>NC_138774.1:278394270-278579270 GCF_965119305.1 Pelophylax lessonae | reverse complement strand
TTGATGTCCTTTTTTTACCCACGCATAGAGCTTTCTTTTGATGGTATTTGATCGCCTCTGCGGATTTTATTTGTTTTTGGAACTACATTTCCCCATGATGCTCAACTACAATGCAGAGCACATGAGCATCATGGGAAATGTAGTTCCAAAACATCTGGAGTGCCAAGGTTCACCATTTCCCATGATGCTCATGTGCTCTGCAGTGTAGTTGAGCATCATGGGAAATGGTGAACCTTGGCACCCCAGAAGTTTTGGAACTACATTCCCCATGATGCTCAACTACACTCCAGAGCATCATGGGAAATAGTGAACCTTGGCACCCCAGATGTTTTGGAACCACATTTCCCATGATGCTCAACGACACTACAGAGCACATGAGCATCATGAGAATTTTAGTTCCAAAACATCTGGGGTGCCAAGGTTCACCATTTCCCATAATGCTCAACTACACTACAGAGCACATGAACATCATGGGAAATGGCGAACCTTGGCACCCCAGAAGTTTTGGAACTACATTCCTCATGATGCTCAACTACACTGCAGAGCACATGAGCATCATGAGAAATGTAGTTCCAAAACATCTGGGGTGCCAATGTTCACCATTTCCCATGATGCTCATGTGCTCTGTAGTGTAGTTGAGTATCATGGGAAATGATGAACATCGGCACCCCAGATGTTTTGGAACTACATTCCCCATGATGCTCAACTACACTCCAGAGCATCATGGGAAATGGTGAACATTGGCACCCCAGATGCTTTGGAACTACATTTCCCATGATGCTCAACGACACTACAGAGCATATGAGCATCAAGAGAATTTTAGTTCCAAAACATCTAGGGTGCCAAGGTTCACCATTTCCCATGATGCTCATGTGCTCTCAAGTGTAGTTGAGCATCATGGGAAATGGTGAACCTTGGCACCCCTGATGTTTTGGAACCACATTTCCCATGATGCTCAACGACACTACAGAGCACATGAGCATCATGAGAAATGTAGTTCCAAAACATCTGGGGTGCCAAGGTTCACTATTTCCCATGATGCTCATGTGCTCTGTAGTGTAGTTGAGCATCATGGGAAATGGTGAACCTTGGCACCCCAGATGTTTTGTAACTACATTTCCCATGATGCTCAACTACACTGCAGAGTGCATGAGCATCATGGAAAATGGGGAACCTTGGCACCTCAGATGTTTTGGAATTACATTTCCCATGATGCTCAACTACACTGCAGAGCACATGAGCATCATTTCTCATGATGCTCATGTGCTCTGCAGTGTAGTTGAGCATCATGGGAAATGGTGAACATCAGCACCCCAGATGTTTTAGAACTACATTCCCCATGAAGCTCAACTACACTCCAGAGCATCATGGGAAATGGTGAACCTTGGCACCCCTGATGTTTTGGAACCACATTTCCCATGATGCTCATGCACTCCGCAGTGTAGTTGAGCATCATGGGAAATGTAATTCCAAAACATCTGGGGTGCCCAGGTTCCCCATCACTGCCATAGACAGAGTACCGACACCCATGACAGAGTAGCAACCTCCAAAGCACCACCATAAGCCAGCGGTGTCATGCAGTTCATCTTCTCTCGTGTGCGAACAGCGGCGGCTTGAAAACAACCTGACAATTTACAGATATTTATTTAAAACACAAGGTACCAATCGCAAGGCCATATCCATAATGTCGCTGGCTCTTCAAAGTTGTTTTCACATTTCAGCTTTCAAAACCCCTCTATTTAGTCCAGGAACAATCTGCTGTAAAAGCACTTGAAAACGCAGGTGACTTCCTGAATATAAAGAGATAATAGACACACAGTCTGTACCAGGTCACTGAAAACTTCTGAGTAGTTAAAATGCTAAACAAGCGGCCTGACCTCATGTCCACATTTCTGAACAGCACAATGAAGGTATAATACTCTGACATAGAAGTATTTGTTTCCAAGTCATTACTGATGGGAAAGCGGTTACAGCTCTATTAGATCAACTTTAGTACTAAGCAATACTTTTTCTTTTATTCTCTGCACTGCAATTTTATATGTAATTACTCGAAGGACTTAATATATAAGGGGTCACCATAAATAGCGGCATTAACACAGGCCAACCATTATGATTTTAAAAGGGGTTTTTTGAGGTTGGAAGCTGTGTTTTACATTGAACGCCTCTTAGCAAACCAGTGGCATTGAAAATTCTTTTATCCCTGAGTCCAAACTGGGATGACCAACTGGTCAGAATAAACATGGAAATATCAAAATCAAACACATATTAGAATATCAAGGATGGCACAACGCCTTCAGCAATTTAAAGCGGAGTTTCACCCAAAAGCGGAGCTTCCGCTCTTTTGCTTCCTCCCCCCCTCCCTCCAGTGCCACATTTGGCACCTTTCAGGTGGGAGGGGGGAATGGGTAGCTGTTTTTGACAGGTACCCTTCCCCACTTCCGGGAGATGGCGCCACGGCCGTCTGTCCTGGAAGCTCGGCCCCCTCCTCCTTCCCCCGCGCCGAGCCAATAGAAATGCGCATGCGCCCTAGGGACCTGGTTGGAAGCTGCAAGGCTTCACTGCCGGGTTTCCTTACCGGCAACGGCGGCAGCAGAACCCGACAGCCAATGGAAACATCAGTTGTGGTGCCGACATCGCTGGACTCCACAGTATGCGTACAGTATGTGTAGCTGACTTTTCATTTTTGGAGAGGAAGGGGGAACTGCGCTTTAACACTAGGAGACTGCTACCCATACAAAATAAACACTTTTTAATCAGAGCACAGCATCAAATCGAATAAACTCCTGGGAAATTGATCTGGTCAGTTAACCACTTGCCAACCGCCGCACGACTATTTAAAGCGGAGTTCCACCCAAAAGTGGAACTTCCGCTTTAGGGAGTCCTGACCCCCTGACATGCCACATTTGGCATGTCATTTTTTTTGGGGAGGAGCGGGTACCTAGTTTTGACAGGTACCCGCTCCCACTTCCGCTCGGAGCGCCGCGGCGCCCTGAGCGGAAGTTCTCCTCTCCCCCTCCCTCCCTGCAATCTTCTGGGACACGTCAGAGGTCCCAGAAGATTGCCGGCCAATCACGGCGCGCAGCGCGACTCGCGCATGCGCAGTGGGTACCCGGCTGTGAAGCCGCAAACTTTAACAGCCAGGTGCCCACAGCAGTGATGCCGGCGCCGAGGGAGAGGATCGAGGCTTCCGGCGGCCGCATCGCTGGACCGTTGGACAGGTGAGTAAATGGCTGAAACTCCGCTTTAATGCGGCAGTCAGCCGCTCCTGGGCAAACCGACGTAGGGCTACTTTGCTCGCCCAGGAGCCTGTAGGGGGCGAGTGTGCGCCGCCGGAGGTGCGCTGCCGCCCCCGCTCATTCACAGGGATCCCGCGCGAGTGACCGGCGGCTCCGATGTCCACCAGTCACTGGCGATCTCCCGCAGAGGGAGAAAGGCAGGCGGCTGATGTAAACACAGCCGTCTGTCATTCTCCCTGGTGTAACTGCAGAGATTATACGATCCTGCTATGTAGGATCGTATGTCTCTGTGGTTACATCACAAGCCATGCCCCCCCACAGTTAGAATCACACCCCTAGGCATACATTTAACCCACTGATCTCCAATAAAGTTAACCCCTTCCCTGCCAGTGTCATTTTTACAGTAACAGTGCATATTTTTAGCACTGATTACTGTAGTAATGTCACTGGTACCCCCAAATGTGTCAAAAATGTCAGTAGGGGTTCAATCTGTCCGCCGCAATGTCGCAGTCCCGCACAAAAAATAAAAAAATCGCAGATTGCCGCCATTATTAGTTAAAAAAAAAAAACAATAAAAATTACATAAATCTTTCCCTTAGTTAGTAAACGCAATAACTTTTGCGCAAACCAATCAAAACAACGCTTATTGCGATTTTTTTTACCAAAAATATGTAGCAGAAAACAAATTGGCCCAAAATTTTGATTTTTACACTTTTTTTTGAGAATTTCATATAAAAAAAATGTGAAAAATATTTTTTCAAAATTGTCGCTCTTTTTTTTTTTTTGTTTATAGTGCAAAAATTAAAAAAAATCGCACAGGTGATCAAATACCACAAAAGAAAGCTCTATTTGTGGGAAAAAAAGGACGTCAATTTTATTTGGGTACAGCATCGCACGACCGTGCAATTGTCTGTTAAAGTCACGCAGTGCCGAATTGCAAAATAGGCCCTGGTCTTTGAGCAGCCAAATCCTCCGGGGCTTAAGTGGTTAAGTTGCAGAGGGGGTTGTTAGTTAGTTTCAGCTGCTTTGGTGTTAAAGCATAACTCCACTTTTGTTGAGAAAAAACATTCCCTCTGGGTGATCTCTGTACATTGCAAGGATTATAACAACCTTTGTTGCAGATTTCTACCTTTTGTTATTCTGAAGAAATCATTGTTTGTTCCTCTGTGCTGAGTGGGTCTAATGGGAGGGGTTTCATAATTATCAATCAGCTGTGGCAGTTGCAGAGCACTAATGAGGAAATCTGCTGGGTCTGCATCCCTTCAGACGTGTTCCTATTGGGAGTCTCTAACCAAAAATAACATTTTTGTTGCAGGGGATGCCAGAAATCGGACTTGTATCTTAGTGCAGACTTCTAGGAAAATTGGTGAGCCAATCACACAAGCAGGAAATTATGTTTCTGGGGGTGTGGTCAGTATACATGCTGTGTACAGAACACCCCCAGGTTGCCATATTGTATTGCATTTTCAGAAAATGACAACAGCTGCAGATTGAAAAGAAAAGGTAATTTTAACCACTTCTGGACCGGAAGGATTTCCCCCCTTAATGACCAGGCCCTATTTTGCGATTCGGCACTGCGTTACTTTAACGGATAATTGCGCGGTTGTGCGATGCTGTACCCAATCGAAATTTACGTCCTTTTTTTCCTACAAACAGAGCTTTCTTTTGGTGGTATTTGATCACCTGTGCGATTTTTATTTTTTGCCCTACAAACAAAAAAAGAGCGACAATTCTGAAAAAAAAAAAAAACAATATTTTTCTCATTCTGCTATATAACATTCTCAAAAAAAAAAATTTAAAAGTCAAAATTTTTTAACATTTTAGGCCAATTTCCATTCTGCTACTTATTTTTATTAAAAAAAAAATCCCAAAAAGCATATTTTAAATTGGTTTGCGCAAAAGGTGTAGCATTTACAAACTACGGGATAGATTTTTGGACTTATTATTTATTTTTTATTAGTAATGGCGGCGATCTGCGATTTTTAGCGGGACTGCGACATTGCGGTGGATAGATCGGACCCCTAACTGACAGTTTTGACACTTTTTGGGGACCAGTGACACTAATAAAGTAATCACTGCTAAATATTATGCACTGTTACTGTATAAAGGACACTGGCAGGGAAGGGGTTAATACTGGGGGGGATTCAAAGGGGTTAAATGTATGCCTAAAGTGCTTGCTCACTGTGGGGGGGGAGGGTTCTGTGACGGGCACAGAGAGATCGGGGGTTGTAGCTTCGCTTGGCTGAAGCTCCTGATCTCTCCCTGCCTGTCTGACAGAAGATCCACCTGCTTTGTTTAGATAAGCAGGCGGGTCTTCGGTCAGTTTCCCTGACGATCGCGGGAGGGCAGCGGCAATCGCCGCTGCTCCTCCCGCGGCCAGCCTCCCGCTGTATCTAAACACAGCGGGAGCGCGGCTCTGGCGGAGTGTGCTTGCCGCCGAAACCACATGCATGAAATCCCGTAGTACTATGTGATTTTGAGCAGCCGAGCCGCCCTGCCACAGTAATACTACGGAGGGCGGTCGGAAAGTGGTTAATGACCAGACCATTTTTTGCAATACGGTACTGCGTTGCTTTAAGTGACTATTGCGCAGTCGTGCGACGCTGTACCCAAATAAAATAAATTTTTGCCCACAAATAGAGCTTTCTTTTGGTGGTATTTGAAGACGTCACCGGATGTGACGAAACGCGCCAGCTTGGACCGCATAGCGTCATCACGCTACCCTGAGTGGAACGCAAGCCGGAAGCCCGTTGATACCGCGAGGAGGACGCGCAGCCCACACCGCTGACCACCAGGGAGTGTTTTTTACTTTGCCTTTACGTTCGGAACCCTATCTATGGGTAATAAACTTTTATATTGACTATATTACGCTATTTGGAGCTTTCTTTCTTCTCCTCCTTATCGCACTGGGTTGCTGTACCCCGGAGTCCATAGGAGCTATACTAGTCCATAGGACCACTTAAAGGGGAATCTTCTGGCCCAGGAGGCCACCAAAGCGTGAATGGTCTTAATGCCATACGGCATAGGAGACCCACTGCATTCGGTAAGTGATCCAATTCTTACATTCACTTGGGAGAAGGAATCGACACCGTAGCCAATCAAGTCACAGCAGTTGCACCTTCCAATTGTGAAGAACCACTCTCACGAAGGCCAATATAATATAATTTTGAGCACAAAGTCACTCAATATTGGACTGTTATATTATAATTTTTTGAATTGTATTATTACGTATATTGCAATATTTATTGTCTGATATATTTATAAATTGTGTCACAGCCACTGACAAAGGGATATAATTTGAGCACATCATCACTGTCTCACGATATATAATTTTTAATTTTACTAGTTTTATTGTGGATTTTACAATTTATCAAGTCATTTATGTATTTGGTTTCACTAATATTGGATATCCTCACACAATAATTTAACTTATAGTTAGCAAGCGCTGTATGTGGGCCCTTTCCAGTCCATTCTTTCACATTTGATCACCTGCTGTGCTAGAAAACAAAAAAAAAAGAACCACATTTTTGAAAAAAAAAAAATATTTTTTTTTACTTTCACATTTTTGAAAAAAAAAATATTTTTTTTTACTTTCTGCTATAAAACTTTCCCAATAGAAAAAATGTAAACAATCTAATTTTTTCATCAATTTAGGCCAATGTGTATTCTGCAACATATTTTTTTTTTTTTTTTATTTATTTCCTCTATTGTTCTTAGAGTTCAAGTGCAGCCACCCCCATCCATCACTCTTTTTTAGTTAAGCGCACCCTTCTATATTTATTTATTTTAACAAAAAAATATATTGGTTTGCGCAAAAGTCTACAAACTGATCGGCTCTCAAAAGTTGTGTACTAACAATCATATTATCGGACATTCGCTCAGAAAGCGTTTTTTTTTTTCCCATTCGATTTTCTCATGTGTGTTCCTCGTCATTACAAACTGCACAGCAGCAAGCGTATGACAAGATATAAATATCATTCTCGTCTTTGCACCTCCCATGCTGGAAATAGCAGCAATCTTATTTTAGCAGAGCGCAATTTCAAAATTAGCAAGTAACACGCTATAGCCCAACAAATCAGTTTAAACTCTTAGCAGAGGTGCTGGAGATCTGTGCAGACTTACAAATGAACAACTTACATCTATGAAAAAGGAGTTGTGATGCTCAAGAGTGACGATTACAAGGCGTTTTAGGAGACGCAGTCAGCAGATTTCCAGAGCGATTACGGTTGGAGCAGATGTTATACTTGTTACATTATCCCTACAATACCACCTAGAGGCAGCACAACGTCTTACTGTATTTCTTATAGCACAATATTGGCAGACATTGTAACTGCAGGAGGCTGCAGAATCACTGACTAGCATATCAACAAACTGGGAGGTGCAGATCATAAAATTCATTTGGATTGTAAGTCATAAGAGCACCAAAAACCTGCTTTCTGTACGTGAGGTTTTCTGCAGATTTTTGCAGAACGATGTATTATTTTTAAGAATGAGTATCCTTTTTGGGAAAAACTCTAAAAATACTAAATTTCATTTTTACGTGAGGTTTTGTGCAGATTTTTGCAGAACGATGTATTATTTTTTAAGCATGAGTATCCTTTTTGGGAAAAACTAAAAATATTAAATTTAATTTTTAAAAAGGACAATATTTTTGGGCGAAAAAAACCTTCCTAGCCCTAACCCTAAACTAGAAACTAGAGCTGCACTAAATTAAAAATTACATTTTAATTATTAAATTATTAAATATTAATTATTAAATATTTATTTCATTGGGCAACTATGTGCCATATGAGGTTTAATGTTGATAAATGTAAAGTTATGCACTTGGGGGCTAAGAATATGCATGCATCATACATACTAGGGGGAGTAGAACTGGGGGAATCAATAGCAGAGAAGGATCTGGGGGAATCAATGGTGGAGAAGGATCTGGGGAATCAATGGTGGAGAAGGATCTGAGGGAATCAATGGTGGAGAAGGATCTGAGGGAATGGTGGGGAAGGATCTGGGGGAATCAATGGTGGAGAAGGATCTGGGGGAATCAATGGGGGAGAAGGATCTGGGGGAATCAATGGGGGAGAAGGATCTGGGGGAATCAATGGCGGAGAAGGATCTGGGGGAATCAATGGCGGAGAAGGATCTGGGGGAATCAATGGCGGAGAAGGATCTGGGGGAATCAATGGTGGAGAAGGATCTGGGGGAATCAATGGTGGAGAAGGATCTGGGGGAATCAATGGGGGAGAAGGATCTGGGGGAATCAATGGTGGAGAAGGATCTGGGGGAATCAATGGTGGAGAAGGATCTGGGGGAATCAATGGTGGAGAAGGATCTGGGGGAATCAATGGTGGGGAAGGATCTGAGGGAATCAATGGTGGGGAAGGATCTGGGGGAATCAATGGTGGAGAAGGATCTGGGGGAATCAATGGTGGAGAAGGATCTGGGGGAATCAATGGTGGAGAAGGATCTGGGGGAATCAATGGTGGAGAAGGATCTGGGGGAATCAATGGTGGAGAAGGATCTGGGGGAATCAATGGTGGAGAAGGATCTGGGGGAATCAATGGTGGAGAAGGATCTGGGGGAATCAATGGTGGAGAAGGATCTTAGGGAATCCATAGCAGAGAAGGATCTGGGTGTTCTGGTAGATCCTAAGCTTAATAATAGTATGCAATGCCAAGCTGCTGTTTCCAAAGCAAGCAAAGTCCTTTCTTGTATTAACAGAGGCATGGACTCCAGAGAGAGAGAGATATTTTTCCCCTGTACAGATTAGTAAGAACTCATCTGGAATATGCAGTTCAGTTTTGGGCACCAGTTCTCAAAAAGGATATCGGGGAACTGGAGAAAGTGCAGAGAAGGGCAACCAAACTAATAAGAGGCATGGAGGAGCTCAGCTATGAAAAAAGATTAGAGGAACTGAATGTATTCTCTCCTGAGAAGAGGAGATTAAGGGGGGATATGATCAACATGTATAAATACATAAGGGGTCCATATAGTGAACTTGGTTTTGGGTTATTCACTTTAAGGTCAACACAGAGGACAAGGGGGGACTCCATTGGACCCAGGCGGAACTTTGAGAAAGGCAGCAAATTGATGCCCTGGGTTTCTTTTTCCAGCAGTTTTGTGTGCCATCGGTTTGCGGTGAGTTATGGGCAGCATTTCCCCATCTCATACTGTCGTCCGTACTGAAAACTGATGTGTATGAGGAGGTGGAGCGTCTCTTCCAGGGAACGTCCCTCACGTGATCCTGGTGTGCACAATGACGTCAGACATCAGCGCACTCCATCTCATGCAGGACAGGCTGGATCCTCTAGGGCGGTAGGAGTGACAGGAGGACTGAGGACAGACAGTGGGTGTTTGGTGGACCAGTACGGTGGTGAGTTATGGAAGAAGATAACAGTATATATAATATTTTCTAAATTTTATTTTTATATAAAATAATAGATGTGGGGGCCTTTTGGTGGGTGTGATTTTTTTTTTTTGAGTGGGTGGGCAGCATTTCATTCTTGGACCCAGGCAACACAATGTCTTGGGCCAGCCCTGGTACTTTCTGAGCAAAAACCAAAATTTCAAGACTTACATTTGTTGATTCCCAGGAAAATTCAGGCCATCTTGGATACCAAAGACGGCCCAACACCATATTAGGTAACAATTTCATTCTTTTACTATATTTGTTTCCATGCTTTTGGCCCTGTATCAGTTTTTAGCGTTTTTTAAAGCGTAACTCCACTGTTGTTGAGAAAAAAAAACATTCCCCTCTGGGTGATCTCTGTACATTACATGGATTATAACAAACTTTTTTGCAGATTCCTATCTTTTATTATTCTGAAGAAATCATTGTTTGTTCCTCAGTGCTGAGTGGGTCTAATGGGAGTGGTTTCATAATTATCAGCTGGGGCAGCTGCAGGGCTCTAATGAGGAAATCTACTGGGCCTGCATCCCTTTAGACGTGTTCCTATTGGGAGTATCTCACCAAAAATTACGTTTGTGTTGCAGGGGATGCCAGAAATCTGACTTGTATCTTAGGCAGACTTGTGTGATTAGCTCACCAATTTACCCAGAAGCAGGAAATGATGTTTCTGGGGGTGTGGTCAGTATACATTCTGTGTACAGAACACCTCCAGGCAGCCAAATTGCATTTTCAGAAAATTACAACAGCTGCGGATTGAAAAGGAAAGGTCATTTTTAATACCATTCAATTACAATATGATTTGTGTCGCAATTGTATACGCTATATTGTTTTTTCTTTATTTGCTGCTTTTTATTCCCCACGAAAGTGGAGTTACCCTTTAAGTTTGAATGAGCCCTATGAAAAAACCTTGCATAATTTTAAAGAAAAAACCTGTGTCTCTTGATTATGCAGGCGAGTGTCCCCTTATCTGCTCTCAGTATTTCGGGGTGACATCACTATCTGCAGAAAAATACGAGGAAAATAAAGTCGAATCTATATCGGTCACGTGTTCTATACATTTTATCTGCATCCTGACTACTGAAACAATGATGCAGAACAGAAGATCACATTTCATCAAAATTATTACTTCTCATCATTGCCCGCATCCTCCACCAAAAATAAAAAATATTACTTCTCACTTGCTACTTTATGAGCATTACTCACACGGCTCGCTTCTGCAAAATCAGATTTACCAGAGACATAAGAGTCAGCGAGGCTTGGCGGTGTCTAAACACTAATGCATTCTGAAGAGCAGAATAACTATTAGGAAGTGTACGAGTGCCTGTGAACGGTGTCATTTCCCCCACACACACAATAAGTCCGGGCCGAGCAAGGAAGATGGACAGCTCCGCACGTTCCTCATTAACTCCTTTAGGAAGAGCTCATTAGGAGCAACATGTGGTCACTGAGCGGAACGTAAGCTCTCCTCCAATCACAAAAGGTGTACAAGAACGTGACAAGCGGCAGACCAAAGGTGGAACTCAATTAAAACGGATACTCCAGAGACAAAAGATGGCCAAAAGGTTCCTTATCTAGAACTACTTCCATCTCTGTAGAAAATGCCTGTTGAAGATGCCATCAGCGGCCCAAACATGAAACAGTGATGAGCCTCTTGTGAACTGGAGTCTGCCTACTTTATAACGTGCCAGGGGCAGCTACTGCAAAAAATAACAAAAATAATAAATAAAGCAGTAAATACTAAGCCAGCTTTAGGGTCCTTTCACTTGGTCGGTGCGCCCGGTGGACTCGGTTTTGCTCATCAGGGATCGATCCGCTGATCCCCGCTGAGCAAGCGGATGACAGGTCCGTCTACGCTTACTCTGCAGAGACGGACCTGTCAGATCCCCGCTCTCTTCTATGGGGAGATCGGATGCTAACGGACCGCCTGTCCATTTTCATCCAATCCGATCCTCCAGACAGATGGAAAATAGGGTTTCCATCCGTCTGGATTTCGCGGACAGGATCGATCAGAGAGCAGCAGGTGTCAGCAGACATTAGGTATCGACCAATAATCGGCAAGACCGATATATATCGAGGGCCGATATGCACTTTCCCTGATATATCGGAATCGGCCCCGGAGGTTACCGATATTGCTGTGATGTCATTGCATATGTTGCGCCACGTGCCTCCATGCACTGGGACAGCTTCTGCCTTCTTAGGCCGCCTCCCTCAGCCTCGTCTGGAGTCGGGGAGTCTCGGGACAATGGGTGTACAGTGCACACAGTGTATTTAACACAGCCGCCACATACATACACCCACCCACCCACAGCTGCCCGGTGCCAGGCAGCCACCCACACACCCACCGGCCTGTACCAGCCAGCCAGCCACAGGCCCTGCCTGGACCCACCAAAGGGTGTCAGCCAGCCACCCTCCAAAGGGTGCCAGCCAGCCGCCCACCACTGGGTGCCAACCAGCCACCCACCGAAAAACAAAAAATCAGCCGTGAGAGCAGACGATCGTGCCATCATGTAATGACCGAATTTCGAACAATAAATCGTTCAATGGACATAAATGAATCCGTTTTTCGTTCAGTTTGTCACATATGCTGAATGCAAACAGGTCAGCCGAGAAACACATTAATCTTTCAATTTATCCTTCGTTTATCGTTCGGTCGGCAGACTTTCAAAACCGTTACTTCGATTTTTCAGCTCTGAAAAGTTAAAAACTATTTTCCATTTGTGCCCATGAACTGGACGAAAAACGAAAGATCGGACCAAATAACGGAATTTTTGTAAAATCTTACCTGTAAAATTCCTTTCTCCGAGTCCTCCGACAGTCGCCGCCATCTTCATATTCGTCACAATGGGGTATTAGACTTTGCTCCGTAGGAGTAGCTAGGCAACAGAATATGTCAATATTAAAGCTTTTAACATATCCCCACCCCAGGGGGTGGTCCCCTCAGTCTATACCCTCCTGCATCCTGTTTCCTGCTTCAGTTTCAGTGGAATAGCAGTAGAGTACCTAAACCCCAAAAGAGGGGCAGGGGCGGCGACTGTCGGAGGACTCAGAGAAAGCGATTTTACAGGTAAGATTTTACAAAAATTCCGTTTTCTCTTACGTCCTCCGACAGTCGCCGCCATCTTCATATTCGTCACAATGGGGACGTCCCAAAGCAGTGCAAACATGAGGGGTGGGAAACGCAGCCGCGCCTAAAGGCAACGCAGTCTCCACATCAAAGAAAGTAACCTTACCAAAGGAAGGAAACCAGCTGGGCAACACGAGAAAAAATTTGCTCAACGGGAGCAATAACCCAGGAAAAAAACAAATAACCCAGGGATACAAAGATATCCCAAACAGCCCAAAGGACCAAAACCAGGGACCCTAAGGGACCGCCGCACTAAGAACCTTGTGGCCAAAGGAAGCATCTGCCGATGCTTGAACATCCACTCTGTGGAACAGAGTGAAGGTGTGCAAGGTCGACCAAGTCGCCGCCCTACACACCTGGGCCACAGAAGCCCCATGACGACAGGCCCAAGACGTACTCAGAGATCTGGTAGAGTGCGCCCTCACATTCATAGGGGAAACTTTTCCCCGCAAAGCATAGCCTGTTCAACGGCCTGTCTGAACCAATTGGCGACGGCAGAAGCCGACGCCGCTACGCCCTTCCGAGGACCCCCGGAAGGACAAACAAAGAATCCGACTTGTGAAAAGATTAAGGTAAACCCTAATCGCCATGAACAGCATCCAAGGAGTGCAACACCACCTCCTCCGAATGTTTAGACTTCGCGCAAGGCGAAGGCAAGACAATGCCCTCATTGAGGTGAAATTCCGAAACCCTCTTCGGAAAAAAAGAAGGGCTAGGTCGCAAGACCACCTTAACCAAGTGAGTGACCAGATACGGACAATGGCAGGACAAGCTGCCAGCTCCGACACTCTGCGAGCCGAATTGATCGCCACCAAAAAAGGTGACCTTCTAGGACAACATAGACAACGAGATCTACCCAATCCCTTCAAAAAGGACCATGTTGTAACACGGACAGAACAAGATTCCAGTCCCAAGGAGGCAGAGGCACCCTCCTAGGAGGGACCAGATGCCCCCGAACAAAAGTGCCAATCAAGGAGATAGATGCCATAGGACGTTGAAAAAAGAACGGCCATCGCAGACACCTGACCCTTGATCGTAGCCAGCGCCAAACGCTGTCAACACCCTTTCGAAGGCAGGACAGCACCCCAGACACCGACCACGGGCGAGGTGAAGACCCCCTGAACTCACACCAGGCAAAATAGGCCTCCGAAATACGGTAAAAGACCTACCCCGAGGAAAAATTCCTCGCGTCGATCAAAGTGTGAATGACCTCAGGGGAGAGACCCCTATCCCTCAGGACCTCGGTTTCAACAGCCAGGCCGGCAAAGCCAGCGACTGCAAGGCAGGATGAAATATCAGCCCTTGAGACCGGAGATCTTCCCGAAGAGGCAGACGCCACGGGGCGTCGACCGCCAAATGAACGAGGTCTGCGTACCAGGACCGGCGAGGCCAGTCCGGTGTCACAAGAATCACCGTGTTTTGGTTCCTCCTAATGGCGTGGGGAACCCGCACAGGCGAACAAGCCGCTGCACATGAGGCAGGGAGAGTCGCATCCAGGACGCAAAAAATCGGGGTTAAGAAACCGCACAGCGTCCAGTGAGGTAGCCACCTCACCAATCATCCCTGCACCGAACAGGGATGGGTCGTTCACTGTGCCAGGAGCGTTACCTGGCTGAACGCTCGATGGCAGGCTGGGAAGCCACTGACCCACAACCTGCGACCAGGGGGATCAGCCCGAGACCCAGCCCGCACGAATCCTCTTCATCAGAAGAACTAATGCTGACAAAAAGAACAGCTAAGTAAAGAGAGAGAAAAAACTCAAACAAAAATCAAAAAAGAAGATAAAAGGCTGAGACAAAATGCCCCAGCATAGAGAGATCCAGCTACTCCTGACAAGCTAGACATTGAAACTGAAGCAGGAAACAGGAAGCAGGAGGGTATAGACTGAGAGGACCACCCCCTGAGGTGGGGATATGTTAAAAGCTTTAATATTGACATATTCTGTTGCCTAGCTACTCCTACGGAGCAAAGTCTAATACCCCATTGTGACGAATATGAAGATGGCGGCGACTGTCGGAGGACGTAAGAGAAAACGGATTTTCTAACGATCTTTCGGCTAGTGTATGGCCAGCATTATATTAGGGCACTTACCTGTCCTGGAGTCTAATGATGTCAGTGATGTGTCCATCAGCTGTTGCATGCTGCCGCTGCCATTGTCTGTAAGGGAACCCAGCAGTGAAGCCTTGTGGCATCACGACCGGGTCCCTACTGCGCATGCGCGGAGCAAGCTGAGCTCTCTTACTGGAAGCAGAGGATGGAGAAGGGAGGAGGAGGGGGCCGAACTTCTGACGTACCTCGCCGTGGCCAGGTCTGACAGAAGTGGGGACAGGGTACCTGTCAAGAACAGGTACCCCCCACTAGTGATCGACCAATATCGTTTTTTCGTTGCCGATACCGATACCTTGGTCAATGCATATCGGTATCGGTCGATATGGGCTGATATTTTCGTATAAAAATTTTTAAATATTTTTTTTATTTGACAGGTACTCTTGTGGAGGGATCTGGGAGTCTAAAAGACCCCAAACCCCTCCTCTGCACTTAAAAGCATTCAAAGCACCAAGTTTGGCTGTTTTGAATGCTGTCATTTTTTTTTAATTCGACGCAGAGTACCTGGAAGTGATGTCATGACATCACTTCCGGAGACCTGGGTCTTCTCTTGGGCGGCGGCGGTGGGATGACCGGGTCTGGCGCCAGACAGTACCTGGAACCGATGTCATGACATCACTTCCGGGTTGTTGCATGGAGACCCGATCAGAGCCAAATGCAGCTTTAATCGGGTCTTCGGCAGCCGTGCAGGCTGGTTGCCCGGGTCTCCCGGTGGGACAGGAGAACCGGGCGAGCCGCGGAAGGCGGCGTGAGGGGGACATCCCCTCCAGCTCCTTGTAATGACAGCCGTGTGGCTTCTCAGTCACATCATTACAAGACAGCCGACCCTCAGCTATGGACGCCGGTACCAGGGTGATGCCTCTAGCTGCAGGCATCATTCCAGTACAACACTTTCCCAAAATAACGGTAATATTAGTCACCTTGGTGGCCCGATTCCGATAGATCGGGGAAAGTGCAGATCGGCCCTCGACATATCGGCTTTGCCGATAATCGGTGGATCTCTACCCCCCCCCCACCCCCGAAAGGTGCCAAATGTGTCCACTTTTGAGTGGAACTCCACTTTATCTCCGCTGCCTCCTGTGCAGCTAAACACCGCTCTAGTGAAGAGGAATCACCACTTGCCGAGTTTTCTGAAAGCGACACTTAAACTCATGTCCACTGTTGCGCACTGTAGCGCCACCCGCTGACCCCTTTTGTTACTACTGTGGAAATGTAATGGCTCAGCAGGAGGAACCATCAAGCACAGAAATTTATTAAAAAGCACATATGGCAGGTATCTAATCAAACGGCATAAACTACGAGTAGTTTTGTGTGCTGTCACTACAGATTTCCTACCTGCCTTGTATGGTAAACCACCTTTAATAATTCACGTGTCATATATTGCCCAGGAGAGCTCTTTACAGCTATTAGTTTAAAATCCATAGTCCCCGCATTGTCAAGCACCTCTCTCGGTTTGCAGTTTACCGTGTCAATATTTATTGCTGCTTATATCTCAGGGGTTTCCTTTGTGTACGACCGTGGTATGAAGTGTGCAGACAAACTGCTAAATATACAGCTGAAAAGCGTCTAAATACAGACTTACCTGCCATGGCATTGCTCATTGTGCTCTTTGAGCCGTTTCACACATATATGCGATGCGGGAACCCTGCGAATCAACTGCGGGTTCCCCCATCGCACTTAACTCGCAGGCAGTTCACACTGCCATATGCAAATCACTGGGGGTGTCAATACAAAGTTAACGACACCGGCAGAACAGTTCACATATCGCAGTGCGAATGGTTAATTCGGACATGAATCGCATCGCATAAGTGTGAACACCCATGCAATCAGATTCTGGTGTGGACCAAAAAAAAAAAAGGGTCCTGTGCGACTTTGGCCCGAATGCGATGCAAATTCAGCCATACAACCTGTATGGCTGAATTTGCATCCCACAGATATCGCAAGTGATTTGCAGAGCAGTGCAGTGCTAATCACATGCAATGTCTGACATCGCTACAGTGTGAACTGGCCCTTAGGCCCCTTTCACAAAGGGTAGTTAGTTGGCAGACTCAGTTTTTCTAAGCAGGGGATCGATCCGCCGATCCCCGCTGAGCAGGTGGGTGCCAGCTCTGCCTCTGCACTGTGTGCAGACACGGAAGCTGTCAGGTCCCCGCTGTTCTCCATGGGGGAATCGGATGGGAACGGACCGTCTGTCCGTTCTCATCCGATCCGACCCGCTGGACGGATGGAAAATAGGGTTTCCATCCGTCCGGATTTGACGGATCGGATGTCAGAGGACATGTCTCCGCTGACATCCGATGCCCCATAGAGATGCATGGGGCATCCTTTCAGATCCGCCAAAAAAACGGACAGGCGGATGTGAACAGTCCACCTGTGTGAAAGGGGCCTCAAGGTGGAAAATTTTAAGTATCAAAACTGAAGCTGCACTTAAACAGGTTATACTTTTGTGGTTTTGCACAGAGCAGCCCAGATCAAGACCCAGATGTGTGAACCGGCACTATACAACGTCCTGACCATTTACTTTTTTCCACTGCAGGAACATAAATACAGACTGGTGAAAATTGACTGGATAATGAAGGAGCAGCAGCTCACTGATGAGGTCATCTCTGTGGGCTCAACTCCAACCAGCAAACTCAATTTCTTATATCTGTAGCACTAGGCTATTCAGTAAAGCCAATTCTCTTTACAGCGTTGGCCTTTCAACTCCCATCAACTCTGATCACTAATGGGTGAAATGAGTACTAGTAATCGACCGATTATCGGCAAAGCCAATATATCGAGGGCCGATATGCACTTTGCCCGATATATCGGAATCGGCCTTTTGATTTACTGATATTACAGATATTTCGGGAAAGTGCTGTACCGGAGTGATGCCTGCAGCTAGAGGCATCCTCCCGGTACCCGGCGTCCATAGCGGACGGTCGGCTTTCTTGCAATGACAACCGATGCTCCTGAGAAGCCGCTCGGCTGTTATTCCAAGGAGCGGGAGGGAATGCCCCCCCCCCCCTCCCGCCGCCTTCCACGACTCTCAGCATTCAAAACAGCCAAACTTGGCGTTTTGAATGCTTTAAAGTGCAGAGGAGGGTTTTGGGGTCTTTTAGACCAACCAGATCCCTCCACCACAGTACCTGTAGACATAAAAAAATAAAAATGTCCGAAAATATCGGCCAATATCCATATCCGATGACCAAAATATCTGTATCGGTATCGGCGGTAAAAAAACCGATATCAGTCGATCAATAATGAGTACAAAGACAGATGCATACTAGCACATTATGCATTTACTTTGCAGGGAAGAAAAAAAAAAAAAAGTCTTAATTCCCGGTTCACACATATGGGATGTCAGACATCGCATGTGATTCGCAGCACACTGCCTGAGGAAGAAGCATGCATGCTTTGAACGCGCGCACCTCCCGCTCTATCTTCTACCCGGAAGTGAAGTCAGCGGCTCTTCTCTGAGGGACACCGCGTACCCGGAAGTGCTGGGAACCACCAGTACAGCCGGAAACCAGCGAAGATTCCCCAGATCCTTGCTGCTCGTCGTCCCACTGGAGTGGATGAACCCTTTACATGCCGGTTTATCATGCCCATCTTGTGAGTTTGCATTTGTCTGTTGTTCATAAAAGCATCTTTTATACTGCCCCTAGATGGCGCTGCTCTCTTTTCTCTTTTGTTCTACAAATCACATGCCATGTCTGGGCGCTGCAAATTCAGCCATACAGATTGTATGGCAGAATTCGCATCACATTAGGACTTAAGTTGTATAGGACCCTTTCTTTGGTCGGCACCAGAATCGGATTGCATGGGTGTTCACACCTATGCCATCCGATTCATGTCCAAACTGACAGTTCGCACTGCGATATGCGAACTGATCTGGGGGTGTCGTTAACTTTGCATCGACACCCCCAGCAAATCGCATATGGCAGTGTGAACTGCCTGCGAGTTGAGTGCGATGCGGGAACCGGCGGTGGATTCGCAGGGTTCCTGCATTGCATATGTGTGAACAGGGGCAGACTGGCAACTTTCAGCCCAGGGGGCAAGTAAAAACCAGAGGCCCATGGTGCAGAGACTCGGCCCCCCTCCTGATCCCCATTCCAAGCTGAAGCGCTGCTCCAGATACTCTCTACTTACTGGCTTAATCCAGGTTCCTGACCTAGCCAGCAGGGAAAGGTTGGGGGGAGCTGGGACAGCTTGGTCGGGGCTGGCAAGGGGTGGAGAGTCTCCAGTGGGGCATGGAAATGACCTCTGCTCAGACACAGTTTACACCATCCATGCTGGGGGGGGGGGGGAGGCCTGCGCTCTGTCCTTGTCTTCATCCCGCACTCAGTAGATCAGCGGTGGGGACGTTTTACTTCTCTTCATTAGGAATCCTTTAGGCATGTCTGTGGCAGAAGCGGTGCAGCCTTTTTACAGGGCATCAGAGTGGCCCAGGGGGCAATTGCCCCCCTGCCCCAGTCCTCCCCTGGACGTCCCCCACCCGCTCGAACCTGGGTCTCCCACCCCCACCTTGTCTTTCGGCTTGCCAGAGACCCAAACAAAGCCGGAACAGGCTTTGATAGGGTCTCGGATCTAGCAACCGGAAAGCGATGTCATGACATTCCGCTTATTTAAGTCTTAAAGGCCCCAGATTTTAAAAAAATAACAGTATTCAAAAACAGCCAAACTTGCAAATGCCCCCTGGCCCAGTCCTTCCCTGGCCGCCCCCCCACCCGCACAGCCCGGGTCTCCCACCCCACCTCGTCTTCCAGCTTGACAGAGACCCAAACAAAGCCAGAACCGGCTTTGATCGGGTCTCGGATCAAGCAACCCAAAAGCGATGTCATGACATTCCGGTTACTAAAGTCTTAAAAAGGTGCCAGATTTGTAAAAAAAAATGACAGTATTCAAAAACAGCCAAACTTGCAATTGCCCCCCTTCCCCCTGGCCCAGTCCTCCCCTGGATATCCCCCACCCCACTTTATTTTTTTGCTTGCCAGAGACCCAAATAAACCTGTAACCGGCTTTGATCGGGTCACGGATCTAGCAACCAGGAAGTGATGTCATGACATTCCGGTTACTGATGTCCTAAAGGCGTTGGATTTTTTTAAATAAAAGGACAGTATTCAAAATAGCCAAACTTGCAATTGCCCCCCTGGCCCAGTCCTCCCACCCGCTCAGCCTGGGTCCCCCATCCCACATTGTCTTCTGGCTTGCCAGAGACTCAAACAAAGCCAGAACCGGCTTTGATCGGGTCTCGGATCTAGCAACCCAAATGCGATGTCATGACATTCCAGTTACTTAAGTCTTAGAGCCGGTTCACACTGGGGCGACTTGGTGGCCTGACAAGTCGCCATGGGTCGCCTGCCATAGATTAGCACAGGACCCGTTCTAATAGGAGCCACACAAGTCGCTCCGACTTAGAAAAAGGGTCCTGTACTACTTTGGGGCGACCTGGAGCGACCTGCATTGACTTCAATGATATGAAGTCCGTGCATGTCTCTCCGAGGTCGCGCTGCGCGCTGTGCACCGCGACTTCACAGGTCGCCCCGGCAAGTCGGGTCGCCCCTATGTGAACCGGCTCTTAAAGGCGCCAGATTTTTAAAAAAAATAACAGTATTCAAAACAGCCAAACCTGCAATTGCCCCCCTGCTCCCTGGCCCAGTCCCCCCGTGTGTAAACCGGAACTAACTTCCTTCATATAAAAAGTTGACTGTAAATCAGTGAAAAAGGAACCAAAATAACAAAAAACAAAAAAACTAGAATACAGAACAAATGGCTTGAATCATTTTCCGGTTTCTATGCTGAGTATACAAAATACGACGGCAGCAATGGGAAGTTCTTCAGCTTGAGTCAGGCATCTTTCCTGGAACTGGTTCTTTGTAGACGGAGAGATTTCACTCTTCAGCAGCAGGATGGAGCACTTGGCTGCTAGGTCAGTGCTTCTCTCCCAGCATGAGCCTGAAGAGCTATTACCATCTGCACGAGAGCCGTTTAGCGTGCGGGAGAGAGCAATAGGAGGACAAGGGGCAGTGTACCCTCTGAAGGATGTGAGAAAAGAAAATGACGCTCACCTGCTGCTCGCAATAAAAGGGCAGGGCTGCCGCCACACTTGTTCAATTGGTTTGCGATCGCACAGCAAGGCTCGGGGCAAAGACAGCTACTACTTCTGGAGTCTCCAGCCTGCCCTGTACACTGGATGCATAGAGAAGGGGAACATTGCCTTCATCCTTTTATTTCCAGTATTGGTTGAAACCATTATATTACACTCCTTAGCCACTTCAGCCCCAGAATGTTTTACCCCCTTATCCACTTCTGCACTGTAAAATTTTCCCCCTTAAAAACCAGGCCATTTTTTTGCGATTCGGCACTGCGTTATTTTTACGAAGAATTGCGCGGTCTTGCGACGCTGTACGTATATAGAATGGATGTCCTTTTTTTTCCCCGACAAACAGAGCTTTCTTTTGTTGGTATTTGATCACCTGTGCGATTTTTATTTTTTGCGCTATAAACAAAAAAAAAAAAAGAGCGACAATCATGAAAAAAAAAATTACAATATTTTTCACATTCTGCTATATAACATTCCCCAAAAAAAAATTTAAAAATCAAGATTTTTTTACATTTTAGGCCAATTTGTTTTCTGCTACATATTTTTGGTTAAAAAAAATTGCAATAAGTGTATTTTGAACTAACTACGGGAAAGATTTATGTCACTTTTATTTATTTTTTTACTAGTAATGGCGGGGATCTGTGATTTTTTGCAGGACTGCGACATTGCGGTGGATAGATCAGACCCCTGACATTTTATGGGGGGACCAGTGACATTACTACAGTAATCAGTGCTAAAAATATGCACTGTTACTGTAATAATGACACTGGCAGGGAAGGGGTTAACAGTATAGGTGATCAAGGGGTTAAATGTGACCCTCGGAGAGTGATTCTAACTGTGGGGGGGGGGGGTGGCTTCTGCGATGACCATAGAGACATGTGATCCTATATAGAAGGATCACAAGCGCTCTGTGATCATTCCAGAGAGAAGAACGGTCAGCTGTGTTTACAACTGTGTTTGCTCTTCTGCTTATCAGGGAGCAGGATTGTTAGTTTTGCCTGTTACATGTGTCCATGTGTGATTCATTTGGCCAGAGGGAGTGTCCCCACTGTGTCTAATGGGGGAGCCTGTTGTACAGTGGAGGAAACCCAGATAGTGACACACAGGCTTTTGTGACTGTCCCATTGGGAGGGCACACAGTTCATCCTGGGATTGGTCATAAAAGCCAAATGCACATGTAACAGGAGGTCTTTGGGTGGGAAGCCAGGTCCCAGAAGGAGGGCGATGGCCGTCTCTTCTCCTGTCAGCAAGGTAAGTGGCCACAAGCAGTCAACCTGATGAGCCAGAGTGTGGTGCTGAGCCAAGAGGTCCAGGATACTGACGGTGGAGTTGAAGGCAGAGCAACCTGAGGAACAGTGTCCGTGAGTACCAGGAAGCCTCCCAGGGGTCTGCCCAGGAAGGTGACCACTCCTGTAAGGTCAGAGGACAAAAGCTAGCACACACGGTCAGTGAGAAAAGGGGGTGCCAAGTTAGACCTTGAAGATTAATTCACAGAATAGTTCACCCTTCATATCTTCACTTCAGCGGCAAGGTGAAGCAGCGGCCTTGCCGCACTCAATCCAGTTAGAAGTCCTCAAAATATGTGCATAGTTGTCAAGTTGGAGCATCCCACTCACCCCTTCTCCTATCCAAGTTTCTAAATAAAATACAAAAAAAACGAAATCCCCTGGACTGTTCATTGACTGAGCCAAGTGTTAAAGTGCCAAGATTAAACAGACTGTTGGTATGGGTAACCCAGGGGAATCCAACCTAAGCAGCTCCCATGGTGGCAGTGCTACATTTGGTGGCTCGTCCGGGATAACGCCCTGGGTTACCGAAACGGTTGCAAACGGCAACGGCCATGGAAAATTTGTGAAAATTTCATTTTTTTTTTCTCAAGAACGGTGTTCTAATGCTCAAGAGAAGTGTGAGGCCTGCTCTACAGGAGATAGGGAGAGTGGGATGAAGAATCAAATTCACAGTGATGGTTGTCAATGGCTATATATATATATATATATATATATATATATATATATATATATATATATATATATATATATATATATATATATATATATATATATATATATATATATATACACACACATACACACATGCAGGTCTACTTTAAAAGATAAAGTAAAACAAATTAGTTCCTCGGGTTTTGGCCTTATAGACTGCTCATGATCCACAAAACAAGAACATCACATCAGTGAAGCTCTCCCCTCTCCAATCATTACCATATAGCTGAAATCAGCACTGGAGCTGTAAATCCAGAAATCACACTACACAATATACTGCGGCTTTTACCTCCGAGAACCCCAACAAAACAAGGCACTGGGGCATTACACTTAAAACTATTTGTACAAAAGAAAGGAGAACAGCTTGTACGTTAAGACGTGCTACTTGCATATTTTTATAAATTAGCAATGATATTTTTCCTTTCAGGGCGGCGGAAGCTGTAATTACAATGATGATTTGAGAAGACAGACACATAGCCCGCTCTGACTATTTTGATATGAACGTTTGTGAGGATCAGCTTTGTGCTGCATTTAGGGAATTTCCATAGAAATTGTGTCTATTTGAATAATGCTGTGATGCTTATGCATTCAGGTCACAGCAAAGAGTGAACAGGAATTTTAATACATGTCGCTCACCTTGTATTAAATCAACAGTGAACTGGAGATATGAAGGGAAGTAAACGACATTAAAAGGAAACCTGTACTGATAATACGGAGGCTGCTATGGCTGACTTCTCAGAAAGAAATGCATGCTGCCTGGCTATCACACAGAGCATATGGCTTTTAAACCCAAACGCAGGCTAGTTTTGTTTTTGTTTTTTTAACCACTTGCCAACCGCCCCAAGCAGATTTACTGCGGCAGGGCGGCTCGGCTGCGCATAATCACGTAAATCTACGTGATTATGGGCACAGGGTTTCGGCGGCGCTCCGTGCTCCCGCTAGGATTAGACCCCAGATCAGTGGTTCTCAACTCCAGTCCTCAGGACCGACTAACAGGCCAGATTTTAAGTATTACCTTGGGGAGATGCAGACTAGAGTACTGCAATCTCTGAGCAGCAAATTATATCACCTGTGATGTATTTCAGTTACCTTGCAAACCTGGCCTGTTAGTGGGTCCTGAGGAGCGGAGCTGAGAACCACTGCCCTAGAACTTCTTGACCGCCCCACGCAGATTTACTGCGGCAGGGCGGCTTGGCTGTGCATAATCGCGTAAATCTACACGATTATGTGCACACGGTTTCAGCGGCGTGCCACGCTCCCACTATGATTAGACCCTAGATCTTCGTAGAAACTGACATGAGAGCCGTCTGGTATGTAAACAATGCAAGACGGCTCTCCTGTCAGAGAGACAGGGAAAGATCGTGTGATTCAGTTAAGCTGAATCACTGATCTATCTCTGCCTATGTCCAATTCATCCCCCCACACAGTTAGTAAGCACATCTAGGGAACATATTTAACCCCTTGATCACCCCCCCCCATGTTAGCCCCTTCCCTGCCAGTGTCATTTATACAGTAACAGTGCATATTGTTTAGCAATGATCACTGTATTAATGTCACTGGTCCCCAAAAAGTGTCACTTAGTATGTTGGGTGGAGTTACTATAAACTCAAATAGTATATGCAAGAGTGGGTGCTACTTTTATATTTAGAATTACTACCTTCTTGGGGGACACTTTTTGCTGACATCGTCTTTATATATAGTATAAAAGACAAATATATCTACAGATAAAGCAGAGATGAGAAAATTACATCTCACACTCTGAAGGCATGTAACATCTGTCACATATATCTCTCTCTCTTCTTCTGTTCGTTTATGTTTTGTATGTTTTTTATGTTTTTGCTTTACTTAATAATAAACAACTTTCCTGAAGTATCGTGACAGCTGAGAAGTCTCTTTCTGGCACATAGCTTGTGGAATTTGGGAAGTAAATCAAATGATTCTTCAGAATTTCCAATGGAGCGATGTGCCAGAAAGAAACAGAATCGTCGCTGTCACTTTCCATACATGGCGACGACTTTTCCCACGAATCGCTATCGCTCAGTTCTTCAAGTAACTCCGTTTCACTGTTTTCCAGTTCGTCTAATAGCGCTTTTGCACAAAAAGAACGCTTTTTGGACGCCATGGTCGTTCTCGGTTTTCCAGGCACAAAGAACTGGAAAAGCACAGGCAGGGCACTGGAAAAGTCACCAGGTGAAATCCTGTGGTGAAATGGCATGATACAGTGTAATCCGTTAGGATCACAACTTTGTGTCATGTCATTTGGTGTAATTACATTTTTGAAATTGCCCCCGGTTCCACCTCCCTGTGTCGCAACGCTCGCAGGGCACCGGAAGACAGGTGCCAGCATCCGCAAAGCACACAGCGGGAAGATGGCGGGAGGACGGCGGGGGATCGCAGGGGAAGGCGAGTTTTAAAATATAAAACAGATTTCCATGCAAAACAATGTACCGCTTTTAGCACAGAAATCCTGACATCAGACCGCCAGGGAGGTTAAGGGCCTCAGCACCAGAAATAGCCAGGCAACTAGCATTTTCCGAGGGTCATCTGCCATATTTCCTTATTACACCTCTACTTCCATCTATTTAAGGGTCTCTCTAAAGGGTCACAAAGCATTATCTAAAATAAAAGCAACTTCCTGCTCAATGTCACTACACAGTCGGATGGCCAAAAATGTACAGGAAAGAGCTGTAGCAACCATTGTAACACCGAACATAAATCTCCTTAGATTGTGGTTAGCAAAGATGCCTGCGGATTCACACAAAAAGAGTTTAATGCTACTTGATGTATTTTATACTGACCATAAAATCTTATTTTACAGCCAATTACTCCACTAGAACTTCAACAGACTTTTCTTTGTGCTGCACTAAACCTAGAGTAACAAACCATTTTTAAAAAGGTCCAGTCTACTGAAATTGGACATTTTGAATGGTACTTCTACCTAGTTAAAAAAAATTATTTTAAAAAGCATTTATGGACTTGAATGCACAAAATCAACAGAATGTTATACAACAATCGCGATGGATTCAGGATCCCGTCCACGTAGTTAACAGAGGCTGGTCTGCATTTCCTGTGAGGAGGATACTTGCATCAGTAAGTACGTATGTGGGCTGTTATGTTGGATATGTTCATAGCGTACAGAGCCAGCTCCTTGGTCCTCCTTGGTGGCAGCAGTCGTGGCTAGACTGGCAGCAGGATCAGCTTTAGCGGGCAGAGACGGCAGCCTCAGTGTCATAGGAGGACCAGGTGGCCCGGAGGTGTCAGGAGTTCATGGCAGCTTCTGTGACCCCAGTAGAGGATTTGAAGGAGAAGAGCCAGGACACCAAGACCAGCATAGAGCTCCTCATCATGGAGACTCTGGGTGAGGTGTGCTGGGCCCTGGAGAGGGCAAACAGGGGCTTCACCTTCACTGTGGACCATTGGGAGAGGAAGGAGGGTGAGTGCCATATAGTCTGATGATCACTGTTCTAGGGTGGTCTGCCTGCCTAATACTGTCTGAGGGTGCTGATTACTTACAATTCCGCTTATATGCCACACATACCACAGTTTTCGGACCCTTCACTTAAAACATCTGGCAAGTGTATTCAATAATAAATTGAAAAAGTAGTAAATTTATATTTTTCATTTAACACCCCCTCCCTTTAAAATATGCATCATTATTATTATTATTATTTGCATTTATATAGCGCCAAAAAATTTTGTAGCGCTTTACAATATTCAATTACAAGCAAGTGGGTCCAGAAAAATAACTCTATTCAGAAGTGGGTCTCAGCCCAAAAAAGTTTGGCAAGCCCTGCACTACAACATCACCCCGGAAGTACAGGGAGTCTTTTGGTCTGTAGATATAGCAGAACCCCACTCAAAAGGTTTCCTGAACTGCTGGCCTGAGTGAAGAAAAATACCAGTGACTACCAGGAAAAAAAGACCCCCCCCCCAACCCTTTCAATGAACCAGGCCTAAAAACAAAAAATTATTATTCCCCAATGCCGGGGATAGCACTAGGCTATCAGCGTGTAACCACTTATGGGAAATGTGAATGTTGCAGTTAAAAAATAATCCATTAAATTAACAAAGACAATGGTACAGACCAAATGTATTTATTTTTTTTCTTTTGGGGGGGGGGGTATATAAGCCGGTAGCCCTTAAAGCTGGACAAACAGGAACGGACGACCTAGGGGTGCTGCTGTCAGAAAGGAGGCAGGACTTCATTTGTACAACAGAGAAAGGAGAAGGGAGGGAGACGGCGCAACTACTCTGGTGTAGTAAGAAAAGTTAAAAAGCTTAGAGATTGTTAAGTTAAGAAGCTTCAGATTGTGACTTTAAGACAATACATGTAATGTCTATGTACAATGCCATGTGATCGACTTTAGGTGACACCTCCTATACCCCAATGAAGGAGAGTTTCCTCTCTGAAACGCGTCGATGGAGGAAGTTACAACCTCATCATCGCATCCTTCACAGTTGGTGTATTGGCAGTCTATCGTACCGCGTTTCCCCAAAAATAAGCCCCGGTCTTATATTAATTTTGGCACCAAAAGTTACAGTAGGGCTTATTTTTGGGGTAGGTCTCATCTGTAATGTGCTGTCTTTTCACTCTCTGCCGGTCAGAATAACTGTGAAATACCTTCTGTAGACGGCAACGCTCGGCGCTCAGCTAATCTCCCGCTCTGCTCTCCTCGTCTTCTCCCCCCCGCTGACAGCGGGGGGTCACGGAAGCGCCAGCAGAGGGAGAAGAGAGCCGAGATACATTAATGTGTGCAATACTGACCGAAGCCAGCAGTGGGAGGAGAGAGCTGAGATACATGAATGTGCGCGATACCAACAGCGGCCAGCAGAGGGAGAAGAGAGCTGAAATACAGGAATGTGCATGATACCGACAGCGACCAGCAGAGGGAGGAGAGAGCCGAGATACAGAAATGTGTGCTTCCATGACCCGCTCTGAGCACTGCAGAGGGGAGGGGCTGAGATCCCCAGCTGACAGCTAGGAGAAGAGGAGAGCAGAGCGGGAGATCAGCTGAGCGGCGCTGTACCAAAGGTATTTCACACAATTAGATTACAGAAACACACTGGATATTAAGAAACACACTGGATATTAAGTGAAACAGTAATAGAGTGGGTGCTAGGATTTTACAAACACTAAACTAGGGCTTATTTGTCTAACATCTTGCATTTCTTGTTTACTGTTCGAGACCACCAATTTCACACCAGTTGCCCAGCCCTTCATTTGCAAGACTGCAATCTCAAGCCTTTGAAAATCTGTTCAACTAACGAACCTTGGAAGTGACACGTCTATGTGAATGACCATCCGCATATCAAAGAATGTCACCAAAGACTCAAATGGCACTTCAAAAGAATTTAGTTAGCTAGGTGCCACCCACTTAAGAATGTATAAATTGTAATAGGAAATCCTCAGTCAGTAGAGCAGCCATTTTTGAAACAATACTCTGTATTGCTTGTTGCTCTCCCTGCATGCTTGTAAAATACATTTTTCTTTTAATTCGGCTTCAGCAGTCAAAGTTACTGAAACCCCTTGAGTTTTGGGGTTTCCCTATCAATGGTATGGCTTATATGGCAGCCCTCCCCGAAAATATCAGTAGGTCTAATTTTCCGGGAAACACGGTATTATGTATACATTGTGTCGTGTGAACATTGTCATGTGTTTTGTGTATATGCAATAATCAGTATTTTTTAACATGTGTAAATAAAACATTTTGTTATAAAAATATTTCTTCATTTGCATGATCAAATATAAAAGTGCCTAAAAAGTCCCAAAACTCATAGGAAACAAGTTGTGTATACCGACAATACAGCAATAACTGATTACCCTTGAGCCTTACGCTTGTATAAGAATATTTTTAATATTTTTAATAATAATAATAATTATAAAGCAGCGCATTACCTTCAAGCTCACTATTTTACCACCCTTATTTCACGCAAAATAGCAGCGACAAAGTTAGTGAGTATGTGGAGGTCTGACAGATAGGAGTATAGTGAAAAATGTTCATACAACACTTGTGGCCATCCACGCACTCCCAGGAATGAAGGTGATGAATCGGTATAAGGTAAAAAAATCTTCTCCCGTCTGTGTCAGCGGGGAGTGTAGGCAAACAGTGAAATATTGAGCCTAAAACGATGCATCACCGTGGGATTTAAAGGTTACTTTCTGAAGTCATTTGTACACAATGCATGGGAAAAGCCAGAAGACAGGATTAGCGGAAAGCACAAGATTATGGCAACAGTGATTCCTATTTTCAGAGGGGAATAAAAGACTACGCAGAACTGCTAAACAGTCAAGCCGTTCCTAAGAGGGCGCCCCTGGGGAAGAGAAGTACAAAAGCCAATTTCAAATTATGCTTCAAAAAGGAAACTACACAGTATTATCAGTAAGGGCACTTTTTGACTTATTGCATTGTTTAGCCTTAAAGTCATTTCAGCAGATCTTTACATTTTACATGCTTGCTGTTTCATATTTTGATTCATGTATTTCATAAACAGATCTGTAAAGTCTCTCTAGTGATTATCACGAATATTAACCACTTGTCCGTTAAAGTCACGAAGTGCCGAATCGCAAAATAGGCCCTGGTCTATGAACAGCCAAACCCTCCGGGGCTTAAGTGGTTAGGACTTACTGGCCAGATGAACAGGTGAAAAGAAAGTTAAAAGAAGCCTAAAAATAAAAAAACAAAACAAATGCAGTCACCATGCCCAAGAAATGGTAAGCCACAATATATTACATTTATGTTTTTTGGCTTTAACCACTTGCTGACCGCCGCAAGTATATATACTGCGGCGGTCAGCCCCGTGCAGGCAAAGTGACGTACCGGTACGTCACTCGCCTGCGAGCCAATAGGGGGCGAGCGCGCGCCGCCGGAGGCGCACACCCGCCCCTGCTCGCTCACTGGGATCCCCGCCCATGATCCCCACCCGATGTCCGCCGGTCACTCGCGATCGTCGGTTACAGAGGGAGAAAGGCAGGCGGCTAATGTAAACAAAGCCGCCTGTCATTCTCCCTTGTGTAACAGCACAGATCATACGGTCCTGCTATGTAGGACTGTAGATCTCTGCTGTTACATGAAGGCTACATTCACACCTGAGCGTAGCATTTTCGTGCGTTTTTTACCGCGATTTACAGGCGTTTTTACAGGCGTTTTGTGTGCAGGTGTTTTTAGATTGAATAGAGACCAATGGAAAACGCCTGTAATCTGCCCAAAAAGAAGCTCATGTACTTTGAGCGTTGGGCGTTTTGCTCACAGCGTCAAAACGCTCAGATGTGAACAGGGGCCATTGAAATGAATAGGATTGGTCTTGTTTGCCGTTTTGAGAGCTGATCCTAGAGCAGAAAAACTCCCCAAAAACGCACCAAAACGCCTACATGTGAGCGGAGCCGAAAAGCCACGGCCCTTTACAGTTAGAAGCACGCCCCTAGGGACACACTTAACCCCTCCTCCTCCAATAAAGTTAACCCCTTCCCTGCCAGTGTCATTTTTACAGTAACAGTGCATATGTATAGCACTGATTACTGTAGTAATGTCACTGGTACCCCCAAAAGTGTCAAAAATGTCAGTCAAGGGTCCGATCTGTCTGCCGCAATGTCGCAGTCCCGCAAAAAAAAAAAAAAAAAAAAATTAATCGCAGATCGCTGCCATTACTCGTAAAAAAAAAAAAATAAAAATGACAAATCTTTCCCTTAGTTAGTAAACGCAATAACTTTTGTGCAAACCAATCAAAATATGCTTATTGTGATTTTTTTTACCCAACATATGTAGCAGAAAACAAATTGGCTTAAAATGTTAAAAAATTTCGATTTTTACATTTTTTTGTGGGGAATTTCATGTGAAAAAATGTGAAAAATATTGTTATTTTTGCAAAATTGACGCTCTTTTTTTGTTTATACCGCATGATCAAAAAAAATCGCACAGGTGATCAAATACCACCAAAAGAAAGCTCTGTTTGTGGGAAAAAAAGGACGTAAATTTTGTTTGGGTACGGCGTTGCATGACCGCGCAATTATCAGTTAAAGTCGCACAGTGCCGAATCGCAAAAAGTGGCCCAGACGTAAGACAGCAAAATCCTCCGGTGGTAAAGTGATTAAAAGAAGCCTAAAGATAAAAAAAACAAATGCAGTCACCATGCCCAAGAAATGGTAAGCCGCAATATTTTACATTTATGTTTTTTGGCTTTAATACCGCTTTAACTTTTCGCAATATTCTGAACTTCATCGTTGATCTCCTCCTCCCCTACACGAACACTTCAGGACACTAATTGGAGCGTCAATACTAAAAGGCTAGCCATCATTTTAGTTTAATCCAAAAATATTTCGAATTGTACGTTTGGTGCAGAATAACAGTTTATGTAGTCAATTTATGTGTCACCACGTGAAGGCTCAAGCATGATAAACATGCAATTACACCTCCTAATCAACTCTTGCCAAGGAACGAACTAGAAATCCATAGCGGATCGACTCCCTTCACCGTCATAATGTCAATAGGACATCCATGGCCTGCTCACCTTCGCGCTCTGGCTGTTTACAAGCTCAAATCTCTCTTTGTGAAGCTGCCGTGAAAGTGTGAAATCCAATAAACTTTGTACAAGATAAAAACCTATGGCAATACATGAATCAATGGAAAACTAGATGTTTTTAAACACTTGATACATAGTTTGCCAGAAAGAAAAAAAAAATTGTGTTTGTGCACTCAGTATGTCACGGGAAGATAAAGAGGCCGTCAATAGGAGTATTTTTCAGGTGTCAGGGTTCCTTCGCTTTGACAAAATGGGAAAATTTTGAACTGTAAAGTGCTGGAAATTGCCCAAAGCGGAACAAGGAAAAGGAAAAAAAGAAAAAAACCTTTTCTAGATGACTTCTGTAACTGCTGCCGACTTTTTATTTTTTTTATTTGCGAGAAAATTCACTTTACAAAAAGTAATCCTGGGCAGAGAAATAGTCCTGCTTTTTAAATATTTTATAAATCACATTAGCTTAGATTTTCCAGAGTGTGGAAGGAAAATAATTAAAATCGGAGAGGAGCAGGACCCTTAAAATTTAATCACGAGTAACATCAACATTTATGAGAAAATGAAATCTTTAGGAGGAATGCTCGGAAATACATTGCACAGTCAGCATTATCACCTCTTCATCGCTAAAACATCTTTAGCTTAAAGCGGAGTTCCGGCCTCAAAATCGAAAAAAATCGATTTTGGGCCATCTGCTTGCTGAGCGTCACCTACACCTAAAAAAGAAATGGATGCTCCCAATTTTTTTTTTTGTTCACTTACCTTGTTATAGAAGAAAATATACTTACCTTCCTTCCTCTTCCTCCCTCTGCGGCTGCGGCCCGCGCCGTCTCTTCCAGCTTGCGTTGAGTCCTGGGAGCTGAACGTCATCGTTTCCAGGAATCAATGCGCCTGCACCGGCCCCGCTCGTCACTTTCGGTGCAGGCGCGGCATTCCCTGCTAAACAACTTCTGGGCATGCCCAGAAGCTTTGCAGGGATGCGCGCCTGCACCGGAAGTGACGAGCAGGGCCGGTGCAGTGCATTGTGGGATTTCGACGTCACCGAAGAGGCCGCGCTGGCTTCAGCTGCCCACACCTGAGATGGCAGCGCTGGAGAAGAAATTTTCAAGGTAAGTATTTCTTCTAAAAGGTAAGTGCGACCCGGGACAGTTCAGAGGCTATCCATTGTGAAATGTACTAGCCCTGACTGTCCCAGGGGGTATTTTTATCTAAAATTCAACCCCGAGGCCGGAACTCCTCTTCAAAAGGAAACTACCGGCATTGGTGCCAATACAGCCACTTGATATGACATGTGACCGGAAGCCATGTTGGGTCATGTGACCAGCGGCAGTTCTGCACCCCAGGTGATTTGTTGAAATCTCTGCTGATGTCCAAGGTCCAGTTCAAGCGTTGATGTAGATTCAGGACACGTCCTAAGAAGTAAACTACCACAGAACCCAATTCTTACTCCATGGGATGTATTTAAAAGGCCAACTGTGGCAACCCACTCCCAACCGCCAACCAACCCTGCATGTGTTTTGTGTGAGTCAAGGTATACCTGCTTAGATCCGCTATCTGGGTCCTTCACTGACACAGTTTACAGGTGCGGAGGCCACTAAGCTAGCACTGCAGATGGCCAACCCCAACCAGTTACAACTGTACCCTCAGGATGGCATCACTCCTTTTCTAGATCCCAGAAGGACACCACCACTAGACAGCAAGGAGGAAGTCAACAGGAAGCCGAGGAAGAACCTCGCTGGATATAAACAGAAAACGAGAGAAGATTTCAGCCAAGAGTAGTGATGCACCGATCCGATATTATCGGGGGATCGGTAAAATTAACCGATCCACGGGCTGATCCGGTTTTGCTGAGTCCCAGCTCAGCCGTCCCTTACTTGCTGTAGTAGTAGTATGGGATGGGAGCCGCTACTTCCTGTATAGGTCCGGCTCACAGGCAGAGTGATATCAGATGCACTCCGCCTGTGAATGGAGGAGCCATACATATGAAGCAGCGGCTTTGCTCTGTACTGTAGCTGCATGCTTATTGTGTATGTGTGTAGTTCCGGATCGGTATCGGTAGATACACAATGCCAGATATCGGTACCGGGACAAGAAAAGTCGGATCGGTGAAACCCTAGCCAAGAGCTCCATTACAGCTATCCATTGGGGGTGTCTTGCACAGAGTTGGGCTTTAATTAGAACAGCCTTTTTCAACCAGGGTGCCCAGGCAACCTGGGGTGCCTTGGCAAAATGCTGAAAAATTGTATACAAGCCAGCAGTTGGATCAAGCCTGCCTTTGTGTCACACAAAGCCACAGGTTTTCATTATGTACCATTACAACTTTCTAGACACTGGCATCCTAACAACCAATGAAGTTATCAGTTGATAAGGAGTATGTCTGTTGCCTCCACAGCATCCTTGTTTGACCTTCCTGTCCCCCTCTCCCTCAGGACTTGGGTGACATTAGCTGACTGATGGAGAGAAAATGAGGGAGAAGAGAAACATTGGAATACCAGTAAGTACCAGTTTGCAAAGGTGCATTTGCTTTGGAAGAAAAAATCACCTCTAATGTTGGGTGTCCCAAGTGTGTGGATTTTGCTGCATTATGTAAAGCTATTAGAATAGTCTTTTACATTTTAGAATGGGGTGCCTTGAGACTGCCCACAATTTTAAAGGGTGCCTTGAGACTGCCCATAATTTTAAAGGGTGCCTTGAGACTGCCCATAATTTTTAAGGGTGCCTTGAGACTGCCCATAATTTTTAAGGGTGCCTTGAGACTGCCCATAATTTTTAAGGGTGCCTTGAAACTGCCCATAATTTTTAAGGGTGCCTTGAGATTGTCAAGGATTTTAACGGGTGCCTCGACTGAAAAAAGGTTGAGAAACACCGAACTAGACGACACTAGCTTAGGTGCAAACTGGAACTGACTTTACTGTAAACCCACAAAGAATTTACACCACACAATATCAGGTAAGAGCTTGATCACATTATCCTAAAAAATGCAAACTTTAAACAGTAATATCATCAGTACGTCTAACAGTACATCTAATGACCAGCTAACATTGATCTACTTAAACAGTAAGCTAATTAACAACTAGTCACCTAGACAAGCCTAAATGACTCAGGTCAATGTACACCCAGACAGTTCAGCATCCGTTACCCAGAAAGGAGACCCAGGGCTATCCAAATCTCATTAACCAGCTTTCACTAGTGTAATCTATTCACTAGACAAGTCACAAGACAAAAATGTTCCAACAGTCTGAAAAAGTGAAATAATTTATCTTTATAGAATTCTTGAGGGATATTGTAGATAAATATTCTGTCAAAAAAGGAGGAACTTCTCCAACCCAGTCTGCAGGAAGGCCACCATATTCCCTCTGACCATTAACCTGTACAAGATTAAAGGGGTTGTAAAGTCAGGAGGTTTATCTTAAAGCAATCTATGCATCAAGATAAAAAGCCTTCTGTGTGCAGCAGCCCCCCTAATACTTACCATCTAGGCCAGCGGTTATCAACTCCTGTCCTCAGGACCCACTAACAGGCCAGGTTTGCAAGATAACTGAAATACATCACAGGTGATATCTGTTGCTCAGTGAATGCAGTATTCTAGTCTGCATTTTCACAAGGTAATACTTAAAATCTGGCCTGTTATGGCACTTTTCCACTGCAAGTACCGGCTCGGCTCTACTCGGCCCTGCTTGGCCCGGTTTGCTTTTCCACTGCTGGTACCGCATGGTACGATGTTGGAACGGTTCGGTACGGTACGGTTTGCTTTTCCACTAAAGTAGTATTAAAGTTAAGTGGGTGGGATAACAATGGGGTGGGTGGGATTCTCTGACCAATCAGTGGCTAGTAGTGACTGCATGCAAAGGATTGTGGGATATGGTACGGGGTATAGTACCTTTTGGAACCACAATCAAGTAGGTACTGTTTTTGAGAGCCGTACCGTTCGGTTCCATGCAGTGGGAAAAGCGCTGCGGTACCGTACCGTACCTTTCCTACACCATACCATGCGGTACCATGCAGTGGAAAAGCAAAAAAGCGAGCCGAACCGTTCGGTTCCATGCAGTGGAAAAGCACCATTAGTGTGCCCTGAGGACCGGAGTTGAGAACTACTGATCTAGGCCATCTAGATCTAGCAATGTTGCAGCAGTGACACGGCTGCCCGATACTCCCCTCCTCTTTGACTGAGACAGCAGTGTGGCCCCATTGGCTCCCATTGCCGTCAATCAAAGTCAATCAGCCAAAGGACAAAAGTGGGCGGGGCCGGGTCACGGCTCCGTGTCTGAATGGACACAAGGAGCTACGGAGTGGCTCAGGTGCTCCAATAACAAGCAGGAGGGAGGGGCAAGGAGCACCGAAGAGGGACCTGAGAAGAGGACGACTCGGGCTGCTCTGTGCAAAACCAACTGCACAGAGCAGGCAAGTAGAACATGTTTGGTATTTTTAACTAAAAAAAAAAAAAACAGACTTTAGTATCAATTTAATATTACAGCCTTCCACCCACTTCAGAAGGGAAGCTTCACTGTCCTCAATTAGAGAATTAATCCAAGCCTCGCTCTCAGCAATCATCACGTCGTTGTCCATCATTAGAGGATGATCTGCTCTCTCCATAGGATCAGAGGCTAAACTGGGCTCTTTTCCATGCTCTGACTGAGAGGAGCAGACAAACTCCCCACTCTCCTCCATGGGCCATAATCAGTGGGTAGAAGGCTAGCGTCTAATACCCTCCAAAAGCCACTGTCCCGCTTGGGTCTGTCACAATAACTAAAAAATGGATTTTTGTAAAATCTTACCGTAAAATCCTTTTCTCTTAGCTCATCGACAGACGTAGTCCTCGGTGATACACCACCTTCGGGTTATGTTACCTCCGCAGGAGCAGGACTAGACAGGAAATTAAAAAGCTCTGGCCACACCCTAGGGGCAGTCCCAGAGGGTATATCCTCTCTCTCTCTGCCTCAGCAAATCAGTTATGTGAAAAAGCAGTGCTTAGAGAATTTAACCCAACCCAACTCCAAAACAGAGGGGCGGGGACTACGTCTGTCGATGAGCTAAGAGAAAAGGATTTTACGGTAAGATTTTACAAAAATCCATTTTTCTCTAGCGCTCATCGACAGACGTAGTCCTCGGTGATACACCACCTTCGGGACGTCCCAGAGCAGTATCACAACTGAGGGGTGGGAAAATGGAAATCAAATCCCAATCTAGAAGGCCCAACCGGTGCCAACTAGAAGTTTACAATGCTCATCCTTAATGATGAGACTCAACAAAAAAATTTTCAAACAGAAAAAAAAAACCCTCGAGGTAGACCACCGGTCTCCTCAAATTGCGGCCTGCAAAACCTTGCGACCAAATGAGGCATCCGCCGATGCCGTCACATCAATTTTATAGAATTTAGTAAAGGTATGTACCGACGACCAAGTGGCCGCCTTACATACCTGGACCACTGACGCCTGATGGCGAAAGGCCCAGGAAGTACTGAGCGCTCGAGTGGAGTGCGCCCTAACAGGGAACGGAGGACTCTGACCCTTAATAGAATAAGCCTGTACCACCGTTTGTCTAATCCATTTGGCAATGGTCGCGGCAGATGCAGGCAAACCCTTTCTGGGGCCATCCGTGATCACAAAAAGTGAATCCGTCTTACGGAATGATTCCGTAGCTTTCAGGTATACCCTGATTGCCCGAACCACATCCAAGGAATGCAACGCATGTTCCCGATGATGCTTGGGCTGAGGACACAAGGAAGGTAGTACAATATCTTCATTCAGATGAAAATCTGAAACCACCTTAGGAAGAAAAGATGGCTTAGGATGAAGTACTACCTTATCCCTATGAATCACTAGGTATGGGGACTGGCATGATAATGCAGCCAGTTCTGACACCCTGCGAGCAGAAGTAATAGCCACCAAGAAGACCACCTTCTGGGATAAAGTAAGCAAGGGAATCTCCCTGATGTTTTCAAAGGGAGGTTTCTGTAGAACCGACAAAACCAAATTAAGATCCCAGGGCGGTAAGGGCGCGCGGACTGGAGGAGCCAGGTGCCGCACCCCCTGGATGAAATTCCGCACCAAGGATTTGGTAGCTAAAGGTTTCTGAAAGAAGATTGCTAATGCTGAAACTTGACCCTTGATGGTGCTCAAGGCTAGCTTCTGCTCAACCCCTTGTTGCAAAAAGGCCAATATTCGAGACACCGAATAGGTACGTGGAGGAAATCCTAAAGATTCGCACCACGCAATATAAGTCTTCCATGTGTGATAATAGACTTTGCTGGAAGTCGCTTTCCTTGCTTTAATAAGGGTAGGAATGACTGAAGTAGACAAACCTCTGTCCTTCAGTACTTGGGTCTCAATGGCCAGGCCATTAAAACCAGCGACTGTAAAGCACGAAGGTAAATAGGTCCTTGAGACTACAGACACTCCCTGAGACGAAGTTCCCACGGAACGTCTGCGACTAACATGTCCAAGTCGGCCAGGCCGGCTTGAAGAGGCCAGCCTAGAATTTCTAGGATCACTGGCGCTGATTGGATCTGAACCAGGCGTCCCTAGAGCTATCTGGCCCCGACCATCCCAGAAAGTCTGGTCGTTTTCTGTTCCCACACATTTATCAGATACCTGATAGTTATCAGGAAAGGTGATCTTTTCTGGTTGAACCTCAGGGACCGAAGTCACCCGACTAGAGGCTACTTGGCCTATCTGGTCAATCAGATCCGATTCCTGTGAGGTATCGGGACTAATCTTAGGAAAAGGTAAAGGAAAAGATCTATACAGGGAACGGTAACTACCGCTTCCTGTACTTAAATGTTGGAAGGGAAGAATCGCACCGGTAGTAGTGGTTGATGCTCGATCTAATGTCCTGAATACCGGTGAAAACGTCCCCCCACCCTGAAATCGGGTGGGGGCGCACCTTCAGGCTGTGTACTCCTTTACTTCGGGTTTGGCTGGGTTGGTCCTCTGCTTGTCCGACCAGCCCTTCTTGAACCCTCCTGGAGGAGTCTTGCCTTTCCCGGGAGTACCAGCCGGGCGCCCTTTATGGGCGGTAAAGAAAGGTCCTCACTTGTTGCGAGGTCCCTTAGCTTTTGCAGCCTGTGGCAAAAAAGTACTCTTGCCCCCGGTGGCATCCTTAATGATTTCATCTAGGTTGGCTCCAAATAGACGATTCCCCTGGAAAGGGAGATTGGTCAAAGTCTTTTTGGAACCTAGGTCAGCTGACCAGCATTTTAACCACAGCACACGTCTGAGGATCACTGCTAACTTAGATGCATGCCCTAACAAGGGAGTAGTGTCCAAGGCTGCGTCACAGATAAACCGTAGCCCTTGTATGATCTGTTCTATCAAATCAGATGTCTCCTGGGGAATATCTTTTCCCCTAAGATCTTGGCGTACCATTTTCGCCCATTCCGTAAGTGTCTGGGAAACTAGACCAATAACAATTACTGGTCTAAATGCTGACCCTATCAGAGAAAAGATAGTGCGGGACTCCGCTTCTATCTTTCGATCCACCGGATCCTTAAAGGACGAAGTGTCCTCCACTGGAATAACCGTGGCTTTATTCAGCCTGGAAATAGGCGGATCCACGACTGGTGGTACCGTCCATTTCTTAATGATGGATTCCTCAAACGGATAGCGTCTAGCAATACGCTTGGAAATAGTAAAGGTACGTTTAGAATGCTCCCATTCTCCTTTAATCTGATTACCAAAACATTTAGGTACAGGAAAAGCCTTCGCCGTCTTGATGGGCTTATTAGTCCCAAAAGGCCTCTCTGTTTCAGTTGCCTCTGCCGGTAAAGCTTCAAGTTTTAAGGTTTCTTGCACTGCCACAACTAGTGCGTCCACCAATGCTTCTTCCTGAATTATAGCAGGAGAAGAAGCGTCCTCCTCACTGTCTGAGGGGGCTTTACCTGGGATAACAGCCCTTGCAGAGGAACCTGCAACTGCAGTGACCATCTCTGAATCAGAGTCAGAGGTGTCAGATAGTATAGGGGTAGGCGGGGGTCGCTTCCTTGACCCCCGTCCCTGACAGGCCGCCTCCACCCGAGCCACCATAGACTCCATAATTGCTGTAAATGACTCTATACTCTGTGCACCGGCGGGTCCCGAGGCCCCCTCGAGGGAAACAGGTGGGGGAATATGTGTGGCAGGGTCCATAATAACTCCAGTTACTTCCTGGATGATATAATTCAAAGTAAAGAAAAAACTTTTTTTTTTTTTTTTTTGACCCTCAGCGCCACAAAAAAACCCCTTAGTGTTACCTGCTAGGGATCCCTATCGATCGAGAGAGAGAGAGATAGACCCCCAGGCTCACCACTTGATGTTCAGAGTTGAACTGCAACAGCTTACAGCGCTGTCTTAGACAAACAGGAAGTCTTTTGGCTGGCTGCCCAGGAAGAAAGGAGGCGGCTCCGCCCCTCTGCACGCCTTCCGGCGCCTCCCCCAAGCTCCACGAGGTGTAGAATCACCTCAAACATGGCCGCCCCCATGCTGGAGACACGAGGCTACGCCAAAATGGCGGCTCGTGCGATCCAGCAAAAAAAATGGCGGCGGCCTGTGCTGACTAGCGGTGTGCTGCAGGCACACAACACTCTCTCTGCATGGGGATATGGCGTGGTTGGCGGTACCGGCCCTGGCGGACCGCATGGCCGTTCGGGAGGCCTGCTATTAGCTGGAGATCTGACTTGGAAGGCAGTCTACATGTCCATGGCTTCTGACTGGTAGGTAGCTTATACTTAACCCATAAGATTCCCAGAATGCCACAGATTACATCTTTAAAACATGTATACAATAGATTGTTAGCTCCCAAACCAAGCCTCCTGGCTTTTTGCACACATAAAATCACACTCAAAGTAGGAGGATTTGTGACATGTTATAGGATAGAAAGAACTCTTTCTTACCATACAGAGAGGGGCCCGCGTTCACCACAAAACCCCTCAGGGAAAAAGGGGGAACATACTACTCACCATACCGGAACCAGGCGGGCACCAACTCCTGACAGTACCCCTCTCCACCGGGGCGGGAGGGCTGTCGACCGATACGGACGCCGTGACTCATGGTCTTTGGCGTTTCAGCGAGACGTTTAACCCGCGGGTTCAGTCCTTTTAATGGGACTTTGTCGCGGCCGACCCAGCGCGGAGCTATGGCCTGCACGCGCTCGTAGGCTGAACTGGGGTGACCACCGGATCTCAACATCCAGCCCGTCGCCCAGTTCAGCTTTCTTGCTTGAAGATCTCACAGGAACACTGGAGAAAAAAAGCTGTCCAAAAATCCTTTTAGAAAAAAATTCTTGCCAGGACCTAAGATCCCAGCAAGGTATCTAGGTCCTTACTCCTAACTAGACAGAAAATAACTGATTTGCTGAGGCAGAGAGAGAGAGGATATACCCTCTGGGACTGCCCCTAGGGTGTGGCCAGAGCTTTTTAATTTCCTGTCTAGTCCTGCTCCTGCGGAGGTAACATAACCCGAAGGTGGTGTATCACCGAGGACTACGTCTGTCGATGAGCGCTAGAGAAATGAAGTCTATAATGTTTGGAAAGCTTGCATCTTTAAAACAGTAGGCAAACTTCTAATTTGCATATATGGGGCAACATAAAAAAAAAAATATGCTTTAAAGACAGAAGGTTTTTTTTTTTTTATCTAAAAGTGATTGAAAAGTCTTGTTTTTTTTTTTAAACAACAAGCATGTGATACTTACCTCCTTTGTGTAGTTGGTTTTGCACAGAGCAGCCTGGATCCTCCTCTTCTCGGGTCCCACTTTGGCTCTCCTGGCACCTCCCACCATTTCAGTGCCCCCACAGCAAGCAGCTTGCTATGGGGGCACCCAAGCCGAGCTGCAGCTCCATCTGTCCACTCAGACACAGAGCTGCTGTTCGGCCCCGCCCCTCTCTCCTGATGGGCTAACTGACTTTGACTTACAGCCGTGGGAGCTAATGGCGCTGCGCCTGTATCTCAGCCAATCAGGAGAGAGAGTCCTGGACGACCAAGGGACTTGTGGACATCGCTGGAAAGAGATGGGGCTTAGGTAAGTTATTGGGGGTGCTGGGGAGGCTGCTTCACCCCACAAGGTTTTTTATCTTAATTTATAGAACACAACTCCTTCAATGTTTTCTATGCATTAAGATAAAAAGCCTTCTGTGAATAGCAGCCTCCCCAGCACCCCCCAATACTTACCTGAGCCCCATCTCTGTTCAGCGATGTCCACGAGTCCCTGGGCCATCCAGGGCTCTCCCTCCTGATTGGCTGAGACATACAGTATCTCAGAAAAGTTGAGTACACCCCCCTCACAAAAACCTGTGTGCCGCAGCCCCCCTCAGACTTACTTGAGCCCGATCTTCCTCCAGCGATGTCCACAAGTCCCTCGGCCATCTGGGACTCTCCCTCCTGACTGGCTGAGACACCGCAGGGGGACCATTGGCTTCCGCTGCTGTCAAACAAAGTCTGTTAGACAATCACGAGAGCGGGGCTAGGGCCAAATGGCAGCTGTGTGTCAAAATAGACACACGAAGCTGCAGCTCGGCTTGGATGCCTCCATAGCAATCTGCTTGCTGTGGGGGCACTGAAAGGGAGGGAGGGGCCAGGAGAGCCGAAGAGGGACTCAAGAAGAGGAGGATCCGGGCTTCATTGTGCAAAACCAACTGCACAGAGGAGGTAGGTACATGTTTGTTATAAAAAAAAAAAATAATTGAGCCCTTACAATCATTTAATCCCCCCCCCCCCCCCCAACACCCCCTTCCCAGAAGTACATATTAACCTCTGTACTCCATCCACTCTGGTGTCAAACAGGCAGCCCTCCAGCTGTGGCAGAACTAAAGTCCCTTGAGGCATTGCAAGGCTGACAGTTACAAGCATGACTCCCACAGGCAGAGGCATGATGGGACTTGTAGTTCCGCAACAGCTAAAGGGCTGCCAGATTGACACGAGGAAGCCCTGGTGTCAAACTGGCAACCCTCCAGCTGTTGCAGAGCTACAAGTCCCTTGAGGCATTACAAAGCTGACAGTTACAAGCATGACTCCCACAGGCAGAGGCATGATGGGACTTGTGGTTCCGCAACAGCTGGAGGGCCGCCAGTTAGACACAAGGAAGCTCTGGTGTCCAACTGGTGGCCCTCCAGCTGTTGCGGAACTACAAGTCCCATGAGGCATTGCAAGGCTGACAGTTACAAGCATGACTCCCACAGGCAGAGGCATGATGGGACTTAATTCCGCAACAACTGGAGTGCCACAGGTCGAGCACCAATGGATGACAGGTGTTTCTTTGAGATCTGCTAAGTGTATATAGAGCATTCAGTTGTGAATAGATGAGCAGTGGGCGATAGCCATATTCCACTTTGCACTATAGAACCACCATGACGGGACCAGGCATGATGGGACTTGTAGTTCCGCAACAGCTGGAGGGCTGCTAGTTGGACACAAGGAAAAAAAAACGAAGTACATCCAGTTATGAAGTACTAACGATCAGCTTCTGTCAAAGAGACATGTTAAAAAAAAAAAACAGCACCTGATCAGTGCTTGTAGCCAATGGCTGCCATCGCTGATCAGTGTCTTCTGGCTTGGGGGGGGGTGGAGTCGGCACATAAAGAGAGAAGAAAATCAAGTCTTCATAAATAGTGGTGTGAGGCATAAATAAAAAAGATTAAAAAAATATAAAAATAAATATAAAAAAAATAAAAAAATTAAATAAAAATAAAATAAATATAAAAATAAAATAGAAAAAGGGTGTTTTTGGTAAGAAAAAAAAAAAACATGGTCATTGTTAAGATTAGGTTATGTAGACAGATCCCCATCCACAGAGATGGCAACAAATCAGCCTATGAATCATTAAACTCAAAAATAAAAAAATAGATAAAAAAAAAAAAAGAAAAGAAGGAAAAACACATATCTCTCTACAAATGTCACAACAAAAAACCAGTTTGCCGTCTAGATGTCGTTTGTCAGCTCCACACCAATACTTCAATAGCAAGATTAAGAATAGCTTCTTAGGACGTCAGTGACATTTATTAGATGGTAACAAAACAGTAGCTGGGAGTGCCAGCCATGAGAAAAGGAGATCGCACCTTTCCCAGAGGGGGATGAGACTAGAACCAATTTAACGCACCCTCTGGCTACTGTGCAGACACTATTAGATCACCGCCGCACATATGGAGGGCATTAGCCCGCTATCAAATCCACTTATTCACACAGAAGTGTTCCATCTGATGGCGCTCTCCGCCATCTGCTGTGCTAAGTGTTAGCCTGGAGAGATCTTTACTGTTACAAGCAGAGCAAAACAAAACAGTCAACTTCTAATGAGTTAATATAAGTAATGTCTTAAGGAAAGAAATAAAACATGGGCGAATGGCCATTCCATTGTAAACTGTGCTTGAATAAATGATACACAGCACACCGCAACTATATCTCAGTTTACTAAAAGTCAAATTACAGAAAGGTGAACACACTTGAAACGCGTTAGCCATCAGTGCTGGGAGTTTGACATTACTACAGGAATCAGTGCTAAAAATATGCACTGTTACTGTAATAATGACACTGGCAGGGAAGGGGTTAACCCAGGGGCAATCAAAGGGTTAAGTATGAGCCTAGGGAGTGTTTTCTAACTGCATGGGGGAGGGACTTCTGAAACGAACACAGAGACCTGTGATCCTAAATAGAAGGATCACAGGTGCTCTGGTGTTCATTTCAGAGAGAACAACGGTCTGCTGTGTTTACAACAGCTGCCTGTCCTCCCTCAGCGGGGAGCGATTGTGGGTCCTCGGCGGCAAATGCAGCGCCCCATTGATCGGCATCCCCGTTGCCTAGTGGTGGTGGGTGCGTGCCTCCAGCGGTATGTGCTCGCCCCCATGAGTGCTCCAGAGAACCGACGTACCCATACGTTGGTTTGCACAGGAATAGTGCCCCATCATTGGTGTCACCAAGAGGAATAGTGCCCCATCATTGGTGTCATCAAGAGGAATAGTGCCCCATCATTGGTATCAGTGGGAGGAATAGTGCCCCATCATTGGTATCAGTGAGAGGAATAGTGCCCCATCATTGGTATCAGTGGGAGGAATAGTGCCCCATCCTAGGTGTCAGTGGGAGGAATAGTGCCCCATTATTGGTGTCACCCAGAGGAATAGTGCCCCGTTGTTGGTCTCATTGGGAGGAACAGTGTCCCATCGTTGGTGTCACCGAGAGGAATAGTGCCCCATCAGTGGTATCATTGGGAGGAATAGTGGCCCATCATTGGTGTCACAGAGAGGAATAGTGCCCCATCAGTGGTATCATTGGGAGGAATAGTGCCCCATCATAGGTGTCACTGAGAGGAATAGTGCCCCATCATAGGTGTCAGTGAGAGGAATAGTGCCCCATTATTGGTATCATTGAGAGGAATAGTGCCCCATTATTGGTCTCATTGGGAGGAATAGTGTCCCATCGTTGGTGTCACCGAGAGGAATAGTGCCCCATCAGTGGTATCATTGTGAGGAATAGTGCCCCATCATAGGTGTCACCGAGAGGAATAGTGCCCCATCATTGGTGTCAGTGAGAGGAATAGTGCCCCATCATTGGTATCAGTGGGAGGAATAGTGCCCCATCATTGGTGTCAGTGGGAGGAATAGTTCCCCCCATCATTGGTGTCAGTGGGAGGAATAGTTCCCCCCATCATTGGTGTCAGTGGGAGGAATAGTGCCCCATCATTGGTCTGAGCTGTGAGTGAGCAGAGAACAACTCTGCACTGTATGAATAATGAAAATGCCGGTTTAAGATCGAGAGGGGGGGTTAACGATTAATCGTGCGGTTCTACAAAGCGTGTTCGTGTTTTACTGCAGAAAAAAGGAGAAGCCTAGCTGGACCACAAGCAGCAGTTTACCAAGCATATTATTACCGCAGATATGCTTTTGCTTTAAAATAGTCACACTTTTTTTTTTTGTGGTTATTTGAGTCGAATGTTAGAGGCGTGCGAAGTTCAAGAATTAATCATTTGCATAATTTCAAAATCATTTGCGTAATTTGCTTCAAATAAATTTACCAATGTCTTAGTCCCGGTTCACACTGGGGCAACTTGTCAGACGACTTACCCGCTCCATTCAGTGCAATGGAAGCGTTCTAATCGGTGCAACTCAAGTCTCTCCGACTTAGAAAAAGGTTCCTGCGCTAATTTGGGGACGACTTCCATTGACTTCTATTAGAAAAGCCATTTGCAAGCCCCGCTGAAGTCACGCTGCACGGGGCGTCTTCAGAGTCGGGTGACTTTGAAGCCACCCCCAGTGTGAACCCAGCCTTAATTAAATGCTGGGCTTTGTAACATTTGCTACTTGTAGAAAGGACATGTAATTAAATGCCTCTGAATTAGCAAATCCAGCGATATCCTACAGAAATCCAAACGGCTTATTTGCAAACTCCACATTTGTGCCAGATTCAGTGAAAGTCTGCCCGACAACTGCTCAACGCCCTGCGACATCGCCAAGTCAGCTTTATAATAAAATAACAGCAAATACAACTGGAATTCATACAGCACTTATCAGCATGGTATTTCCACAACAACCAGTTTCCATTATTCTAATGTATTTCAAAGACAGATCCTGATTAGAGTCTATAGAACAACGCCGACTGTTTGAGATTCTAAATCCGTTACGGCTTTATCCATCAATGGGTCTGCAACAGGAACTCTTAACCACTTACGGACCGCCCACCGTGTATTTAAAGATGGCAGCGGTGCTAGCATGCTTGCGTCATTGTCGTATGCGTCTTACATGTTTCGTCATCAATAGAAGTCATCAAAAGCTTGTCAACCTGTCGCAAGCACGCATTAACCACTTACGGACCACCAACCATGTATTTAAGTCGGTACTTTGACGTTAAATACTGGGGTTATGGCAGTAGATAGCTTGGTATTTTTTTAAACGGCGCGTCGGTCCACTTTAACTTAAGGGTGGTCTCAGCGGGGGATTGGGCGGTGTCCATTTTTCTACCGGCCACCAAAGTAAAGAGGGCATTTTTCTACCGACCACCAATGTAAGGGGGCACTTCTCCAGTGACCACCAATGTAAAGGGGGCATTTCTTCACCGGCCACTTATGTAAGGGGGTATTTCTCCACTGGCCACCAATGTAAGGGGGCAATTCTTCACTGACTTCCAACCTGAGGGGGCATTTCTTCACTGGCCATCAATGTAAGGGGCATTTATTACCTTGCCAGTAATGGGAAACTTTTTCAAGTGAAATGATTTGAAACCAGTTATAGTCTCTCTCAGAAAAAAGTGCAGGACAGTAAATACAGTTTGGACCAATAAAAAAAACAATAAAAAATGCTAACTTGGTTTTGGCCACTTCTCATATCTGCCTATGTCCAAATTCCCTAAACATTCTTGGAGGCTTGGGAATGGGCAACAAGGTTCTGAATCCATTTTTACTTTTTCGATTTGGGGGGGACTGACAGTGTTAGTTAAATGGTACAAAGGAGGGCTTAGATTGGGAAGAAAGAAGAGCGAGGATAAAGAAAAAGATTGGGGAAACAAGGCAGAGAAAGGGCAGCACCTAATGGAGGAAGAGTTGACATATCCCTGAGGTGGGCTTGGGAATACATGATATTAGAATCCACCTTAAATAAAAAGGTTTTACCTTCTGCGGACATGAAATCAATCCAGTAAAACCATGTGATTTTGCTATTTTATTGTGATCTTTTCAAACGGGAGTTTCCTGAGATCTTAAAGCAGAGTTTCTCAACCAGGGTTCCTCCAGAGGTTGCTAGGTGTTCCCTGAGCAATGAGAAATTTCTGCCTCTTCTTAGCCAAGTTCCCACAGACACCAATGTTTTTTTTAGCCATCTGTAAGGGGGTAACTTTTCACGATGACCACTAGTGTAAGGAGCATTCTTCCTACTGACCATCACACTAATGTATTGTGAGTTATAGATATAGTAATTTTTATCAGGGATTCCCTGAGACCGGAAAGTTATTTCATGGGTTCCTCTGTGTTGAAATGGTTGAGAACGACTGTCCTAAAATTTCAAGGTTTCCTCTGTAATAAAACAGTTGAGAAAGTCTTATCCACAGAGGTATCAAGTAGTGGTGCGACCGAAATTTTGGCAACCGAAATCTTCGGCCGAAAATGGGCCTATCCCATTTCGGTCGAAAACGGGTCATACATTCCTAAAATCATAGCTGTCAACTGTCCCATTTTTGACGGAACAGTCCCCCACCAAATAGGACCTTGTCCCAGCTAGCTTACTCTGCCGGGACTTGTCCCGGTCAGTGGGGGAGCGATGGGGAGGCCGGAGGGCCCGTCTGACCTTTATTTTCCTTAACGATGTCTCCCTGCTCCAGCCACTATCTTCAGGCTCAGGATGGCCGGCGGGCTCCCTGTGATTGGGCGAATATGGCGGGGGCTGGCCTGTGCCTGTCCAGTCACGGCGTAGCGTGGGTGGCAGTTTCTTCTGCAGCCGGGCCCCGCCATCGCAGTCTCAGACAAGCTCGCTCAGCCTCAGCACACCAGCCGCTCTGCTCTGGAACCGACCGCGGACGTTCTTCCTCTTACTGTGAGTGCCGGCAGATAGTTGTCACTAAAGGATCTGATGTATGCCAAATGGGGGGACAATGAGTTTGAGGGCAAGAAAAGAATAGAAAGAGTTACAGAAGTAAGTGACTGCTAGAGGAAGAGAGCAGAGTGCTGTTCATTAGAGAAGAGTGGAGAACAAAATAGATATTTGACACTGTCTCTGTATTCTCTCCCTGTTCCTGATCTTTCTCTTCTAAATAGAATTTTTGTTTTATGGCACTGCTGAGACTTGTCACTCTCTAGCATCCCTTCATTTTCTCCAATATCTCTCTTTTGTTCTCCAATGTACTAGAAAAAAATATTTTAAAATCACTTGGGGGGGGTCATTTTCGGTCAAGGGCATCCTGAATTTTCGGTTTCTGTTTCGGCCCAGAATTTTCATTTTTGTACATCCCTAGTATCAAGTGTTCTGATATCCTATAATCAACCTTTTTTACTACAGTGATCCTTCCCACATAGCGGAGCTCTCCCCAAAAGGGGAAGCTCTGCTTGTTTGCACCCCCCCTTTCCACTGCAACATGTTGCACTTTTTTTTGGGGGGGGGGGACAGGTTTACAGGTTTTGACAGATATCTGCTCCCACTTCTGGGTAAGGTCATCGATCTACGACATTCCTGGCCCCTCCTACTTCACCCCACCCCCCCCCCCCCGCTGCCTTCTGGGACACACAGAGGTCCCAGAAGACGGCAGGACCATTTTGAAAGCGCAGCGAGACTCGCGCATGCACAATAGGAAACAGGCTGTGAATCTGCAAGGCTTTGCTTCCAGTTTCCCTTACTACAGATGCCGGCGCCTGCACCCGAAGCCGATGGACGAATTGGCTTGGGTGCCAACATTGTGGGATCCCTGGACAGGTAAGTGTCCTTATATTAGAAGTCAGTGGCTTCAATATTTGTTGACCATAACTTGATTTTTCAGGATAATTTTTGATTTGTGTTTTTTTTCATATACAATATTCCCATTGACTTTTTATCTGTTTATCTTACATAGTAGTTGAGGTTGAATAAAGACAATATTCCATCCAGTTCAACCTGTGTAGGTGTGTGTGGCCGTAATCATCTCTCATACCCCTGAATGTTCTGATCCTTGAGTTGTATGTCCAAGAGTCTATTAAAAGTAGCCATACTTCCCACCATTTGTGGTAGAGAATTCCACAGTCTTGTTGCCCTTACTGTAAAAAAAAAAAAAAAAACCCCTGCGTAGCCTGAGGTTAAATATCTTCTCCTCTAATCGCATTCTATGGACATGCCTTATGCATTCGTTGGAACTGAACAGTTTTTTTTCTATGCTGAGATCACCGTTGAGGTATTTATAAATCGCTATCATGTCTCCTCTCAGGTGTTCTACTTTCCAGATAAATATGGTGGAATGCAAGCTGGAGTGAATGGGGCCCATGGGAATTCCAACACTGTGTACATGCTGCTTGAGTGTTTCTAATTGTGTTTGGTTTGTGTTGCATCCTTGTACTATTAACTTTTTTTATTAAAGACTAGTATTTTGTATTTAAACTGCTGTTGGTCCTCCTTTACGACTACTTTTTCGGAGGTTCTTCCTCATTCTGTGAAGCCTCCGGTGTCCTTTGTTACGCTACAATATTTGTAGCTGCTTACTTACATTTTTGTTTTTTTTTACAGACTGGAACTCCACTTTATGTCTATGCCCCCCTTTTGCTTTCTCTCTCTTGTACAGAAGGGAGTTATTATGGGTAACACGGATCATGTCTGACATACTAATAAATGAAGTTCAATATACAAATACTGAGTTTGTGCGGCACATAAAATTCTCAGATCACATTACAAGATGCTGATTTGAACATTACAGGAATCCAATAACAAATTAAAAAGATAATTTGTTATGCTATGATCTCATGAGCCCTTTATGTATATTTTGTATGCGGATTGTACAATACAACCAAGTGGGCAATGTATAAAGCAAATATTCACCTTATTTTCTTTTTATGAAAAATTATAGAAAGAAAATTTATGTTTCTCTGCTGTACATACTGAAAAACTGCTGCTCTCTAGCTCCCTTGTCACCTCTTCCCATGCTCGCCTCCAGGATTTCTCCAGAGCTTCTCCCATTCTTTGGAACTCTCTACCCCAATACAGTATGTCCGACTGTCCCCTAACTTATCCATCTTTAGACGATCCCTGAAAACTCTTCTCTTTAAAGAAGCCTACCCGGCTACTAACTAATAACACTGTTTCACTTGCTCCCATCAGATCATCCCCCAAAGCTATAGCCTTTTTTATCAATTGACACTCCCTTTTAGATTGTAAGCTCTAACGAGCAGGGCCCTCTGATTCCTCTTGTTCCAAATTGTATTGTAACTGTAATGTCTGCCTTCATTTTGTTAAGCGCTGTGCAAACTGTTGGCGCTATATAAATCCTGTATAATAATAATAATGAAAAGGAAGTGGCTTAAAGGGTAACTTCACTTTCGTGGAGAAAAAAAAAACAAATAAAGAAAAAACAATATAGCAATCTATACAATTGCGTCACAAATCATATTGTTATTGAATATTATTCAATTATTAAATATTATTTAATATTATTAAATATTAATTATTATAATATTATTAAATGTTATTAGCTTTCCTTTTCAATCTACAGCGGTTTTCATTTTCTGAAAATGCAATGCAATATGGCCGCCTGGAGGTGTTCTGTACACAGAATGTATACTGACCACACCCCCAGAAACATCATTTCCTGCTTGTGTGATTGGCTCACCAATTTTCCCAGAAGTCTGCACTAAGATACAAGTCAGATTTCTGGCATCCCCTGCAACAAAAATTTCATTTTTGGTGAGATACTCCCAATAGGAACACGTCTAAAGGGATGCAGGCCCAGCAGATTTCCTCATTAGAGCCCTGCAGCTGCCACAGCTGATAGATAATTATGAAACCACTCCCATTTGACCCACTCAGCACAGAGGAACACACAGTGATTTCTTCAGAATAACAAAAGTTAGGAATCTGCAACAAAGTTTGTTAAAATCCTTGTAATGTAAATAGATCAGCGTTTCTCAACTCCGGTCCTCAGGGCCCACTAACAGGCCAGATTTTAGCTATTACCTTGGGAAGATGCAGACTAGAATACTGCAATCACTGAGCAGCAAATGATATCACCTGGGATGTATTTCAGTTATCTTGCAAACCTGGCCTGTTAGTGGGCCCTGAAGGCCGGAGTGGAGAACCACTGAAATAGATCACCTAGGGCAGTATTTCCCAACTCCGGTCACCGAGAGGAATAACGCCCCATCGTTGGTGTCACCGAGAGGAATAACGCCCCATCGTTGGTGTCACCAAGAGGAATAACGCCCCATCGTTGGTGTCACCAAGAGGAATAACGCCCCATCGTTGGTGTCACCAAGAGGAATAACGCCCCATCGTTGGTGTCACCAAGAGGAATAACGCCCCATCGTTGGTGTCACCAAGAGGAATAACGCCCCATCGTTGGTGTCACCAAGAGGAATAACGCCCCATCGTTGGTGTCACCAAGAGGAATAACGCCCCATCGTTGGTGTCACCAAGAGGAATAACGCCCCATCGTTGGTGTCACCAAGAGGAATAACGCCCCATCGTTGGTGTCACCAAGAGGAATAACGCCCCATCGTTGGTGTCACCAAGAGGAATAACGCCCCATCGTTGGTGTCACCAAGAGGAATAACGCCCCATCGTTGGTGTCACCAAGAGGAATAACGCCCCATCGTTGGTGTCACCAAGAGGAATAACGCCCCATCGTTGGTGTCACCAAGAGGAATAACGCCCCATCGTTGGTGTCACCAAGAGGAATAACGCCCCATCGTTGGTGTCACCAAGAGGAATAACGCCCCATCGTTGGTGTCACCAAGAGGAATAACGCCCCATCGTTGGTGTCACCAAGAGGAATAACGCCCCATCGTTGGTGTCACCAAGAGGAATAACGCCCCATCGTTGGTGTCACCAAGAGGAATAACGCCCCATCGTTGGTGTCACCAAGAGGAATAACGCCCCATCGTTGGTGTCACCAAGAGGAATAACGCCCCATCGTTGGTGTCACCAAGAGGAATAACGCCCCATCGTTGGTGTCACCAAGAGGAATAACGCCCCATCGTTGGTGTCACCAAGAGGAATAACGCCCCATCGTTGGTGTCACCAAGAGGAATAACGCCCCATCGTTGGTGTCACCAAGAGGAATAACGCCCCATCGTTGGTGTCACCAAGAGGAATAACGCCCCATCGTTGGTGTCACCAAGAGGAATAACGCCCCATCGTTGGTGTCACCAAGAGGAATAACGCCCCATCGTTGGTGTCACCAAGAGGAATAACGCCCCATCGTTGGTGTCACCAAGAGGAATAACGCCCCATCGTTGGTGTCACCAAGAGGAATAACGCCCCATCGTTGGTGTCACCAAGAGGAATAACGCCCCATCGTTGGTGTCACCAAGAGGAATAACGCCCCATCGTTGGTGTCACCAAGAGGAATAACGCCCCATCGTTGGTGTCACCAAGAGGAATAACGCCCCATCGTTGGTGTCACCAAGAGGAATAACGCCCCATCGTTGGTGTCACCGAGAGGAATAACGCCCCATCGTTGGTGTCACCGAGAGGAATAACGCCCCACCGTTGGTGTCACCGAGAGGAATAACGCCCCACCGTTGGTGTCACCGAGAGGAATAACGCCCCACCGTTGGTGTCACCGAGAGGAATAACGCCCCACCGTTGGTGTCACCGAGAGGAATAACGCCCCATCGTTGGTGTCACCGAGAGGAATAACGCCCCATCGTTGGTGTCACCGAGAGGAATAACGCCCCATCGCTGGTGTCACCGAGAGGAATAACGCCCCATCGCTGGTGTCACCGAGAGGAATAACGCCCCATCGCTGGTGTCACCGAGAGGAATAACGCCCCATCGTTGGTGTCACCGAGAGGAATAACGCCCCATCGTTGGTGTCACCGAGAGGAATAACGCCCCATCGTTGGTGTCACCGAGAGGAATAACGCCCCATCGTTGGTGTCACCGAGAGGAATAACGCCCCATTGTTGGTCTGAGCTGTGAGTGAGCAGAGAACAACTCTGCACTGAAATGCCGATTTAAGATCGTGGAGGGGGGGGGGGGGTAACGATTAATCGCGCAGTTCTACAAAGCGCGTTTGTGTTTTACTGCAGAAAAAAAGGACAAGCCTAGCTGGACCACAAGCAGCAATTTACCAAGCATATTATGACCGCAGATTCACTTTTGCTTTAAAATATTCACACTTCTTTTTTTTTGTGGTTATTTATTTGAGTCGAATGTTAGAGGCGTGCAAAGTTCAAGAATTAATCATTTGCGTAATTTCAAAAGCGCACACACACACCCATCATTTGCTAGTACATTTACCACCGTCAAATAGATTTTCCAATGTCTTAGTCCCAGTTCACACTGGGACAACTTGTCAGATGACTTACTGGCTCCATTCAGTGCAATGGAACCGTTTTAAATCGGATCGACTCAAGTCTCTCCACCTTAGAAAAAGGTTCCTGCACTACTTTGGGGGCGACTTCCATTGACTTCTATTAGAGAAGCCGTTTGCAAGCCCCGCTGAAGTCGCGCTGCATGGGGCATCTTCAGAGTTGGGGCCCACTAATGGCGCTTTTCCACTGCATGGAACCGAACGGTTCAGCACGCTTTTGTGCTTTTCCACTGCTGGTACCGCATGGTATAGGGTCGGAACGGTTCGGTACGGTACGGTATAGGTTTGCTTTTCCACTGCATGGAACCGAACGGTACGGCTCTGAAAAAACAGTACCTACTCGATTGTGGTTCCAACAGGTACCAAACTGGTACCATATCCCACAATCCTTTGCATGCAGTCACTACTAGCCACTGATTGGTCAGAGAATCCCACCCACCCCGTTGTTATCCCACCCACTTAACTTTAGTACTACTTTAGTGGAAAAGCAAACCTATACCGTACCGTACCGAACCGTTCCGACACCGTACCATACGGTACAAGCAGTGGAAAAGCAAACCGGGCCAAGCAGGGCCGAGTACAGCCAAGCCGGTACTAGCCATTACAGGCCAGGTTTGCAAGATCATGAAATTACATCACAGGTGATCTCATTTGCTGCTCAGTGATTGCAGTACTCTAGTCTGCATCTCCCCAAGGTAAAACTTAAAATCCGGCCTGTTAGTGTGCCCTGAGGACCGGAGTTGAGAACCACTGATCTAGAGGGAAATGTTTTTTATCTCAACAAAAGTGGAGTTGCACTTTAACAGACCAACGCACCAAAAATTAAAATATGTTAAATTAATTTTTAATATCCAAAGCAAACTCACCCGGCCACCCATGTGTCTTTACTATGTGGAAAAATCACTATGAAAAACACCCTGCCTAGCATTACTACCTGCGGCCATCTTGAGTAAGGGAAGAGTATTCATGTAGCATCTACTTCCTGGGATCCATATGCCCTTAGCTCAGGCATGCAAACGGGAGGGTGTGCTTAGCTGAGAGCTGCTTAGCTAAAAGAAAAAAAAAAATTAAAAAAACTCTTGGGATGTATGAAATTATTTGCCTGGGCCAGAAACTAGGAAAAAAACTGAGAATTGTAAAAAAATAAATAAAAAAAATAAAAATTAAATAATAAAAAAAAATAAAAATTAAATAAAAATCTAAAAAATAAATAAAAATAAAATAAAAATAAAATAAAAATAAAGTTTTGTTTTACAAATCTTAGCAGAAAATGTATTAAAAAAGGTAACGTTAATTGGTAGAGAGTAGTTCTGCTTTAAGATTTTCACTTTCACTTGAGCAGACCAGACTTTTCTCAGACAGGCGTTATCAGTTGTGGGTTTTAGTGGGTAAGAGATTATTGTATTACTCAAGGCATGCGGCTGTGAAAGCAGCTGTGGCACAAACATGCACGTGGCTGGATATAAATAAGTCTGGTAATAAATAATAAAAAATTGTATTGTAAAGCGCTGCACAAACTGTTAGCGCTATATAAATTCAGAATAATAATAAAAAAATTTAAATAAAAAAAAGGTACAGTTGAATATTTACAGTAGCTCATTAAATGTAACCCATAGTGAATAATTTACATTTTTTTTTTTTTTTTTTACAAAAAGAAAAATAACTGCAAGCCCTCGATAAACTCAATGGTTGCAGGCACCGTGAGAAAAGCTCATGTTCAAATTAACCACTTGAAGACCACGTCTTTTCTGGCACTTTTTGCTTACAAGTTTAAAACCGTATTTTTTTATGCATACCTTGTACTGTACACTGTCATTTTAAATAAATAAAATTACAAGAAAATAAAACCGTATTTTTTATGCATACCGTGTACTGTACACTGTCGTTTTAAAGAAATAAAGAAATTACAAAAAGTAAAACCATAGTTTTTTTATGCATTCCTTGTACTGTACGCTGTCGTTTTAGAGAAATAAATAAATTACAAAAAAAAATAAAACCATATTTTTTTATGCATACCGTGTACTGTACGCTGTCATTTTAAATAAATTACAAAAAATAAAACCATATTTTTTTATGCATACCGTGTACTGTACACTGTCATTTTAGAGAAATAAATAAATTCCAAAAAAATAGAACCATATTTGTTTACTAGAAAATGACTCCCAAACATTTTATACAGGTGCATCTCATAAAATTATAATATCATGAAAAAGTTATTTCAGTAATTTAATTCAAAAAGTGAAACTCATATTATATATAGATGTGGTACACACAGAGTGATATATTTCAAGCATTTATTTCTTTTAATTTTGATTATGGCTTACAGCTAGTGACACCCCAAAAATCAGTATCTCAGAAAATTAGATTATGACATAAGACAAAAAAAAAAAAAAAAAAGGAGGAAAACTTAACCACTTCTGGACCAGAAGATTGGTTTGTGCAAAAGTTATGGCGTCTACAAACTACGGGAAAGATTTATGTCTTTTTTATTGATTTGTTTCTTCTACTAGTAATGGTGGCGATCTGCGATTTTTTTGCGGGACTGCGACATTGCAGCAGACAGATCGGACCCCTAACTGACATTTTTGGGGGGGGACCAGCGACATTACTACAGTAATCAGTGCTAAAAATATGCACTGTTACTGTAATAATGACACTGGCAGGGAAGGGGTTAACCCTATGGGTGATCAATGGGTTAAATGTGAGCCTAGGGGAGTGATTCTAACTGTATGGGGGCGTGGCTTGTGAAATGACTATAGAGACCTGTCATCTATATAGAAGGATCACAGGAGCTCTCTGATCATTCCAGGGAGAAGAACGGTCAGCTGTGTTTATAACAGCCGACCGTCCTCTCTCAGCGGGGAGCGATTGCCGGTGTCAGGCTGCAATCGGAGCCGCCTGCCCCGTGCATCGGCTTCCCCTCTAGCTTTCCGCGCGCAACCGACGTAGGTCTACGTTGGTTTGCGCAGGAGAGCCACCCTGCCGCAGTAAAAAGGCGGCGGGGGGGGGGGGGGGGTTGGGTCGGGACGTAGTTAACAATGTTTATCGGCGGCAGGTGTATGAGTCCGCGTGGATGGATGTAGTTTTCATTGTTTTTTTCTTTTTAGGGCTATCCATGCTGGACACTGCAAATCGGTATCGCTCACCCTACATATGACATATGTCTTAATGAGCGTTTTGATACACAGTATCTCACAAAAGTGAGTACACCCCTCACATTTTTGTAAATATTTTTTTATATCTTTTCATGTGACAACACTGAAGAAATGACACTTTGCTACAATATAAAGTAGTGAGTGTACAGCTTGTATAACAGTGTAAATTTTCTGTCCCCTCAAAATAACTCAACACACAGCCATTAAAGTCTAAACCGCTGGCAACAAAAGTCAGTACACCCCTAAGTGAAAATGTCCAAATTGGGCCCAATTAGCCATTTTCCCTCCCCAGTGTCATGTGACTCGTTAGTGTTACAAGGTCTCAGGTGTGAATGGGGAGCAGGTGTGTTAAACTTAGTGTTATCGCTCTCACTGTCTCAGTGCCGTTTCACATTTCTGCGATGCGGGAACGCTGCGAATATACAGCGTGTTCCCGCATCGCATCCACACCCCTGGCAGTTCACATATGCGATACGCTGGGGTGTCAATTGCGATCTGTGCACTGCGATCTGAAAGTTGGCACAGAATCAGATCGCACTAGTGTGAACCACCATGCAATTCGATTCTGCTTCGGACCAAAAAAAGGGTCCTGTGCGTTTTTCAGTGCGATTGTGGTGCGAATTCAGCCATACAAATTGTATGGCTCAAATTTGCACCGCACAGAGATCGCATGTAATTTTAGGGCTCTAGGGATGCACCGATCCGATATTAGGATCTGATATCAGTGTCGATATTGCCAAAATAGCTGGATTGGGGGATCGGTAAAATTAACCGATCCACGGGCCGATTCGGTTTTGCCGAGTCCCGGCTCAGCCGTCCCTTCTTTGCACGGAGCCACTACTTCCTGTATAGGGCCGGCTCATAGGCAGAGTGATATCAGATGCACTCCGCCTGTGAATGGAGGAGCCATATACATGGAGCAATGGCTTGGCTCTGTACTGCAGCCGCATGCGTATTGTGTATGTGTGTAGTTCCGGATCGGTATCGGCAGACACACAAAGCCAGGTATCGGTATTCCGAATACCAGGCTCTCCGAATTACATGCATTCTCTGTGACTGCACAAATGTGAAGCGGCACTTATACTGGTCACTGGGAGGTTCAACATGGCACTTCATGGCAAAGAAGCCTCCGCTGGCGAATGGGCGTGCATGCTGCCCCCGTGATCGCTCCCGCAAAAGTGAGTACGGGTACGGCGTTTCGCAAGAACGGTTGGGTCAGCAAGTGGTCACGCAGGAGTGTCCAAACTACGGCCCTCCAGCTGTTGCGGAACTGCACGTCCCCCATGAGGCATTGTAAAACTGACATTCACAGACATAACTAGGCATGATGAGAGTTGTAGTTCTTGAACAGCTGGAAGGCCATAGTTTGGACACCCCTGGGTTAAAGTAACGCACTGCCGTATCGCAAAAAATAACCTGGTCATGTAAATCTTCCTGAAGGTCAAGTGGTTAAAGCATGAATAAGGCAGCCATACAGAGCAGTGTAAAGAGTAAGCATAACCCACAATAATGACAACAGCAGAACAAGCTAATAAAGATACTCGATATTACATGCTGAAATAATATCTTCAATTATCTATTTTTTTTTTCCTTATATCCTGTAAATTGCCTGTAAGAACACACCGTTAACCTTTTGATAGAAGGATCAGCAGCCCACAATCGTATTACACGTGTCTGACATATCACACTTATCAATTTGTCACCGCGGCTCCGCATAGCACATCGATTTGCTCTTTGGCAGATGACTAGAAAACACAATAAAACAATAAGGTAGGTTTTAATTGAATCTGTGACGGATGGTCTTCAGCAAGACGATGGATATGGTTTTCAGTTGGAAAAGCCAGGTCTGCTGGGCTTCATGAACGCTAACGCGATTACACGGGTTGCGGAAAACGCCAATGACCGTTTCATACAGAGTAAATGGTGTTTTATAGAAGACGGGGGTGCTAAGAGGCCTCAGCCAACGGAGCGGTAAAAAGAAATACAAAGCAATAGACAGAGAAGTGGAAAGGTCTTCAAATTGATCTGTCACCAGTACACACAATAGAAAGGTCTTTAAGGCCGAACCCCGAGATAAACAAATATCCTCTAAATCCATTTATCAGCTGTATTCTTCCTTAAGACCCCGTTCACACTGGGGCGACCCGACTTTGCCGGGCGACCTGTGAAGTCGCTGTGCGCAGCTCGCACCGCGACCTCGGAGTGGCCGGCACGGACTTCATATCATTGAAGTCAATGCAGGTCACTCCAGGTCGCCTCGCCCCAAAGAAGCTCCGGACACTTTTTCTAAGTCGGAGCGACTTGTGTCGCTCCTATTTAGAACGGGTCCACAGCTACTCTATGGCAGGCGACCTACGGCAACCTGTCAGGCGACCAGGTCGCCTGACAGGTCGCCCCAGTGTGAACGGGGTCTTAATCTTGGTGTGCTTGGTGTATTTCTTCCAGGTCTGTGCAGTGATCCACTCCCTTCCTCCAGCAGTTATGCTGTCAGTTGCAGATCCGAACCGCAACATTTACGCCCTGATGAAGGGGAGAGTCTCTGTTCCCCTGGAACGCGTTGGCTTTAAGTTTTGTTTTTAGTTCTGCTACAAATAAATGACGATCTTTTGATCTAAGCGGGATTCTTATTGCTGATTTTGGGCGCTCCTTTAACCACTTTACGACCGTCCGCTGCAGTTATACTGCAGCAGGGAGGCTCTCCTGCGCGAACAGACGTAGGTATACGTCGGTCGTGTGCCTGCAGCTAGGGAGCATGTGTGCGCCACCGGCGGCGTGCTCCCACCCCCACTCAGCAGCGGGGACTCCAATGCACGGGGCAGTGTCCAGCATGGATAGCCCAAAGACTAAAAAAACAATAAAAACCACATTCACACGAGCTCATACACCTACGGCCATTAAACATCGTTAACCACTTCCCGACCACCCGCCGCCTTTTAACTGCGGCAGTGTGGCTTTCCTGCGCAAACCGACGTAGACTTACGTCGGTCACGCGTGGGAAGCTAGTACCCACTCCCACTTGGCACCAGGGACTCCGATGCACGGGGCAGGCGGCTCCGATTGCCGCCGGCCACCCGCGATCGCTCCCCGCTGAGAGAAGAATGGTCGGCTGTTGTTGGAATGATCATAGAGCCCCTGTGATCCTTCTAAATAGGAACACAGGTCTCTGTGATCATTTCACAAGCCACGCCCCCCCAAAGTTAGAATCCCTCCCATAGGCTCATATTTACCCCCTTGATCACCCACAGTGTTCCTGTGTCCCTTCCCTGCCAGTGTCATTACAGTAAGTGCAACAGTGCATATTTTTAGCACTGATTACTGCAGTAATGTCACCCCCCAAAAGGGTCAAAAATGTCAGTCCGGGGTCGGATCTGTCCACTGCAATGTCCTTCAAAAAAAAAAAAAAAAAAAATTGCAAATCCCGCCATTACTAGTAAAAAAAAAAAAAAATAGAATAAAAATGACATAAATCTTTCCCATAGTTTGTAGATGAGATAACTTTTGCGCAAACCAATCAAAATACGCTTATTGGGATTTTTTTTCCCCCCAAAAATATGTAGCAGAAGACAAATTGGCCTAAAATGTAAAACATTTTGATTTTTACATTTATTTTTGGGGAATGTTATATAGCAGAATGCAAAACTTTTTTTTTTTTTTCAGAATTGTCGCTCTTTTTTTGTTTATAGCGCAAATAACAAAAAAAAAAAAAAATCACACAGGTGACCAAATGTCACCAAAAGAAACAGCTATTGGTGGAAAAAAAAAAAGGACAACAATTTTGTTTGGGTACAGTGTCACTAGACCGTGCAATTGTCCTCTAAATGAACGCAGTGCCGACTCGCAAAAAAATGGCCTGGTTATTAAGGGAGCAAATCCTTCCGGTCCAAAATTGGTTAAGGTTAGGCTGGATTTCCCCTTTAAGGATTATTGCCTTCATGCATTCTATGTATGCAGGTAATAAAATCTGTGTGCAGCAGCCTCCCCCTACCCCTATTACTTATCTGAGCCCCATCTTGATCCAGCGATATGCACAAGAGCAGCAGCTCTCCGGGGTCGCTTCCTCCTCATTGGCTGAGACAGCAGCGGGAGCCCATGGCTATTGTCAATCACAGCCAGTGAGCCAATCGGTGGAGAATGGGGGCGGGGCCAAGCTGTGATCTGTGTGTGTTAAAACTGCTTGCTATGGGGGTACTCGGCAAAAGAAAGGAGCCAGAAGTGCCAGCGGGGGGGACCGAGAAGAAAAGGATCGGGGCTGCTCTGTGCAAAACCAACTGGACAGAGCAGGTATGACATGTTTGTTATTTGAATAATAATATCAGCTTTAGGCCCCTTTCACACTTGTGCGACTTAAAAGTCGCGCAATGTTGCTGTGATTTTGAAGCAATGCCTGTGTCTTTGGCCCTCAAAACGATTTTAAAATCGGCCAAAAGTAGTGTAGGGACTACTTTGAAGTCGCTGCGACTTGAAGTTGTACAGTTATGAACGGTACTCATTGGAAATCATAGAGTATGAATTGTCATGCGACTTTGCAGTACCAAATCGCAGAACAAGTCGCACAAGTATAAAAGGGGCCGAAGAGCCGGTTCACATATATGCGAAGACCGACATCGCATGTGATTCGGAGCGCACTGCTCTGCAAATCACATGCGATGTCTGTGCGATGTGAATTCAGCCATACAGATTGTATGGCTGAATTTGCATTGCATTCAGACACAACTCGCACAGAACCCCTTTTTTGGGTCCACAGCAGAATCGGATTGCATGGATGCGATAGAATTCATATCCAAATTGACAGTTCGCACTGCAATATACAAACTGATCTGGGGGGTGTCATTAACTTTGTATTGACACCCCCAGCGATTCGCATACGGCAGTGTGAACTGTCTGCGAGTTGAATGAAATACGGAAACCCGCAGTGGATTCGCAGGGTTCCCGCATCACATGTGTGTGAACCCGGGGCTTAATTTTCCCCCAAAAATTGGGTAAATTATTGTGTTTGTTCTGTGTTTTTACTATAATGTGTTTCCTAAACTATTGCGCTAATCGCGTGTAACAATTCATTCTTCTCTAGGGTGTTTGCTTTCGCAAAACATATGTTTTGGGGGTTTTATGTAATCTTCAGGCCTAAAATGTTTTTTTAAACAAGTAAACAAAAAAAACGGCTCTGGCGGTGAAAGGGTTAAAACTAAGCAGGAACTTGTCACGACCGCCGCTGACATCAACCACAGAAAATTGCTGAAGTCCCAATTCCCGGAAGGTATACCAGTTCCAGGGCAGAAAACATTTCAGCAGCATCACCAAGCCCTAGTAGGACAGAGCTGCAGGCATGAAACACTCTCTATCTGACAGCGCTTTCAGATAGAGAGTATTTCATGCCTGCAGCTCTGTGGGCGCCTGACATCGGCTTCTGCATTCGTTTAGATCATTTAAAAAAATAAAAATAAATCTGCCTTATTTGGTATTTTATAGATTACTATTATATTCTATTTCTATTATATTAGATATTATATTATTATTATATAGGATTTATATAGCGCCGACAGTTTACGCAGCGCTTTACAACTTGAGGGTAGACAGTACAAATACAATACAATACATTTTAATACAGTAGGAATCAGAGGGCCCTACAATCTAAGAGATATAATCTATATTATATTTTATATCCATTATCTAGGGATGCACCGAAATGAAATTCTTGGCCGAAGCCGAATAATAATGAAATGCTTGGCCGAAGGCCGAATACCGAACGCGGTGTTTCGCATTTCTTCCATTTATTTTTCCAATTTTTTCACCATTACAATAATTAAATGGTAAAAATTTGCTTTTTACTATTTTGTGTTGCTCTCTCTTGTCCTCTCTCTCTCTCTTGTCCTCTCTCTCTCTCTTGTCCTCTCATATCTCTCTCTCTCTCTTGTCTCTCTCTCTCTTGTCCTCTCTCTCGTCCTCTCTCGTGTCTCTCTCTCTCGTCCTCTCTCGTGTCTCTCTCTCTTGTCCTCTCGTGTCTCTCTCTCTTGTCCTCTCGTGTCTCTCTCTCTTGTCCTCTCGTGTCTCTCTCTCTTGTCCTCTCGTGTCTCTCTCTCTTGTCCTCTCGTGTCTCTCTCTCTTGTCCTCTCGTGTCTCTCTCTCTTGTCCTCTCGTGTCTCTCTCTCTTGTCCTCTCGTGTCTCTCTCTCTTGTCCTCTCGTGTCTCTCTCTCTTGTCCTCTCGTGTCTCTCTCTCTTGTCCTCTCGTGTCTCTCTCTCTTGTCCTCTCGTGTCTCTCTCTCTTGTCCTCTCGTGTCTCTGTCCTCTCATGTCTCTCCTTACCTCCCTCCCATCTGCAGAGTCGATGTTTGCTGTATGGCTCCTGTGCCCTGTCACAGGCGGAGTACATTTGGTATCACTCCGCCTGTGACAGAAGCCGGCGCTATACAGGAAGCATCCGCTCTGCTTCCTGTAGTGCCTCCGGCTAGGTTTACAGTGATGCTTGGGGATGGCGGGTCGCCGGTCGGGGACCCGCAATCTGGGCTTACCGACCCACCATCCGCGTCATTAAAAACGTCATTGTTCGGCAAAATTTATTCGGCCTATTTACTTATTCGGCCGAACACCGAAAGTGCTTTTTTTGGCTATTTTCGGCAGAATAATTTCGGTTGCCGAACATTCGGTGCATCGCTACCATTATCTATATATTTCTATTATTTATATTATAATTAACTTTAGTTATTTTTGTAAAGCAAGTCATAAGTTAGCTGGCATGCCAAATGTCTTAAGTAATATACAGAGAATTTATTACTAAATGCACTTTTTCTGCATCCGGGTAACCAGTGCTGAAGAGGGTGGAAGATACTGGGATGGGCTTTTCCATCACTTCCACCTTTGCTGTCAAATTTGTTTGCTTTGTGTTCCCATTCAAACAGAATACTTAAAAAGCAGGGTGGATAAAAATTAGGGATAGACCGATTATCGGCAAGTCCGATATGCACTTTCCCCGATATATCGGTATTGGCCCCGGAACTGGCCAATATTGCCGATATTTTTGTGACGTCATTCTGCCTTCTTAGGCCATCTCCTTCGCCTTGGACAGCCTCGTCTGGAGTCGGGACTAGTCTCGCGGGAGTGTATCACAGCCATACACCCACCCACAGCAGCCCGGCACCAGCCAGCCACCCACAGGCCCTGTACCAGCCAGCCACAGGCCCTGTACCAGCCAGCCACAGGCCCTGTACCAGCCAGCCATTCACATCCACAGGCTCTGTACCAGCCAGCCACCCACAGGCCCTGTACCAGCCAGCCACCCACAGGCCCTGTACCAGCGAGCCAGCCACCCACAGGCCCTGTACCAGTGAGCCAGCCACCCACAGGCCCTGTACCAGCGAGCCAGCCACCCCACAGGCCCTGTACCAGCCAGCCACCCCACAGGCCCTGTACCAGCCAGCCAGCCACCCCACAGGCCTTGTACCAGCCAGCCAGCCACCCACAGGCCCTGTACCAGCCAGCCACCCACAGGCCCTGTACCAGCCAGCCACCCGCAGGCCCCGTACCAGCCACCCACCACAGGGTGCCAGCCAGCCACCCACCCACCACAGGGTGCCAGCAAGCCAGCCACCCACCCACCCACCACAGGGTGCCAGCCAGCCACCCACCCACCACAGGATGCCAGCCAGCCACCCACCACAGGGTGCCAGCCAGCCACCACAGGGTGCCAGCCAGCCACCACAGGGTGCCAGCCAGCCACCCACCACAGGGTGCCAGCCAGCCACCCACCACAGGGTGCCAGCAAACCACCCAACCTCCACAGGGGGCCAGCAAGCCATCCACCTAAGGGTGCCAGCCAGCCAGCCACCCACCACAGGGTGCCAGCCAGCCATTAAGCATTAAACAAAAATGAACATGTTCAGTACCAGATTTGTGTCAAAAATTGTCTTTATTTTTCAAAACTTTAAATGTACAAAAAAATCGGCCGATATCAGCCGATACCGATACGTTGTGACCAAAATATCGGTATCAGCCCAGAAAAAAACATATCGGTCTATCTCTAATAAAAATCAATGATTTTGGGGTGGAGGAACCTGACTGGCCTTCACAGAGTCCTGACCTCAACCCAATAGAACACCTTTGGGAGGAATTTGAGTGGAAACCGCGAGCTAGGCCTTCTCATCCACATCAGTGCCTGACCTCACAAATGCGCTTCTGGAAGAATGGTCAAACATTCCCATAGAACCTCCTAAACCTTGTGGACAGCCTTCCCAGAAGAGTTGAAGCTGTTATAGCTGCAAAGGGTGGGCCAACACAATATTGAACCCTATGGACTAAGACTGGGAGGCCATTAAAGTTCATGTGCATGTAAAGGCAGGTGTCCCAATACTTTTGATAATATATTGTATATACTGGCTTGAGTGGCATTATTATATTTTTTGGTTGGGTTAAGGCTTGCTAAGCTACACATACTTTGGGCTCCACACAGGACCTGACCTATTAGTTCCTAGAGGGGGGGAGCAGGGGTAGATTTGGGATGGGAGAAATGGGGTCTCTGGGTATAGGTAGTGGGGTGGGTGCTTGGGGGGGGGGCGGAGTGTTCCAAACTATTGATGGGGGGGGGGGGTTTGATTCTTTGTTGTATGTTTGATTATACAGTATGCGTCCAATAAAAAAAAATTTTGTGCTTGGTAGCCTTTCTATATCCTTTGTGGTGTTTACAGGAAGACTCTCTTGTGTTTTTTTATTCATACGGTTTCTGTTTTAACATACAGACTAATTATTCTGTAGTCTATTATAAGAACTAGGAGGGCTCTTTGAGAAAACAGGAAGTGTGCATATCAATCAGATCAACTTAAAGAGGAAGTAAACCCTCCTCAGGAAGTTGTACCTATAGGTAAGCCTATGATAAGGCTTACCTATAGGTACTGTAAATATCTCCTAAACATGTACGGTTTAGGAGATATTTACCTTTAATGCAGCCAGTGACGTCACTGGCGCATGCGCTCTGAAGGAACGGCTGATCGTGCCGTTCCTTCAGAGCCCCGTGCCGTGACCGTCGGCTCCCGCGCGTGTGCGCAGGAGTGACGTCACCGCGGCTCCGGCCAATCGGATGGCCGGATGCCGCGATCCCGGAAGACGGGCGACTGAACATGTCGCTCGTCATACAGGTATGAGAGCGTCACGGCGGGGCTCGTTCTAAGGTAAGTATTTCATAATGAGCTAGTATGCGATGCATACTAGCTCATTATGTCTTTCTCTTGCAGGTTGTAAAAGAAAAAAAAATTTTTTTAACGAGTTTACAACCTCTTTAAAATTTCTGACAAGAGCACCAGTTTTTTGGGGGGGTTTTAGCAGTTACCAAATATTCGAATGTAGCACCCTCCTAGGTAGGTGCTAGAGAGAGAGTATAGGTTTTACTATCAGAGGAGCAGCAGGCAAATCTATATTGTTCGCTGCTTATTGGAGAGCAGGATCTGTGAGTGAGGTCTGCTCATTGAGCTCAGTATGCGATTAATTCAGTCTAGAGAAGTGTTTCACAATGATCCAATCGGGAGGCATGTTGGACAGTGGGAGGAAACCTGACAAATGGATGCATAGGCTTTGGTACAGCCCTGGTGATTGGAAGGGGGCAGGTCGCCAGGGTGCATTATGGGATACTGTATAAAAGCCAAAAGCACATGTGCTGCGGGGTCTTTGGGTGGAGAGCAGAGTCCCGGAGGGAGGAGGTGGCTGCCTCCTCCTCTGTAGTAGTGGCACGTGGCCTCGGGAGGTCATCCTGAGGGCCAGAGGAACGGAGCTGAACCCAGAGATTCAGGAGAGCTGACTGAGGGGGGGAGACACTGGAGACCTTGAAAAAACAGTATTGCGAGTACAGGGGATCATGTCAAGGAGCCTGACCTGAGGGGGGCCACCCTACAGGGGATCATGTCAAGGAGCCTGACCTAAGGGGGGCCACCCCAGGAGTAGGATATAGTCAGTGGACGGGTGTCTGCAAGTAAGAAAGAGGATACTAAGAGAGTTTCCTGAAGATAAACTTAGTTCATCAAGTCATCTGGAAAGAGACTTCAAGCTAAATTTGCAAGGTGGATCAAAAGCCTGGCTGTACCAAGAGATAGAAGTCCTCCAATATTGTGCAGAGTTAATTCAGAGTCTCCCGCTATTCCCTTCCCCATCCCTAATTTATCAATAAAACACAAAAACAACTACCTCACGTGACCCTCTGGAGCTCTACCTTTCCCTCTCTGAATACTGCAGAGGGAGGGGCTGAGATCAAGGATTTTACTAGGGCTTATTTTTCGGGGTAGGGCTTATTTTGCAGCCATTCCTGAAAATCATGCTAGGTCTTATTTTTGGGGTAGGTCTTATTTTCAGGGAAACAGGGTACGTACCCCTGGACTGTAAATTGAATGAGCCAAGAAGAAAGGTGAGAGACTGTTAATGTTAAGGTTGCTAATGGTAACCCAGGGGGACCCCTAAGTGTGAAATCCAGCAGTCCTCAAGGGGGCAGTGCTACATAAACTTAACAAAAGGCTTCCTAAAGGAAGCAAAAAAAGAGAAGTTCTTTGGTTTTTAATACACCAAGTCTATTCAAGGGGAAACTGCAAAACAGCTTGTCAAAAGACTTTCAATTTGGCTGGTTTATAGGGAACTGGGCAAATTTCCATCCATGTACGGGAAGGTTGGTTGAACAGAAGTCAATTTAGCAATCAACTTCTGTACAGCCTGTTGGAAAATTTATGCATGATCAGCACTGACGGCTATAGAATGCAATGCTGATCAGTGTGCTGGGAAAAGTCTCCCTGCAGACCGAATAATATAGCTCAGTGGAGGGGATACCCACATCGAATGTGTGGATGGGGAAATGGAGTGTTTTCTTGCATTCAACCCACTAGTTGATCGAACAAACCGAATCATGTATTGACTGCTTTAGCAACACATAAGGTGTATGAAGTGAATGTGCACGTGTGCAGGCATTTCCCAAAGTTATCCCTAAACCCTCCTCACCTTCTCTGGATCACGTCTCACACTTGAAGGCCCTTTTCATGCAATAGGACTAATCATGTCTGACTGTCCATTTTCAGGTGGACCCCATCGGGCTACCCATTCTCCTCTATGGGGAGGCAGATTTCAGTGGCATCTGATCCAACAAGATCCGCTGAAAACAGCCTTCATCCGATTTGTCCAGTGGGTCGGATCGGATGAAGGCTGTGTTTTGATCAGATCTCCCCATAGAGGAGAGCGGGACTCTGACAGCTCCATCTCTGCACAGTGAGCGGGAGACGGACCTGCCATCTGCCTGCTCAGCAGGGATCAGCAGAGAGATCTTTGCTGAGCAAGCAGAGTCCATTAAAACAAATCCTCCCCGCGTGAAAGGGGCCGAAACGCTCAACTCCAGCTTTTGAAACACTTTACATAGTTCTTTTGAGCCAAGGAACAATGTCCCTCACTAACAGGAGGCCACTGGATAAGCGGTAAAAAAACTAGGGATCGACGATTATCGGCAAAGCCGATATATCGAGGGCCGAAATGTACTTTCCCAGATATATAGCAATCTGCCCATGAGGTTACCGATATTTCAGGAAAGTGCTTGTACCGGAGTGATGCCTGCAGCTAGAGGCATCACCCCGGTACCGGCGTCCATAGCCGATGGTCGGCTGTCTTGTAATGACAACCAATGTGGCTGAGAAGCCGCTGGGCTGTCATTACAAGGAGCGGGAGGGGACGTCCCCCCCCTCTCCTGCCTCCTTTCGCGGCTCGCCCGGGTCTCCCGTCCCACCGGGAGACCCGGGTAACCAGCCGGCACGGCCGCCGAAAACCGTATCAAAGCCGCATTCCGCTCTGATGGGATCTCCATGCAAAAACCCGGAAGTGATGTCATGACACCCGCCCACCAGGAGACCCAGGCATCCTACCGCAGCCGCTGAAGAGGAGACCTGGCATAGCATTAAGATGTGTCCCCGTGAAAGCTGGTATCCCTGCCGCAAGTGCCCATGCGCCGGTCTCCATGTCTCACTTTCAGGTACTCGGCGCCAGATTTAAAAAAATGACAGCATTCAAAACATCCAAACTTGGCGTTGTGAATGCTTTTAAGTGCAGAGGAGGGGTTTGGGGTCTTTTAGACCCCCCAGATCTCTCCACAAGAGTACCTGTCAAGTAAAAAAAAAGAAATTTTTTTAAATGTACGAAAATATCGGCCCATACCGATATGCAATGACCAAAATATCGGTACCGGCAACGAAAAACCGATATCGATCACTAGTAAAAATTGTATGTAGCTGAGTCTATACAGCATACTGGATTGGAGCCAGGACTTCCTATCTCATACCCAGAACACAGGAGACTAGCACAGCAGCGCTCAGCCATTCAAAGAAAGCGATTTATACCGAGTCAGAGGTTGTGACATCATCAGCCTGCCTGTCTGACTGAGCCAATCAGAGGAAGTTTTGTAGTCATTGCTAGAATACAAAGCTTTCTCAGAATGGCTGAGTGCTGCTGTGATGATCTCTACTGTGTTCCGGGTATGATACTGGAAGTCTCAACTCCAACCCGGAACACAGTTCTATCTAGGACTATCCTACTCCTGGGGTGGCCCCCCTCAGGTCAGGCCCCTTGACATGATCCTCTGTACTCTGTATTCACAATACTGTTTTTCCAAGGTATTCTATATGTTGCCTCAGCTACCTAGTTTATACCGCACATCCAGCGGCCTCACGTTAGTGAGGGACATCGTTTGTTTTGCGATGTAAAGTGTATCAAAAGCTGGAGTTCAGCCTTAGGCTGGGCTCACACTTGTGCGAAGACAGACATCGCATGTTATTCGCACCGCAATGCTGTGCAGATCACATGCGATGTCTGTGTGATGCAAATTCAGCCATACAAATTGTATAGCTGAAATCGCATCACATTCGCACCGAAATGGTGCAGGACCCTTTTTTTATATGCACTGGAATAAGATAGCATTGGGTGTTCACATCCATGTGATCCCACTCCTATATCATTTCATAGTTAGCACTGTAATCCGATATGGGGGTGTCATTAACTTTACATTGACATCCACAGAGGTTCGCAGATGTCAGTGTGCGATTTCAGTGCGATGCGGGAACCCGCACTGGAATCGCAGGGTGTCCCACATCGCAACAGTGTGAAGGGGGACTTAAAGCGTAACTCCACTTTTGTTGAGAAAAAACATTCCCCTCTGGGTGATCTCTGTACATTGCAAGGATTATAACAAACTTTGTTGCAGATTCCTTCCTTTTGTTATTCTGAAGAAATCATTGTTTGTTCCTCTGTGCTGAGTGGGTCAAATGGGAGTGGTTTCATAATTATCTATCAGCTGTGGCACCTGCAGAGCTCTGAGGCAATCTGCTGGGCCTGCATCCCTTTAGACGTGTTCCTATTGGGAGTATCTCACCAAAAATGACATTTCTGTTGCAGGGGATGCCAGAAATCTAACTTGTATCTTAGTGCAGACTTCTGGGAAAATTGGTGAGCCAATCACACAAGCAGGAAATGATGTTTCTGGGGGTGTGGTCAGTATACATTCTGTGTACAGAATAGCTCCAGGCGGCCATATTGTATTGCATTTTCAGAAAATGACAACAGCTGCAGATTGAAAAGGAAAGGTCATTTTTAACCACTTCTGGACCAGAAGATTTTTCCCCTTAATGACCAGGCCCTATTTTGCGATTCGGCACTGCGTTCCTTTAACGGACAATTGCACAGTCATGCGAAGCTGTACCTAAATAAATTTGATGTCCTTTTTTCCCCACAGATAGAGCTTTCCTTTTGTGGTATTTAATCACCTCTGTGATTTTTATTTTTTGCGCTATAAACAAAAAAAAAAAAAAAGACAATTCTGAAAAAAGTATATATATTTTTCACATTTTGCTATATAACATTCTCAAAAAAAAATTAAAAATCAAAGTTTAACATTTTAGGCTAATTTGTTTTCTGCTACATATTTTTGCAGAAAAATTTTAGCTGCTTGCTGTGGGGGCACTCAACAGGAGGGAGGGCCAGGAGCACAACGAGGGACCCGAGAAGAGGAGGAACCGGGCTGCTCTGTGCAAAACCAACTGCACAGAGCAGGTAAGTATAATAAGTTTGTTATTATTATTGTTTTTTTTTTTTAAAGAGACACTTGAAAGAGGAGTTCTAAGTCCCGGTTCACACTGAGGCGACCTGTGAGGCGACCTGGTCGCCTCACAGGTCGCCTCCCATACAGAAGCTATGGACCCATTCTAATAGGAGCGACACAAGTCGCTCCGACTTAGAAAAAAGGGTCCGGAGCTTCTTTGGGGCGACCCGGAGCGACCGTCATAGACTTCAATGTTATGAAGTCGCCCCGGGAACGGGAAGTCGGATCGCCCCAGTGTGAATGGGGCCTTAGACTCCCCCCCAAAAAAAAAATAATTTAGACCCCGTTCACACTGGGGCGATGCTACTTGCCGGGGCGACCTCACAGGTCGCGGTGCGCAGTTTGCACCGCGACCTCGGAGCGGCCGGCACGGACTTCATGACATTGAAGTCAATGCAAGTCGCTCCGGGTAGCCCAAAGAAGCTCCGGACCCTTTTTCTAAGTCGGAGCGACTTGTGTGGCTCCTATTTAGAACGGGTCCACAGCTTCTCTATGGCAGGCGACCTACGGCGACCTGTTAGGCGATCAGATCGCCTGACAGGTCGCCCCAGTGTGAACGGGGTCTTAAAGTCAGCAGCTACAAACAATGTAGCTGACTGTTAATATTAGGGCACTTACCTGACAAGGCATCCAGCAGGTATCCTCACCTGAGCCAATTCTTCAATTGGCCATCGGGTGCCGGCACCGCCATCTTGAGTAAGAAAAACCACCAGTGAAACCTTGTGGCTTCACAGCTAAGTTCCTGCTGTGCTTTGTGAACGGGCCGCAGTCTTCTGGGACCAGTGAAACGTCCCAGAAGGCTGCGGGGGAAGGGGGCGGGGCCCGGACTTCCAGGAGCATCATCTGTGACTGTGTAACTGATGCATCCCAATTGACATCAATGGGATTGTTTGCCGGGGGATGCACAGAACACCTGTCCATCCCCATATGGGTCTACACGGCACTCCACAGGCATGGGCATTAGAGTCGGTTCACACTAGCGCGACTTGTCAGGCTGACATGTCGCGGTCCATTGACCGCTACAGGACCCGTTCTAATAGGAGCGACACAAGTCGCTCCGACTTAGAAAAAGGGTCCTGTACTACTTCGGGGCAACCTCGGAGCGACTTGCATAGACTTCCATTATGTGAAGTCCCTGCAAGTCGCACCGAAGTCGTGGTGCATGGGAATGCACAAGTCGCCCCCGAAGTAGTACAGAGTCGTGTCGCCCCAGTGTGAACCGACTCTTAGTATACCCCATTGTGATTACAATAATGAATCTTTGTTAACAAAAACTGAAAAAGCTAAAAAAACAAACAAAATATTGCCCAACACTATTAACAAATGTATACACAACTCTAACGTTATGCAACGAGCGCATCTTGCTTCATTGGGTAACTTCTGCTGGATGTGAAACTGGTTCAACTTTTGAGGTTTATACAAAAATGCAAAAAGAAAAAAAAAAACCATACTGGGTAGCACAGCGGCTTAATGGTTAACATGTCTCCAGGCAGCACCGGGGTCCTCAGTTTGAATCTCAACCAAGTAACAGTCTGCATGGAGTTTGCATGTTCTCCCTGTGCCTGCTTGGGTTTCCTCCTACACTCCAAAGACATGCTGGTAGGTTAATTAGCTCCTTTCTAAATTGGCCGATGTATATATGAATGTAAAGTAGTGAACAGTATGTAAATTTTCCTTGCTGTATAAATTGGTGTAATAACCACATTTCAGTGGTTTAGCAGAGTCTGATAACCGCTGATCTCCAATTAGCTGCTATGGGTTACAGCACGATAATAATCTTAGCGCCATTTCCAACACCTGGCCTGCCAAAAATATTTAAAAGTGTAAGGCCCCTTTCAGACGGGCTTTCCGATTCGGTCCCTTGTCAGTTTTTCTGGTGGACCTAATCGGATACTCCATGCACCTCTATGGAGCAGCAGATATCCGCTGACAACCGCTGCTATCCGATCCAATCCAATCCATGAAATCCAGATGGATGGAAACCCTAGTTTCCATCCGTCTGGAGGATCGGATCGCATTGACGGAGCACTGGAACCGAATGGCATCCGCTGGTGAACACAGAAGGTGTGAAACGAGCCTGAAGCGTGACCGGCAGGGGCCTAACCACTGGTCGTATGGCCCGACAAGGTGACTAAGTGTGTGTAGGCCCAATGAGACGGAAGACAGGCCTAGTAGTGCCTATGGGCGACGCCAGAGTAGCGTCTGTGATGACTAAAATAAATGCGGAGCCGTGGTACACAAGGAACCTGAACCTGAAGTAGTACCTGATACCGGCATTGAAGGACATGATGTGAACCTGGAGAAAAAAAGGCAAATGGTCAGGGGGGGGGGGGGGGGGGAGAACCAAAGCCGCAACCCATGACCCCCCACTAGTAGATACATAACATGGAGCCAGGAACAGAACGCATACCCTGCAAATGCTAGTGAGACACCCCCCAAACCCCGGGCACCAACCCCCCGCCCCCCTCTCCGACAAGGCAGAGCGACCCCCCCCATACAAGGTAGCCGTGGTAACAAGAAGCAGGCAGAGTAATGCAGGAGAACGTGTGTGATGGGGTAGCCGTGCCTTGGCAGAGGCAGGCAGTGAGTGCAGGAGAACACGTGTAACAAAAAGGTAGCCATGGCCTTGCAGAGAGGCAGGCAGTGTGTGCATGAGAACATGTGTAATGAAGGTAGCCGTGGCCTTGCTGAAAAGCAGGCAGCGTGTGCAGGAGGACATGTGTGAAGAAGGTAGCCGTGGCCTTACAGAGAGGCAGGCAGTGTGTGCAGGAAGATGACCCCCCCCCCCCCCATGCCCTGCAGGTACCTGACCCCCTGCTGAACAGCGGAGTAGAGCTGGCAGTAGCAGAATGTGCAGGCAGCGGCTGGAGGCAGAGGAGTTGGGATGGATGCAGCGGTGGACGAGCCTGGCACCGGCGATGGAAGTGCTGGGTTCCACAGTAGCGGTGGGGAACTCGGCGCCCGCAGCGGTGTTCCCTGCGTCTCAGGTCCCGCCCGGAAGTCCGGTCCTCGAGCGGTATCCGGCCGACGTCAGGTGACCAACTCAAACACCTGACCAAGCCGAGTGACGAGCCGAGCAGCAGCAGGCCGGTATAGGGGAGGGGCGGTGCTATAAAGCCCGCTAACTCCTCCCACAAATACCGGCCTGCGGCCGAACACGTATCGTTATCCACACTCCTTACTACCACAAACACATTACATGGAGGACCCCAATGTCTGGTGGCATCTTTCTGAGACATGGGGGTCCTCCCTGACGACCAATGAGGCATCTATGTATTGTTATCCACACTCCTTACTACCACCGAAAAATGTTGATCTGTGAACAGTGAAGGCATGTTAACACCCAACATCGGCACATTTTCTTACCATGTTCCATAAAAACATTGCAGGGAGGACCCCCCATGTCTGGTGGCATCCTTCTGAGACAAGAGGGGTCCTCCCTGCAATGTGTTTGCATCCTTCTGAGGAGCAAAAAAAGTGGTAGAACAATCTGTCAAGGAAATCCTGCAGCCCTCAAGCTTTGGAGAAGGTTCAAGTCTTAATATTTTTTGCAAACCACTGCAGTATGAATGACGACCAATGAAGCATCTATGTATTGTTATTCACACTGCTTACTACCACAAAAACATAATTCATGCAGGACCCCCATGTCTGGTGGCATCCATCTGAGATATGGGGGTCCTCCCTGACGACCAATGAAGCATCTATGTATTGTATATCCACACTCCTTACTACCACTGAAAAATGTTGATCTGTGAAGGACGTTAACACCCAACATCGACACATTTTCTTACCACGTTCCACAAACACATTGCAGGGAGGACCCCCATGTCTGGTGGTATCCTTCTGAGACATGTGGGTCCTCCCTGCAATGTGGTTGCATCCTTCTGAGGAGCAAAAAAAGTGGTAGAACAATCTGTCAAGGAAAGCCTGCAGCCCTCAAGCTTTGGAGAAGGTTCAAGTCTTAATATTTATTGCAAACCACTGCAGTATGAATGACGACCAATGAAGCATCTATGTATGGTTATCCACAATCCTTACTACCACAAAAACATAATGCAGGGAGGACCCCCATGTCTGGTGGCATCCTTCTGAGACATGGGGGTCCTACCTGACGACCAATGAAGCATCTATGTATTGTATATCCACACTCCTTACTACCATTGAAAAATGTTGAACTGTGAACATCGACACATTTTCTTACCACGTTCCACAAACACATTGCATGGAGGACCCCCTTGTCTGGTGGCATCTTTCTGAGACATGGGGGTCCTACCTACAATGTGTTTGCATCCTTTTGAGTAGCAAAATGTGGTATAACAATCTGTCAAGGAAAGCCTGCAACCCTTCTTTGGAGAAGGTTCAAGTCTTGATATCTATTGCAAACCACTGCAGTATGAATGACGACCAATGAAGCATCTATGTATTCTATGTTATCCACACTCCTCTACCACAAACACATTGCAGGGAGGACCCCCATGTCTGGTGGCATCCTTCTGAGACATGGGGGTCCTACCTGATGACCAATGAAGCATCTATGTATTGTTATCCACACTCCTTACTACCACAAACATTGCAGGGAGGACCCCCATGTCTGGTGGCATCCTTCTGAGACACGGGGTCCTGCCTGCAATGTGTTTGCATCCTTCCGAGGAACAAAATGTTGTAGAACAATCTGTCAAGGAAAGTCTGGAGCCCTCAAGCTTTGGAGAAGGTTCAAGTCTTAATATTTATTGCAAACCACTGCAGTATGAATGACGACCAATGAAGCATCTATGTATTGTTATCCACACTCCTTACTACCACAAACATTGCAGGGAGGACCCCCATGTCTGGTGGCATCCATCTGAGATATGGGGGTCCTCCCTGGCGACCAATGAAGCATCTATGTATTGTATATCCACACTCCTTACTACCACCGAAAAATGCTGATCTGAAGACACGTTATCACCCAACATCGGCACATTTTCTTACCATGTTCCACAAACACATTGCAGGGAGGACCCCCATGTCTGGTGGCATCGTTCTGAGACATGGGGGTCCTACCTGACGACCAATGAAGCATCTATGTATTGTTTATCCACACTCCTTACTACCACTGAAAAATGTTGATATGAAGGCACGTTATCACCCAACATCTACACATTTTCTTACCACGTTCTACAAAAAAAATTGCAGGGAGGACCCCCATGTCTGGTGGCATCCTTCTGAGACATGGGGGGGTCCTCCCTGATCACCAATGAAGCATCTATGGACCCCCATGTCTGGTGGCATCCTTCTGAGACATGGGGGGTCCTCCCTGATCACCAATGAAGCATCTATGGACCCCCATGTCTGGTGGCATCCTGAGACATGGGGAGTCCTTCCTGACGACCAATGAAGCATCTATGTCTTGTTTATCCACACTCCTTACTACCACTGAAAAATATTGATCTGAAGGCACGTTATCACCCAACAATCTGCACATTTTCTTACCATGTTCCACAAACACATTGCAGGGAGGACCCCCCATGTCTGGTGGCATCCTTCTGAGACACGGGGGTCCTCCCTGCAATGTGTTTGCATCCTTCCGAGTAGCAAAATGTGGTAGAACAATCTGTCAAGGAAAGTCTGGAGCCCTCAAGCTTTGGAGAAGGTTCAAGTCTTAATATTTATTGCAAACCACTGCAGTATGAATGGCGACCAATGAAGCATCTATGTATTGTTATCCACACTCCTTACTACCACAAACACATTGCAGGGAGGACCCCCATGTCTGGTGGCATCCATCTGAGATATGGGGGCCCTCCCTGGCGACCAATGAAGCATCTATGTATTGTTATCCACACTCCTTACTACCACAAACACATTGCAGGGAGGACCCCCATGTCTGGTGGCATCCTTCTGAGACATGGGGGTCCTCCCTGACGACCAATGAAGCATCTATGTATTGTTTATCCACACTCCTTACTACCACTGAAAAATGTTGATCTGAAGGCACGTTATCACCCAACATCGGCACATTTTCTTACCATGTTCCACAAACACATTGCAGGGAGGACCCCCATGTCTGGTGGCATCCTTCTTCCCGACTCCTTTAATAAAGGGTAAGGCAGGCAGACTTGGCCTCCTTTGGTCCCCAAGCACTTTTCCAGGCTGCTGACCCATAGGACGAAGCGATACTCTTCAATTAGTCATAAATAAAGCACTTTGCACCGAGAATCGTGTCCTCTTCAGAGCATCCAGAATTCCTACAGGTTAACAACGTCCTTTCAGTCCACTGAGGGAAGTCAGTAAAAATAAAAAAGAGGAAGGATCTTCTTTTTTTTTTTTTTCTCTCGTCTTGAATAACTTCTTACTCTTTGGTAGGAGGATGTGGTTTGTGTGAAATATATATAAAACTAGTTCATAATCCTCAAAATAGAATCATGAGATTTGCAGGAAACGGTAACATTTGGTGAAATTAAAAGATTGCAAGTTTTATTTTGTGCTGCAGATAAAGTGACAAGTCGAAAAGTCAATATAAAAAACGTGGACAGGGATCAGAGGCGTCCTATTGCTTGGTTTTTGCATAGACTGTAAATCCAGGCTTTCAAGTAGGAGTCTTGGCTCAAGTCATGGTTGTTCAGCACCGGTGACACCCAGGGGTACAGGAACGAGTCCAGAAACAAAGGAGCTGTGTAGAGGATAGGATAGGTTATCAGGTCTGGATAATATCTTCTGAAAGCACAGCATCAGCTGACATATTGTAGAGAAGATTGTATGAAGGTTCAACGGGGTAAGTACCTCTCTATGTGAGGAACAGGGGAACCCTTACAAATTTAGATAAAACACAATACAGGGTCAGCTTATAGACTGTTTTTAAGGACTCAGGGCAGTTTGGGGACAACTTTTGGTTATGCCAGCATTTTATATGGGTATTTAGCAAGAATACAGTGAATGTAGATGACTTTGGGTACTTTGGGAAAGACGGTTAAATGAATTTGGGGCACTTTAGGGGGATATAAGGTCAGTTTGGAAGATTAGGGACCCCTTTAGGAGGACCAGCACCAATGATTAGGAACACTTTGGAGGCTACATAGGCAAAGGTGAACAGGGTGACACTTTAGATCGAATTATAGCAATTCAGAAGGCTTAGAGATCTATGAAAAACTTGGGGAGATGGGGACAGTTTAGAGGCCTAGGGAAACTTTAGGAGTTATATGGACCTTAGAGATAATTAAGGGCACTTTGGGGGGGGGGGTACAGAGGCAGTAAAGGGGCACTTTACCAGGGTAGTCTGGAGAATCAGAGATACTTTAATGGGTACAGGGTAAGTAAAGAAGATAAGGTCACTTTATGGGGTATAGCGCAAGTACAGAATATTAGAGGGTGTGGGGTAGTCTAGATGATTATGGACACTTTAGAGTATGAGTACAGTACCAAAGACAGGGGGTAGTATAAGGTCTATGGGGTTAATACAGAGAAGAGGGGGCTGTGTTTGGTGTACAGGGACAGGACAGGGGAAGTATAAGGTCTATGTGGTAATACAGAGGATGGGGGGGGGGCGCAGTATAAGATTTATGGGGTTAATACAGAGGACAGGAGGCTGTGTAGGGTGTACAGGGACAGGACAGAGGGCAGTATAAGGTCTATGGGATTAATGCAGAGGACAGGGGACTGTAAAAGGTCTATGAAGGTAGGACTGGGGGCAGTGTAGGATGTATGGGTAAAGTACCCAAGACAGAGGGGCAGTATACGGACTATGAGAGTAGGACAGGGGGCAGTATAAGGTCTATATGGTAATACAGAGGATGGTATAAGGTGTACAGAGACAGTACAGAAAACAGGGGGCAGTAGAAGGTCTATGGAGGTAGGACAGGGGGCAGTATTGGGCGTATAAGTACAGTACAGAAGAAAGGGGACAGTATAAGACCTATAAGGTTTGGACAGGGGGCAGTGAAGGGTGTATCAGCACAGTACAGAAGGCAGTATAAGGTCTATAGGGGTAATGGAGAGGACAGGGGGTAGTGTAGGGTGTATGAGTATAGTACAGAAGACAGCAGGCAGTATAGATTGTATGAGGGTAATAGAGAGGACAGTATAGAGTGTATGAGGGTAATAGAGAGGACAGTATAGAGTGTATGAGGGTAATAGAGAGGACAGTATAGAGTGTATGAGGGTAATAGAGAGGTCAGGGGTCAGTATAGACTGTATGAGGGTAATAGAGAGGACAGGGGTCAGTATAGAGTGTATGAGGGTAATAGAGAGGACAGGGGGCAGTATAGACTGTATGAGGGTAATAGAGAGGGCAGGGGGCAGTATAGAGTGTATGAGGGTAATAGAGAGGACAGGGGTCAGTATAGACTGTATGAGGGTAATAGAGAGGACAGGGGGCAGTATAGAGTGTATGAGGGTAATAGAGAGGACAGGGGGCAGTATAGAGTGTATGAGGGTAATAGAGAGGACAGGGGGCAGTATAGATTGTATGAGGGTAATAGAGAGGACAGTATAGACTGTATGAGGGTAATAGAGAGGACAGGGGTCAGTATAGAGTGTATGAGGGTAATAGAGAGGACAGGGGGCAGTATAGAGTGTATGAGGGTAATAGAGAGGACAGGGGGCAGTATAGAGTGTATGAGGGTAATAGAGAGGACAGGGGGCAGTATAGAGTGTATGAGGGTAATAGAGAGGGCAGGGGGCAGTATAGAGTGTATGAGGGTAATAGAGAGGACAGGGGTCAGTATAGACTGTATGAGGGTAATAGAGAGGACAGGGGGCAGTATAGAGTGTATGAGGGTAATAGAGAGGACAGGGGGCAGTATAGAGTGTATGAGGGTAATAGAGAGGACAGGGGGCAGTATAGATTGTATGAGGGTAATAGAGAGGACAGTATAGACTGTATGAGGGTAATAGAGAGGACAGGGGTCAGTATAGAGTGTATGAGGGTAATAGAGAGGACAGGGGGCAGTATAGAGTGTATGAGGGTAATAGAGAGGACAGGGGGCAGTATAGAGTGTATGAGGGTAATAGAGAGGACAGGGGGCAGTATAGAGTGTATGAGGGTAATAGAGAGGACAGGGGGCAGTATAGATTGTATGAGGGTAATAGAGAGGACAGTATAGACTGTATGAGGGTAATAGAGAAGACAGGGGTCAGTATAGAGTGTATGAGGGTAAGAGAGAGGACGGGGGCAGTATAGACTGTATGAGGGTAATAGAGAGGACGGGGGCAGTATAGACTGTATGAGGGTAATAGAGAAGACAGGGGGCAGTATAGAGTGTATGAGGGTAATAGAGAGGACGGGGGGCAGTATAGAGTGTATGAGGGTAATAGAGAGGACAGGGGTCAGTATAGACTGTATGAGGGTAATAGAGAGGACAGGGGTCAGTATAGAGTGTATGAGGGTAATAGAGAGGACAGGGGGCAGTATAGACTGTATGAGGGTAATAGAGAGGACAGGGGGCAGTATAGACTGTATGAGGGTAATAGAGAGGACAGGGGGCAGTATAGAGTGTATGAGGGTAATAGAGAGGACAGGGGTCAGTATAGAGTGTATGAGGGTAATAGAGAGGACAGGGGGCAGTATAGACTGTATGAGGGTAATAGAGAGGACAGGGGGGGCAGTATAGAGTGTATGAGGGTAATAGAGAGGACAGTGGGCAGTATAGACTGTATGAGGGTAATAGAGAGGACAGTGGGCAGTATAGAGTGTATGAGGGTAATAGAGAGGACAGGGGTCAGTATAGACTGTATGAGGGTAATAGAGAGGACGGGGGCAGTATAGACTGTATGAGGGTAATAGAGAAGACAGGGGGCAGTATAGAGTGTATGAGGGTAATAGAGAGGACGGGGGGCAGTATAGAGTGTATGAGGGTAATAGAGAGGACAGGGGTCAGTATAGACCGTATGAGGGTAATAGAGAGGACAGGGGTCAGTATAGAGTGTATGAGGGTAATAGAGAGGACAGGGGGCAGTATAGACTGTATGAGGGTAATAGAGAGGACAGGGGGCAGTATAGACTGTATGAGGGTAATAGAGAGGACAGGGGGCAGTATAGAGTGTATGAGGGTAATAGAGAGGACAGGGGACAGTATAGAGTGTATGAGGGTAATAGAGAAGACAGGGGTCAGTATAGACTGTATGAGGGTAATAGAGAAGACAGGGGTCAGTATAGAGTGTATGAGGGTAATAGAGAGGACAGGGGGCAGTATAGAGTGTATGAGGGTAATAGAGAGGACAGGGGTCAGTATAGAGTGTATGAGGGTAATAGAGAGGACAGGGGGCAGTATAGACTGTATGAGGGTAATAGAGAGGACAGGGGGGGCAGTATAGAGTGTATGAGGGTAATAGAGAGGACAGTGGGCAGTATAGAGTGTATGAAGGTAATAGAGAGGACAGTGGGCAGTATAGAGTGTATGAGGGTAATAGAGAGGACAGGGGTCAGTATAGACTGTATGAGGGTAATAGAGAGGACAGGGGTCAGTATAGAGTGTATGAGGGTAATAGAGAGGACAGTGGGCAGTATAGATTGTATGAGGGTAATAGAGAAGACTGTGGACACTTCAGCAGCACACAGAGCCCTGGCACCCCGCTGTCACCTCCATGGTCATCCCAATGTTCGGGGCTTCACCAGCCCCCTGTGCTGTCCGTCATGTCAGGGAGGGGGGCTGGGAGCTGCTGAGGAGGGAACTGGAGCCCTGACAGGTATCCCCGGCTCCGGCCGTACGTACAGCCCCCTTCCGGAGCCACCGGGACGCAGCAGCCCCGGGGAAGTCAGCGGCAGACAGATACAGCCCTATTACACCGCCATGATGGGCCCTGGCCGCTGCTGCCGCTGCCCTGGGAGACGCCGTGACGTACGTGACGCCACTTCCGCACACAGGTTGGAGTCGGGCAGAGGTGATTGGAGGCGCATGCGCAGTGCGGGGACAGGATGGAGCAGTGCTGCTCTCTCTCACATACACACTGTGTGTAGGGCTGGGTTGGGAATTACAGGAGGAGAGGAGCTGCTAATCACACTAAAGGAGCATCTCATAAAATAATATTATAATTCATAATTAATTTTAGTAATTAAAAAAAATAAATAAATAAAACTCATATATTTTATATTGATACGTTACACACAGAGTGATATAATTCCATTATTCCTTTCTTTTAATTTTGATGATTATGGCTTACTGACAACCCAAAATTCAGTATCTCCTAAAATTAGATTATTACAGAAGAACAAATAAGGAAGGATTTTTAATACAGAAATGTTGTCTTAGTGAAAAGTCTGTCCATGTACAGTATAGGATGCACTCAATACTTGGTCGGGGCTCCCATTGCATGAATTACTGCATCAATGCGGCGTGGCATGGAGGCGATCAGCCTGTGGCGCTGCTGAGGTGTTATGGAAGCCCAGGTTTCTTTGATAGCGGCCTTCAGCTCATCTGCATTGTTGGGTCTGGTGTCTCTCCTCTTCCTCTTCACAGATTCTCTATGGGGTTTGGGTCAGGCGAGTTTGCTGGCCAATCAAGCACAGTGATACTACAATCATGTGACCAGGTATTGGTAGTTTTGGCAGTGTGGGCGGTGCCAAGTCCTTCTGGAAAATGAAATCAGCATCTCCATAAAGCTGGTCAGCGGAGGGGAGCATGAAGTGCTCGAGAATTTCCTGCTAGGGAACCTTCATTTCCAAATGAAATACAACGTTTTCCACAGTCAGTGATGATTTGGGGAGCCATGTCATCTGCTGGTGTTGGTCCACTGTGTTTTATCAAGTCCAAAGTCAGCGCACGAAGTCACGTGTTGACGAAACCGGTCGGAGCAGGAGCCTGCGGTTTGTCGTGCTGAGGCCAGCAAGGAGACACGGCGGCCATTTTATTGGTTGGAAACAAAGGTTCTGAGAGTATAGCTCCGAGACATGCTGTGATTTCTTCATGCAAACGTGAGTTGCCACTCTGCTTTTACTGAATAAACCTGTGAACGTACTTCACTATTGGAGTTGTCCCTCTTTTCCTTATGTTCACTTGTTCCGGTCAGAGCTGCTGAGGGAACACTGGGAATCAATACATGTCGATCTGGGCACTGATTTGATCACAGGCTGTCTTTGATCCTTGTAATGGGGGTCATTGCAATTTGGTAAGAGGCCATTTATTATCTTGGTGGCGGTTCCTGCACTCGGGGCTTTTTCCAAGTTTGAAGTGGTGGACAGTTTCCCTTCTTTATTGGAGCACTCTCTGATGAACTTTTGTTTACTGCACTTTTGTATTTGATCCATTTGAACATTTGTATGGACTGTGGATTCAATTGTGTTAGCGCTGCACCAATACCATTCTATAAAGTCAGCACATCCCTGGAAATTGTAGAGCACTTCATGTTTCCCTCCTCTGACCAGCTTTATGGAGATACTGATTTCATTTTCCAGCAGGACTTGGCACCGCCCACACTGCCACATATTGGAATTGATGTCGATAGAGGCAAGAAAATCCCTCCGATGCAGGAATGCCACCACCATGCGAATGGACTCCATTCTGAACTTCAGCACCCGCACAAAGCAGTTCAGCGCCTTGAGGTCCAGGATTGGACGCACCTTGCCTTCCTTCCTGGGAAATGTAAACAGGTTTGAGTAAAAACCCTAAAAACGTTCCGATTTCAGAACCATGACAATCACCCCTTGAAGTAACAAGTCTTGTACCGTCTCAAACAGACCCTGTAAGACAGGGATCCTCAAACTACAGTCCTCCAGATGTTGCGGAACTACACGTCCAATGAGGAATTGTAAAACTCTGACATTCACAGACCTGACTAGGCATAATGGGAATTGTAGTACCTGAATAACTGGAGGGCCATAGTTTAAAGACTCCTGCTGTAAGCGGCCCAGGGTCAGGCACAAGTTGGAAGGAAAGAACTTTGGCGGGGGAAGCGACACTCGATCTTGCAGCCGGTGTAACGTGAGAATTACCTACCCTCGTCACTTCCGGCCAGAAACAGCTGAGCAGCGAAGCAGTGCGCATGCTCAGAGCCCCGGATACCTAATGGAAGAACAGAGGAGCTTACTCGTGCGCATGCGCACTAGTATGAAACGATCACCGTGTACCGTGAAAAAAAACCTACCGACGCGTCGGTTACATAAAACAGCGGGGCTGAAATACGAGTCATCTCCGCTCCTGTGCCTGTCACTTCCCTGCTCTCGGCAAGTAAATATAAAAGCGGCTCTCGGCTCCGTGATTTATGTTTTCATACACCCGCCGCCGCTTTAATATTTACTATCCAAGATCAGGGAAGTGGCAGGCACAGGAGCCTAATGTAACCGCTGCGTTACATACAGTGCCGAGAACCGGAAGTGACGAGGGGTAGGTTTTTCTCACGGGTAGGTAATTCTCACGGAACACCGGATCGTATGACTTCATGGACCCACTTTTCTTGTATACCAGGGAAGCCCACCTGTCCAGAAACCAACAAAGACTTCCCCCCACCCCGATACGTGTGAGGGAGCCCCTTCATGCTGAAGGAGCCTTGTCCACGGGTCTGAATAAGCTTGCTTGGATCCACAAGAGGCCCGTAACTGCTATAATCTCTTATCAGTCACCCACGAGGGACAAACAATCTTATGAACTTCTTGCCCTTAGGAGCCGGTAAAAGAAAGGTACTCTTCTTCCCCCTGTGAGACCCTTAAGCTGGATACACACTATCCAACTTTTGTGGTTAGATTTCCTTCAGATTAACCTTTTCTATGTAGTGCAAGGGCCTGCCAGATTGCATACAAATTGAAAGTGTTTAGGTTTGACCTCATATTATCTGGTTTTGGTAAGTCTAACGGAAAAAGTCTTCATAAAATCTTATAGTGTGTATGGCCCATTAATGAGGTCATCCAGGGTAGTTCCAAACAGGCAATCTCCTTGAAAAGGAAAATCAGTCAAGGCCTTCTTAGAAGTCTGTTCTACAGACTAGCATTTGAGCCAAAAAATACACCAAAGGACCATTGCTGAAACAAAGAGCCGAGCAACTAAGAGAGCCACGCCCAAAGAGGCATTACAACTAAACTGCAGTCCATGGACCAACTGGTTCGCCACCTCACCAAAGGCAGGGGCCAACTCAGTCAGAGTTTGCGTCAGCAGTGGAATGATATTTACCGGCTTCAGTGCCGAAGCCGCCATGGTGTACATATTTCAGTCTACAGCCTCTGCCTTCCTGTCAGCCAGGTATCTAAAGGCCGGGGACTTTTCAACCAGAATCATGGTTGCTTTGTTCAATCTGGAGACCAGAGGGTCCAGCACTGGTGGAACAGTCCACTTTTTAAGAAGGACCGCCTCATATGGGTACCACTAAGCAAATCGCTTAGGAACCACAAGGGGACGATTTGGCCGTGCCCACGCTTTAGCAACAATTATGTCAAAATAGGCAGGGAAAGGAAACACCTTTGCCGCTCTAGATGGCTTGTGAGTGCCAAAGGGAACCAACGCTTCAGTTGCAGCTTCTGCTGCGTCCTCCATTTTTAAGGTTTCACGCATAGATACAATCAGTGCATCCACCAGCACCTATTCGTGCAAGGTTGTAGAATAGGAGGAATCACCCTCACTATCTGAGAACTCAAGGCACGTGTTCGCAGACCCAGCAGAGTGTCCCACGTCTGCGGAGGCCTAATCAGATTCAGGATCTGATGAGACAGGGGGCACTTTTTGGTAGTCCGTTGCCAAAGAAACAACCTCTACCCGGGACAGAAAGAACTCCAGGACCACCATCAGTGCATCGATGGATGGTTGGGACCCAGAGGGCCCCGCAGCCTCAGAGGGGATCAGGTGATGAAATGTGCTCCAAAGACTCCATGAGTCAATAGGGGGACCCCACAAGAAAAGATGTAAAAACACTGCTAACAGACACCCCCACCGCTCCAGCAGCACCACTCAGTTGCCAATAAAAGAGCACCTAATCGATCCTCAGGAGAGAGGGAGAGGACCCCACCAGACTCACCACCCAGCAGAAACAGGCACCGGCAGCCACCAGGACAATCTGCACTCCATGTTCAAAGATCAGGAGGTGAAAAGATCCAGGAGTCAGCACCAGGAGGGGGGGGGGGGGGGAAGGGGGCTCCCACTGCCAAAATCAACACCCACAGGGCTCCACAGTCATGGCTGCCGCTATTTCTAATGGCAAACCACTGCAAAATGGCCGGACTACACAAACATGGCCTCTGTTCATTGAGCACAACGACTACAGCAAAATGGCAGCACCACGAGGCTCCCAGGGACCCAGAAAGGAAACCTAGGCCTCCTAGCCCCCATCAGATATAGCGCCCCCCCACGGCCAATCGCCCACAGCACAGCACCCTGCCCCCACCCCAGGCAGTGGACCAGGCCACCCCACGGCCCCAGCGTCAGTAGAGAGGGGGGGGGGAAGGAGGCGATACGGCCCACAGGGACCACCAGATCAATGAGGGGGGGTGCCTAATGGGAAGGAGGGGATCCCAGGGGTCCGACCAACCCATGGAGGGGCCCATGTCCATCCCAAAACCCTCAAAGGGGAGGGGGGGCAGTCACCTACCATACCAGGAACCAGGCAAGCACCGCTCCAGACAGAACCTCCTCTCCATTGAAATGGGGGGCTGTCGGCCAGGAGGAACGCTGCGTCTCGGGCCGAGACCCGGTCATGTGCGACCTCGCGAGCCGTTTAGCTCCCAGGCCAGCCCCCAGTCGTGTTTGGCCATGTCGCCATAGCGCGGAGCTGAGGTCTGCGCGCGCTCGCTGGCCAGACTCGGGTGACCGCTGGATCTAGATCAGCCTTTCTCAACCTTTTTAACACAGAGGAACTCTTGAAATATATTTCTGATCTTGGGGAACCCCCTGCTAAAAATTACAAATCTACAACTCATGACACATTAGTGTGACAGTCAGTGTGAAGAATGCTCCTTACTCTTGTCATCATTGGGAAGAATTATCCCCTTGCAGAGAGCTAAAAGGAACAATGGTGTCGTAGGAAACTTATCTGAGAGGCAGAAATTGCCCATTGCTCAAGGAAAACCTAGGAACCTCAGGAGGAACCCTAAGGGATCCATGGAACCCTGGTTGAGAAACCCCGATCTAGATTATACAGCCTGTCACCCAGTCCAGCAGTAGTTTATTGTAGATCTCACAGGGGAAAAAAAAAAAAAAACAGGAGAAAAAAATTCTATGTAAAAAAAAAATTGACAGGACCAAAGATCCCAGCAAGGAACTAGGTCCTTACTCCTGACTAGGCAGAACAAAACTGATCACCTATAGTAGAGAGAGGGAGTATACACCCTGGGACTGCCCATAGGCGTAGCCAGACTTTGTTTCTGCCTAGTGTCCTACTCCTGTAGGGGGCAGAATAACCCAATGGTTAAGATGATCAGGAGCTGTGTCCGCCAATGAACGAAAGTGGCAGTATTCAAACATAACGACCCCAAACACACCTCCAAGACGACCACTGCCTTGCTAAAGAAGTTGAGGGTAAAGGTGATGGACTGGCCAAGCATGTCTCCAGACCTAAACCCTATTGAGCATCTGTGGGGCATCCTCAAACGGAAGGTGGAGGAGCGCAAGGTCCCCAACATCCATCAGCTCCGTAATGTCGTCATGGAGGAGTGGAAGAGGACTCCAGTGGCAACCTGTGAAGCTCTGGTGAACTCCATGCCCAAGAGGGTTAAGGCAGTGCTGGAAAATAATGGTGGCCACACAAAATATTGACACTTTGGGCCCAATTTGGACATTTTCACTTAGGGGTGTACTCACTTTTGTTGCCAGCGGTTTAGACATTAATGGCTGTGTGTTGAGCTATTTTGAGGGGACAGCAAATTTACACTGTTATACAAGCTGTACACTCACTACTTTACACTGTAGCAAAGTGTCATTTCTTCAGTGTTGTCACATGAAAAGAAATAAAATAGTTACAAAAATGTGAGGGGTGAATTTTTGTGAGATAATGTACCTAACATGCCATGCGTAAACTGTGCATCCATTGAGAGTGGTGAATCATGGGTAACACTTGTGGGAATTAGGAAGATCCTTTTTAAATTATAGCTATACACATTATATGGACTTTTTATTTGGATTACTATATTTATATATTTCTTTGCACATTTATTTTTTTAATTTTCCTGCACATTTCTGTGTGTTTATTTTTAATGTATGTATTACAGTGCTGCATTGTGGAAGTACTTTGTTTCCGTATGATGGTCTTTCACCACTTCTAGACTGGAAGGATTTGCCCCCTTGATGACCAGGTCCTTTTTTGCGATTCGGCACTGCGTTACTTTAACGGACAATTGCACAGTCGTACGACGCTGTTCCCAAACTAAATTTACGTATTTTATTCCCCCACAAATCGAGCTTTCTTTGGGTGATTTTTGAGCACCTGTACAATTTTTATTTTTTGCGCCATAAAAAAAAATGCAACAATTTTGAAAAAAATAAACAATATTTTTCACATTCGGCTATATGACATTCTCAAAAAAAAATTTTTAAAAATCAAATTTAACAGTTTAGGCCAATTTGTTTTCTGCTACATATTTTTGGTAAAAAATAAAAATCGCAATAAGCGTAGTTTGATTGGTTTGCGCAAAACGTATCGAGTTTACTAACTACGGGAAAGATTTATGTAATTTTTATTGTTTTTTTACTTGTAATGGCAGCGATCTGCGATTTTCTGTGGGACTGTGACATTGCGGCGGACAGATCAGACCCCTGACTGACATTTATGACACTTTTGGGGGTACCAGTGACATTACTACAGTAATCACTGTTAAAAATACAACAGCCGACCGTCCTCTATCAGCGGGGAACAATCGGAGCCGCCTGACACTCGCATCGGCTTCCCTGCTGACTATCGGAGGCGGGAGCACGCCGACAGCAGTGCACGCTCGCCCCCTAGCCGCCTCCAGTTGTGCGACGTAGACCTACGTCGTCGTGCCTGTATGACCCAGCCTGCCGCAGTAAATATACTGTAAGCGGTGCGGAAGTGGTTAAACATGTTGGCGATATTTCATTACATTAGACCTACTGGGAGCAATAATTTCCAAAATAAAAGATGAGGCCTAAAAAGTCTACCTTATAAAATATATTGACAGTATGAACAGAAGATCAGGTGGGCAGCCTTGCAAATATAGGATATACTGTAGATGCCTAATACTAAAGAGCCTAAGAAGCACCAACTCATTTGGTAGAGTGCAACTTAAGAAATGGGGAACTTTGTCTTGGAGGTTATAAAATTGAATTATGAATAAAATTAATTTAGCGATATTGAAACAAGAAGTAGGCTGTTCCCACCCCCCCCCCCCCATGGGAACCTTCAGAAACCTTAGTTGGATTAGCAGATAAACACGAACAGCACATATAAAACCCAGACAATCTAAGTAAATCAAGTGACGTTTTGCAAAGGGAGGGCACGTTTGCTATGAAGCCATTTCTCAAAGTGGGGCTATTTTTTTAAGTCAGGGGTGGGGAACCTGCAGCCCTCAAAGTCATCTGGTCCAGCCCCCCGTGTAGCTGAGTCTGAGTCTCTCAGCTGATCTGTCAGAATGGAGCCGATGCTTCCAGTATAGTTCTGGCTCCTTTCTGACAGTCTGAGTGATATCAAATGCACTCCGCCTATGACCAATACAGGAAACATCGCCTCTTCCTCCAGCGCAGCGCCTCTTCACTTCTCCTAGCCAGCATTTCCCGTCAGCAGCACAAACAGCAGTACCAGCCAGAACCAGCAGTACCCACCAGCAGTTCCAGCCAGCTATACCCACCAGCAGTACCAACCAGTAGTACTACCAGCCGTACCCACCAGCAGTTCTTTTCAAAACTTACCACAAAGAGTCGACTGCACTCCAGACTGACCGACGCAAACCTGGAAAACCAGTTGCGATTAACATCATCATCAATACCAGCTAACATCACACACCTCACCAAAGAGAAGCAGCTGCAGCCATCACATTAGGGGTGAGTGAATTAAATGTTTGACCAAATATAACAGGCACATTTTTGTACGCCCTCCGAATGATTTTATGAATACCCAAATGGCCCTTGGCAAAAATAAGGTTCCCCACCCCTGCTTTATGTGGAAGCACCTCTGACTCTGCACTTATCTAAATGTGTCATCTGACAATTTCTTCTCTGTCCCTCCACAGGTGTGTTCTTACTGCTGCAACTCCACCCAAAACTGATACTGAAAACTGCTCTCCTTAGGTTTTGTCTTTACCTGTGGTATGTTTATTTTGCGTAACCATCTGTAGACTGTTCTAATTGCAATGCTTTATTTTCTCCCTAGGTCTTACCTTAAAGTGTTTCCCCTATCCTGATGCACGGAGGCCTCCAAAAATGTAGTCAGCAGTCAGGAAATTAGATGCATAATTATTGCTCCTTGATAGCCCAAAAGGTGCTCCTTGGATTTTGGGCCCTTTTATGCATTTTAGCTGTGAAAGAAATCTCATATGTAGTAACCCTGTACTCGAAAGACATACCAGAATGTATTTTGGGTTGCAATTATGAATATGCTTGCTTGTTATTTGTAACAAAAAATGACAACAATTTTATTGCAGGCTGCATTAGCATCTGTAAGATTATATATACTATAGAGCTTTTTTTCCTCAGAGAAGAGGTGCAGGAACTCTACTCCTCCCCCCCCCCCTTGCCACATGGCATAGAACAGTGGGTGTGGCCACATTCAGGGGTACATTGTGTAGGGAGTACAGGGTTAAAGAGTGCACTACAGAGTGCAGGGTTTAGGGGTGTGATATGCAGAGTGTGTTGGGTTCAGCTCTCTTTCACAGGCTGTCCAGATCTCACTTCCACCCCTCCTCGGCTCTGATCTCTGAACCACTCTCCCCCATCCTCTCCCTCTACAGGCCTCATCTCTACCCTCCTCAAAAGTTTGCTCTCCTTTCACCTATCCGGTCTGTCTCTAGTACCTTCCAGAAGAGTAAGCCGCTCATATGTGGGGAGATCATTAGTTGGCATCTGTGCACCCGAGCACAGATGCCAATCACAGTCAGCTTACCACGTGAGCACCAACCCACACTGCAGTTGCATTTACCTTGTTCCCACCGTGAGGGCAGGCAACTTTCACGCAGACTAAAATAATTTACACGGATTTGGGTTATTTTTATCAAAGAAATGTAGCAGAATAAATTTTGGCCTAAATTTATGATGAAAGATTGTCAAACATTTTACATCAGAAAGGAAGAAAATTTTGGTTGTGTGGTTTAGAATATTCAGTATTTTCCCATTTATATAGCAAAAACCCAGTGGGGTTAAAATTCCATCAAAAGAAGCCTCTATTAGGCCTCATGCACACAGGGCATTTCTGCAGCTGCTTTTAGGAGCGTCAGATGTCAAACACCCCTCCATGTTATCTTATGGCCTTTATGCACACACAGACGTTTTGCAGCTGTAAGTGGCATAGGTGTTTTCAAGCTGCAAAAAAAAAAAACCCAGGGCCAGTGCTTTTGATGACCAGCGTTCGAGCTGTAAAAACATCTGATGCAGCTAAAGGCTGCTTAACGTTGCCTAACGTTGCTTATACAGCGTTAAGCCACATTATAGTTTTCTTTTTTTTTTTATGTGAAAATCAATGGTTCCCTATGGGAGCCCATTGATTTGAATGGAAGTCGCATCCAAGTCCGATCAGGATTATCCAACTTGTGGTGCGACTGGCGTTCTGAGGCACTTGAGGGGGAACTCCGTGCCAAATTGGGGGGAAAAAATGGCATGGGGGTCTCCCCCAGGTTCCAAACCAGGTCCTTTGAGTCTGGTATGGATATTGAGGGGAGACCCATGCAAAAAAAAAAACTTGCGGGGGAGCCCCCCCCCCCCAAAAAAAAAATCCTTACCAGACCCTTATCCGAGCATGCAGCCCCGCAGGTCAGGAAAGGGGAGGGGACGAGTGAGAGGCCCCACCCCCTCCTGGACCATACCAGGCCACACGCCCCCAACATGGAGGGACCCCCACCCCAAAGCACCTTGTCCCCATGTTGATGAGGGCAAGGGCCTCTTCCCGACAACCCTGGGCAGTGGATGTGGTGGTCTGCGGGCAGGGGACTTATCAGAATCTGGACGCCCCCAGTAACAAAGGGGCCCCCCAGATCCTGGAACCCCTCCCTATGTAAATGAGTATAGGGTACATTGTACCCCTACCTATTCACCCCTAAAAAGGCAGTGTAGTGTAAAATAATGACACAAGATGGTTTTGAGAAGTCCTTTATTAAAAATCTTCCTCCAGTTGTCTCACTCCGGTCCTCCTCCGACATCTCCTGTGATTATGCCGGCTCCGCTTTTTGCAGCTTCTTATATAGCAATGGGGGGATGGCCACCTAGTAACGTCACCCAGAGACCCCGTCCCCTTGTGTTGTCATCTGACAATGTGCGATGACACAAGGGGGTGGGGTCTCCGGATGACATCACAGCGCGGTCACGCCCCCATTGCTATGTAAGAAGCTGCAAAGAGCAGAGCCGACAAACACGGGAGACATTGTCGAAGGAGGACTGGAGAAAGGGAGAAGGCCAAAGAAAGGGAGAAGGCCAGAGAAAGGGAGAAGGCCAGAGAAAGGGAGAAGGCCAGAGAAAGGGAGAAGGCCAGAGAAAGGGAGAAGGCCAGAGAAAGGGAGAAGGCCAGAGAAAGGGAGAAGGCCAGAGAAAGGGAGAAGGCCAGAGAAAGGGAGAAGGCCAGAGAAAGGGAGAAGGCCAGAGAAAGGGAGAAGGCCAGAGAAAGGGAGAAGGCCAGAGAAAGGGAGAAGGCCAGAGAAAGGGAGAAGGCCAGAGAAAGGGAGAAGGCCAGAGAAAGGGAGAAGGCCAGAGAAAGGGAGGCCACCCCTAATGTTGAGGGCGTGTGGCCTGGTATGGTCCAGGAGGGGGTGGGGCCGCTCGCTATTCCCCTCTCCTTTCTTGATGCTCGGATAAGGGTCTGGTATGGATTTTGGGGGGGACCCCACAGCATGTGGTTCCCCTCAAAATCCATACCAGACCCAAAGGGCCTAGTTTGGAACTTGGGGGGGACCCCCACGCCTTCCCCCCCCATTTTGGCGTGGAGTTCCCCCTCGAAATCCTCAGAGCGCAAGTCGCACCACAAGTTGAATCATCCTGATCCGACTTCTATTCAAATCAATCAGCTGAAAGCCCTATCAAAGACGGCTCATAGGCAACCATTAATTTTGAATAGAGGCGGAAAAACGCTACTAAAAGCTAAACGTGCATTAACGCCAATGGAAAAAGCTACTAAAAGCACGTTTTTACAGATGCTTTTTCCTGGCGTTAGCAGTGGCTCTGGAGCTCGTTTTTTCTAACGCCCTGTGTGCATGAGGCCTTAGTGTAAAAAATGACAAAAACTTAATCTGGGTACAGTATGCGTAACTGTCATTCAAAGTGTGACAGTACTCGAATCTGAAAACTGGCATGGGCAGGAAGGGAGTAAAAGTGTTCAGTATTGAGGTGGTTAAAGGAATAAAATGATCTGTCTGAAGATAGGATTTGAAGGGAACCTGGACTAGGAGGAACATGGAGTCAACAATGACTCACTTTTTAAAAATGCTGGTTGTTCAGCTGTCTCTGGCTTCATTACTTTGAAACAATGACCAAGGACAAGCGTGCACATCAGAAAATAAATTAGAACTACCAATATTCTCCTAACAAATAAATCACAACACATGTATCTTAGCAAAAGAAATATTTTACTTAAAAAAACAAAAATCCGAAAAAAAAATACAACTTTTAGGGAGGATACCTGGAATTTGGGGGAAAAAATACAACTTTTGGTGAGGATACCTGGAGTTTGGGGGGTGCAGTAAGATAACAAGGTTCATTTACAAAACCTGCAGAAAACAATGCAGGTCACAGCAACCCAATTCCAGATGCCATCTAAATACATATCAGAATTAAAGCAAAAATCAGATTGGCTGCTATGAGCAACAGGCTTTCCTTCCCTGCGGTGTGTGTAAATTGTTTTGTAACCATATTCATACAAACTATGAACCGCTGCTGAGCAGAAAACACCTGCCTTTTTCTACGGGGTGCTGTTTTAATTAGGAACTCGCAGTGTCTTCCTCTCTACCTGTAATTGCAACCAAACGATTCATTTATGACAGGTGTGGAATGCTTGATTCAGCAGTTTTTAATGCAAATGCGGACTTCGTCAAGGCAGCCTCCCAATCTGCACTGCAAGCTCTTTTTTCCAACAGTTTGTTCTGTAGCGAAGACTCTGAGACTCTTGGATTAGCCTTCCTAGTACGCAAGACGCTGCCTGGTCTCCATCACTATGTCTTCCATTACCTCGGTCTTCAGGAGGTCCTTAATCTGCAATGTGAAGGAAGGAGCGCTCTATTACAATGTTCAGCAATAACGAGCTTCAAAGACTAAGATCTCCCAAGGAATAATAAAATCTTGCATGGTCACTAGCAAATGAAGTCATATGCCAGCTTCTTCTCTAGGCACTTTTATTCTCATTTCGCCCAGACTATCAATTCTATACAATTAAAAAAGAAAATAAAAAACACACACACACACACACACACAGGATCTCCACAGAGAGAGTTAAAGAAAACTGCAGTCTGATCACATAATTTGTAGCAACAAATTTGCTATTCTGAAGCTTCCCTCCAACCACTTTGCATATTTTGTATGTACTGTGATTCTGTACTTACCAAATCTGCTGCAGAAATCTCCCTCCACTAAATCTGGCTGCAGCCATTTTAACTGTGGGCAGCTGAAGCTGCTGCCTGTCCACTTCCTGGATTTACACAGAGGCACACACATTAATATATATATATATATATATATATATATATATATATATATATATATATATATATATATATATATATATATATATATATATATATATATATATATATATATATATATATATATATATATATACACACATACTAGGAAGAGACCGATTATTGGTGGCCGATATGCGGTTTCCCCGATATATAACAGTATCGGCCCCGGAACTGGCCAATATTGCCGATAGTTTTGTGACGTCATTCTTAGGCCACCTCCCTCGCCTTGGACAGCCTCGTCTGGAGTCGGGGCTAGTCTCGTGGGAGTGTATCACAGCCATACACCCACCAACAGCAGCCCAGTGCCAGCCAGTCACCCACAGGCACTGTACCAGCGAGCCAGCTGCCCACAGGCCCGGTCCCAGCCAGCCACCACAGGGTGCCAAACAGCCAGCCAGCCAGCCACCACAGGGTGCCAAACAGCCAGCCAGCCACCACAGGGTGCCAAACAGCCAGCCAGCCAGCCACCACAGGGTGCCAAACAGCCAGCCAGCCAGCCACCACAGGGTGCCAAACAGCCAGCCAGCCACCCACCTACCACAGGGAGCCAGACACCCACCACAGGGTGCCAGCAAGCCAGCCATTAAGCATTAAACAAAAATTAACATGTTCAGTATCAGATTTGTGTCAAAAATTGTCTTATTTTTCAAAATTTTAAATGTACAAAATATCGTCCGTTACGTTGTGACCAAAATATCGGTATCGGCCCTGAAAAAAAACATATTGGTCTATTATATATATATATATATATATATATATACACATACATACATATACACACACACACACTATTGCTTGTATGCGCATTTCTCCTCTTGAAGAAAACTCATGGATCTCTGCAGTCTCCTAATATCTCCGCCCTCATCCAGCCCCCTCCAGCTCTGCAGCTCTCATTGGCCCTCCTATGACTCACCCCTCTTCCCTTGCTGGCAAACTCGAGAGAGAGAGAGCTGTGCATGATGTTTTTAACCTAGGCAAGTGATGGCGAACTTCGGCACCCCAGATGTTTTGGAACTATACTTCCCATGATGCTCATGCACTCTGCAGTGTAGTGGAGCATCATGGGAAATGTAGTTCCAAAACATCTGGGGTGCCAAGGTTTACCATCACTGGCCTAGGCTAATTGCCAGACAAGAAAGAGGAAGTGGGCTGTAGAAGGTATTTACTGGCAGAAAAAAAATGTTTTACTATCCAAAGTTAAAACAACAAGGGCAGAGGATTTAATTAAAAATTACTAAAGAGCCGCTTTAAATCTTCATTACAGCCTTGCGGGTGGAGTAGAGGCACATGAAATCGCAGTAGTCTAATGCTACAAGGACCATTTCCTATTCTTTTGCTTTCTGACCCCAATTAATATATTTAATCTGTAACAATGGTTTAATTAATGTTTTTAAACCAATGAGTTTAAATGTTGGTTCACACTATGGCGATCCGACTTAGGGGGCAACCTGTGAAGTCGCGTGCACAGTGACTTCTGCGCGACTTGCACAGACTTCATAAAATGAATGTCTATGCAAGTCGCCCCGAAGTAGTACAGGACCCTTTTTCTAAGTCGGAGCGACTTATGTCGCTCCTGTTAGAACCGGTCCTGTACCACACAATGGACCGCAACGGTGCACGACTTGCCAGGCTGACCAAGTCGCCTGACAAGTCGTACTAGTGTGAACCGGCACTAAGGCCATTTGTGCTATACAATACATACAATCTGTTTCCTGAACAAACATTTCATATGAAGTAAAGCGATGACAAAGGATTACCAGCTCTCTTCCTGCACATTTCAGCTTAAGTTATTCAGCTCTGTAAACAGCTGGTTTCTTACAACAAGAATTAAACTGATATTAAACTTTTTTTTTTTTTGAAACAGGAGGTCCAGACCTGCATTATTTGCTAAAGAACCATGTATATCACAGAGCAGCTTAATATATAACCTAAATTTAAAAAAAAAAAAAAAAAAAAAAAAGTTAAAGTAGTATACAATCACACTTCTATACAATGCATCAAATTACATGTGAATATCCAGTTATTTACGTGGAAAAATCTGATTTTTGTAAGATCTTACCGTAAAATCCTTTTCTCTTAGCTCATTGACAGACGTAGTCTTCTTGATTCACAAGAACTGGGTTATGTTGTCTCCGCAGGAGCAGGACTAGGCAGAAAGAAAAAACGTTCTGGCTCCACCTTAGGGGCAGTCCCTGAGGGTATATCCTCCCTCTCTCTGCTACAAGGCATCAGTTCTGTCACAAAGCAGCAACAGAGAATTTAACCCAACCCAACTCAATGATAGAGGGGCGGGTACTACGTCTGTCAATGAGCTAAGAGAAAAGGATTTTACGGTAAGATCTTACAAAAATCCGATTTTCTCTGTCGCTCATTGACAGACGTAGTCTTCTTGATTCACAAGAACTGGGACATCCAGAAGCAGTGCCACAAATGAGGGGTGGGATTGACCGAAATCAAAATCCAATCTAGAAGGCCGAACCGGTGCCAAACTAGAAGTTTTAAAGGCTCATTATAAACAAAGAATGAGACTCAAATGAAAATTTCCAACGGAAAAAAACCCTCGAGGCAGACCACTGGTCTTCTCAAATGGCGGCCTGCAAAACCTTGCGGCCAAACGAGGCATCAGACGATGCCATTACATCAACTTTATAATGTTTTGTAAAGGTATGCACCGACGACCAGGTAGCCGCCTTGCACACCTGGACCACTGACGCCTGATGGCGAAAGGCCCATGACGCACTAAGTGCCCGAGTGGAGTGCGCCTTAACAGGGAACGGGGGCTCCCGACCCTTAATAGAATAAGCTTGTACCACCGTCTGTCTGATCCATTTGGAAATAGTCGCGGCAGATGCAGGCAACCCCTTTTTGGGTCCATCCGGGATCACAAAAAGTGAATCCGTCTTGCGAAACGAGTCTGTCGTTTTCAAGTATACCCTGATCGCCCGCACCACATCCAAGGAGTGTAAAGCAAACTCCCGAGGATGACTGGGCTTAGGACACAGGGAAGGTAATACAATTTCTTCATTCAGATGAAATTCTGAAACCACTTTTGGTAGGAAGGATGGATTCGGACGAAGAACCACCTTATCTCTATGAACCACCAGATATGGGGAACGACAAGATAAAGCGGCCAGTTCTGACACCCTGCGTGCAGAAGTGATAGCCACCAAGAAGGCCACCTTCTGGGACAACGTAGGTAGAGGAATCTCCCTAATATCTTCAAAGGGAGGTTTCTGAAGAACCGACAATACTAAATTAAGATCCCAGGGTGGTAACGGCGCGCGCACTGGCGGAGCCAGATGTCGCACCCCCTGGATGAAATTCCGCACCAAGGAATGAGTAGCCAAAGGCTTCTGAAAGAAGATAGCTAATGCTGAGACCTGACCCTTGATAGTGCTCAAGGCCAGTTTCTGCTCAACCCCTTGTTGCAGAAAAGCTAATATTCGGCTAACCGAATAAGACCGTGGACGGAACCCCAGAGGTTCAAACCATGCAATGTAGGACTTCCATGTACGATGATAAATCTTTCTGGAAGTCGATTTCCTAGCTTTAACTAGAGTAGGAATAACTGAAGCTGACAATCCCTTGTCCTTCAGCACCTGGGTCTCAATAGCCAGGCCGTTAAAGCCAGCGATCGTAAAGCAGGATGGAAGATCGGTCCCTGAGACAGTAGATCCTCCCTGAGAGGAAGTCTCCACGGGACGTCCGCCACCAGTCTGACCACGTCAGCGTACCAAGCTCGGCGAGGCCAGTCCGGAGCTACCAGGATTACTGGAATTCCTTCCTCCTCTATCCTGCGAAGAAGTCTTGGCAGTAACCCGAGAGGAGGGAAGGCATACATTAGCTGGTATTGCCCCCACGGGGCGATCAGTGCGTCTGCGGTCTCTGCTAGAGGATCGCGGGAGCGAGCCACGAATCTCTGTACTTTCCTGTTGAATCGTGATGCCAACAGATCCACATCCGGGGTGCCCCACCGTAGGCACAACTGGTGGAAAACTTCTGGATGGAGGGACCATTCCCCCTAATCCAGAGTCTGACGGCTGAGATAATCTGCCTGCCAATTCTCCACCCCCGGAATGAACACCGCAGAGATAGCTGGAACAAATCGTTCCGCCCAGCGAAGAATGCAAGCCACTTCTTTGGCCGCTCGGACACTCTTGGTGCCCCCCTGGTGATTGACATAAGCCACGGCCGTGGCGTTGTCCGACTGGATCCGAACCGGGCTGCCCTGGAGCTGCTCGGTCCAGTGAATCAGACAAAGTTTGATCGCTCTCAGTTCCAATACATTTATCGGCAACCTGGATTCTTCCAGGGACCAAAGTCCCTGGACAGATAACTGACCTAGAATTCCTCCCCATCCGGATAGACTGGCATCCGTGGTCACTATCGTCCAATATATTGGCAGAAATGACTTTCCCTGGCTGAGCATCGGAGACCGAAGCCACCAGACCAGAGACTCTCTGGTCTGTTTGCTCAATCAGATACGATTGTCCAGGGATTCCGGATTCCGATTCCATCTGAGAAGAAACTCTTGCTGAAGAATTCAGGTATGGGACTGGGCAAATGGGACTGCTTCGAAGGAAGCCACCATCAATCCCAGAACCCTCATGCAAGTTCGAAGAGAAGACCAGCTGTTGGATAGTAACAACTGGACTGCTGATTGAATCTTCCGGAGTTTCCCTACCGGAAGGAAAACTCTTGACCTGACTGTGTCTAGAATTAGACCCAGATATTCGAGCCTCTGTGTGGGAACCAGAAATGACTTTTGCTGGTTCACCAGCCACCCGAATTCCTGTAAAGAAATTATAGTAATTTCTATGTTTTGTAGCAGGGTCTGAGGAGACTCTGCATGAAGCAGGAGATCGTCTAGGTAACCTAGAATCGATATGCCTCTTTGGCGCAGTAGTGCCAACATTGGGGCCAACACCTTCGTGAAGACCCGAGGAGCCGTGGCGAGACCGAAAGGTAACGCCACAAACTGATAGTGGTTCTCTTCTACGGAAAAGCGTAGAAACCGCTGATGTCCTGCGAAAATGGGAATGTGAAGATAGGCGTCCTTGATGTCTATGGACGCTAGGACATCCCCTGGATGCAGGAAGGCTGCTACTGTGCGAATGGATTCCATCTTGAATTTCCTTATGTTGAGAAAGGAATTGAGTGCCCTTAAGTCCAGAATTGGACGCACTTTGCCCTCTTTCCTGGGTATTGTAAATAGGTTTGAATAAAACCCTTGAAAACGTTCTGTCCAAGGAACGTGGACTACCACTCCTTGTTGTAGTAAATCCGTGACTGCTCTCCGCAGATCTTCTAAACGATCCGGGGATAGTCGGATATTGGAAGGGAAGAATCGCGCCGGTGGGAGAGATCGAAACTCGATCTTGTACCCTGACCTTATGACTTCGCAAACCCACTTGTCCGGGATTCTGGAAAGCCATGGATCCGGGAACCGGCGAAGACGTCCCTCAACCCCAATTATGGGTGGGGGCGCACCTTCAGGCTTTGGACGATTTATCTTCAGGTCTGGAGGGGGCGGGCTTTTGCTTGCCCGACCAACGTCCCCTGAAGCCTCCTGAAGGAGCTTTGGAGGACTTAATTTTTTCACCCGCGGGACGAAAAAACTTTTTGTGAGCAGAGAAAGAAGGCCCTCGTCTTTGACGAGTTCCTTTACCCTTAACATTTTGCGGTAAAAAGGTGCTCTTTCCACCCGTGAGATCCTTAATGATCTCATCTAAGTCGGCTCCAAATAGACGCTCTCCTAAAAAGGGGATATTAGCTAATGCTTTTTTGGGAACCTTGGTCGGCTAACCAACCTTTTAGCCACAGTGTACGCCTGAGAACCACTGCTGAAACTGATGCTCGCGCCAATAATGGAGTGGCGTCTAACGCCGCATCACACACAAACTGTAACCCCTGTATCATTTGTTCCAACAAATCTGATACCGCCTGAGGGACCTCTTCTAAGTCCCGGCGTAACCACTTGGTCCATTCAGTTACAGTCTGCGAAACCAGACCAATAATTATTGGTCTGAAAGCTGATCCAATCAAGGAAAACATGGTGCGAGACATAGCTTCTATCTTGCGATCCACTGGATCTTTAAAAGACGGAGCGTCTTCTAGAGGAATAACCGTGGCTTTATTCAATCTAGCAATTGGTGAATCCACCACAGGTGGTTCTGTCCATTTCTTAATGAGGGTTTCCTCAAACGGATAACGCCTGTTAATGCGTTTAGAAATAGCAGAGGTGCGTTTTGGCAGACTCCATTCTTCTTTGATTGGATTGCCAAAACATTTGGGCAATGGAAAAACCTTCGCCACTTTCATGCGTTTTTTAGTCCCAAAAGGGATTTCAGTTTCAGCTATTTCCGACGGAATACCCTGTAATCTTAAGGTTTCTTGAACAGATACAATTAGTGCGTTTACCAACGCTTCCTCTCGGGCTATGGCTGATGCCGAAACATCCTCCTCACTGTCTGAAGAGACAGTACCCGAGACACCAATCCCAGATGAAGTACCTGCAACTGCAGAAATAGGCTCAGAGTCTGAATCCGAAGTTTCAGATAATAAGGGGTTAGGCGGGGGTCGCTTTCTTGCGCCCTGTCCCTGACAAGCCACTTCCACCCGGGACACAAAAGTTTCCATAATAGCTGACAATGATTCAACCGTCAGTGGGGTGCTGGAGGATCCTGCAGACACCTCGAGGGGATCCGGAGGAGATACATGAGTGGCAGGGTCCATGTTAATTCAAGACACCTCTGCCAGAAAAAACAAAAAACTTTTTTTTTTTTTTTTTTATGTGTCTCCCCCTAGCGCAATAGCGCCCCTCAGAGTACCTGCTTCTCGATCCCCACAGAGAGAGAGGGAGCCCCAAGGCTCACCACCCGATGCAGAGAAGTTTCCAACCAACTGCAGTCAGCGTCTGTCTTTTACAGACTGGAAAGAGCTGTGTTCGTTTTCCCGGGTAGAAGGACGTGGCTCCGCCCCCTGTGTACGCCTTCCGGCGTTCCCAGCTCTCCACGAGGTAGCTGGGCTCATCAAACATGGCCGCCCCCATACAGGAGACAATAGACTCCAAAAACATGGCGGCCGGCGTGACCTGAGGACATACATGCACCTGGTCTACGGCAAAATGGCGGCGGACCGCCAAAATCGTTTTTCCCAGCACATCCACCTGCATCTCTGCCAAGTGGCGGTTTATCTATCTGCAGGAGGTACACTACAATTAAGGTAGGATTATACCTCCTATGTCTGCTGTAATACTACAGTCTCCTGGGTAGAGTGTTAGCTCTCAAACCAAGTCCACTTCCCACCAAACACATACTGTATTTACAAGGGGGACTTTTAGTGTCAGATATATACTGACCATGTATGGAGGGGCCCATAATTCATACTGCCTCATAACGAGGAAAAAAGGGAACGTTTACTCACCATACCGAACCGACAGGCACCCTCTCTTCACAATACCCTCTCCACCGGGGTGGGGGGTTGTGGACCACTCCGGACGCCTCGACTCTCTGGTTCCTGGCGTCCAAGCGAGACTTTTAACTCGCAAGGTCAGTCCCTCCAATGGGACTCCGTCCCGGCCGACCCAGCGCGGAGCTCTGGTCTGCACGCGCTCGTAGGCAGAAACCGGGGTGACCACTGGATCTCAACATCCAGCCCGTCGCCCGGCCCCGCATACTTACTTGAATGTGTCGCGGCCGACCAAGCGCAATGCAATGGTCTGCGCGCGCTCGTAGGCCGGCTGGGGTGACCACCAGTGTCGCCCAGTCCGGCGTTTTTGCTTGAAGATCTCACAGGAAAAAAAAAACACTGGAGAAAACTACCTAAAAAATATTTTTTCTAAAGAAAAAATCTTGCCAGGACCAAAAAGATCCCAGCAAGGAACTTAGGTCCTTACTCCTGACTAGACAGAAAAAAACTGATGCCTTGTAGCAGAGAGAGGGAGGATATACCCTCAGGGACTGCCCCTAAGGTGGAGCCAGAACGTTTTTTCTTTCTGCCTAGTCCTGCTCCTGCGGAGACAACATAACCCAGTTCTTGTGAATCAAGAAGACTACGTCTGTCAATGAGCGACAGAGAAATCCCCTTTTTATTACATTTCTAAAAATAATAAAAGTGATCAATATGATCAGTGCTTTAATGCAACGATGCTCGGTGAAGACTCCATGACCCCCCTCCTGTGTTCCCGCACTCTGAGGAATATGAACCGCATTTTTTGTGGATGTTATGGTTATCCCTCCCAGGATTTTGACACTCCTGTGGTCCTTCCCCCCCCCCCCCCCATTTCTGGGCCCCTTACATTCATTTCCAATAGGAGGTACTCCTTGTCACCCCACAAACAAATAAGCAGTTGTATTAAGTTTTTTTTTTTATTTTATTAGTTAAAGCTATAGGTTATATATTTGGCAGCGTTGTGATATAAGTTATTTTTCAGATGTCAGTGGGCTTTACACCACTTGTGAGCATGAGCCTGCCATAAACTATAGAGTGTATATAAAATATTAGGATTCATTTATAGAATTTGCTGCTTTTTTCTTTCTTCTAATGTGGCTCACACATGAGAAGTTATTTTTCGTTTCAACCCAGCGGGCTAAATAACAAATAAATAAAAAAAATTGACAGATTGCCGTACTAACACGAGCAAGGTTAGTGTGGCCATCCACCCCCTGTGCTATTGTGTTCTGACCCACCAGAACACAATGATCAGCTGCTCTCCTTGTTCTCTGCCTCCTCATTGGTTTAAAGATGGCAGCAGAAGCCATTGGCTTCTGCTGTCGTCAATCACAGTCAGTGAGGAAGGAACAGGGGGCGGGGCTGAGCTTATGGACATGCAGAGGCGGCTTGGGAGCGAGCACGCCTAAGTGCCCTCATAGCAAGAGGCTTGCTATGGGTCCACTCGGCAAGGGGGAGGAGCCAGGAGCGCCGGCAGGGGACATAAGGAGGAGGATCGGGGCTGATCTATGCAAAACCTAAGAACAGGTAAGTATAACATGTTTGTTTTTTTTTTTTATTACCTTTAGTATTACTTTAAGAGCAACTATAGCCTTACAACAGAAACAATGCCGGCAGGTAGGCTTTTACTGAAAAAAAGACTATGTTCTTCTGCAATTTAGGTTTCTCTCCTGCCTGCCAGCAATGTTTCTCCAAAACGTATACTGAACTGCACACGAGCAATTCATTCAACATTGTCCACAAGCCTTGGTGCCAGGATTAAAGTTTACATCAAGTCAAAACCTAACTAAGCCTAAACCTGCTCTCACCCCCATTCTAAGCCTATTTTATCTACCCTGTAATAGGAAAGAGGTCAATACTTACCTATTCTGCAGTTGCTGCAATGTAGTTACATGATCTGGTCCAAGCACTGGCTTCAATGTAGAGGAGAGACAGACAATGAAGGCTGCCCCATTGTAAGCCTTTGGGTGATGTCATTACAGAGGCTCTGCAGCCGTTGTCAGTGTTCTCGTCGCTGCTGGGGAGATCATGTGACCTGATCACAGCAACTTCAGAATAGGAAAGTATAGACATCTTACCTTGACAGGGAAGATAGAATAGGCTTAGAATTAGGGTGGGAGTAGATTTAAGCTTAGTTAGCTTTTGACTGGAATTACACTTTAAATCCTGTGTGCCTGTGCAGGAGCCTCTCCAGAATGACCAATCAAGATGCGATACAGGACCCGGCCTGAGATGTCGGCAAGGATGCTTCCTGGAAAGGAGGTACAGTAAACCTAAGCGCACTTTAGAGTCCCACTCTGACCTATTAGGGCACTTACCTGTCCAGGAATCCAGCGGTGTCCTCACCCAAGCCGATTTTTCAGTCGGCTATAGGGTGCCAGGGCCACCATTTTGACTAAGGGAAACTGGCAGTGAAGCCTTTCAGCGTCACTGCCGGGTTCCTACTGTACATATGCGAAGCCCGCTGCGCTTTGTTAATGGGCCGCTGGCGGGGGAAGGGGTGAACCGAGCTTGAAATGGAAAAGGGTACTTGTCATAACCAGGCACTTACTCCCTCTCTCCCTCCCACAAAAGGTGCCAAATGTGGAAGGAGGCAGACAAGTGGAGCTTCCCTCCCTTTTGGGTGGAGCCCTGCTTCAAATCACACACAGTTACATAGTTAGTCAGGTTGAAAAAAAGACAAGTTCATACGGCTCAACCAATAAATCTGCATCCTCTAGTGGCGCAAATGCACACACAAAAGTAATAGGAGGGGCACGTGTTTAGACAGCACATATAAGTCAGGTAGACTTCTGGGAAGTAATGGTGGGGGCATACGAGCCGCTGGATGAACTTGTGTCTTTTTTCAACCTAACTACGTAACTGTAACTAAGTTAATAAACATAAATCCAAAGAACTGAAATCCCAGTGGTAAATCAGCCATGCCGTTTGGGGTGCACAGACAGGATCAACAACTGCCTGCAAGGAAAAAATATATTTATAAAATTGTACAGGAAAATAGTGACCAAAATAACTAATAGGAAACAGCTGGACTTAGTCCCCCTTTAACATTTCACAGCCACAGATGTAAAAGATGAGTGTATGGTTCTGAGCAGGGCAGAGACTGTGTATTTGACGCACCTGATGGGTTAAAGATGCTTCATAGCAGTACAGGATACTGGTGTCATACAGTAACATCTTCTGAGCAACTAGTGCCAGGATGCAATTTCTCAGCCGTGAAATCACTTCCCGGTCAGATAATGATACAGGCTGAAAAAGAAAGGAAAAAAAGGTTTAAATCCTGTGTTCCTAAAGCCAAGTTCCGGCCTTAAAATCGACTTTACACCATTCGCTTGCTGTAATGTAGCTGAAAAAGAATTGGATTTAAATTTATCATTTACTTACCTTGTTATTAAAGAAAATATACTTACCTTCCTCCCTCTGCGGCCGCGGCCCACGCCATCTCTTCCTGCTTGCATTGACTCCTGGGAGCCGAACGTCACCGCTCCCAGGAGTCAATGTGCATGCACTGGCCCTGCTTGTCACTTCTGGTGCAGGCGCGTTATTCCCTGCTCAACAGCTTCTGGGCATGCACAGAAGCTGTGCAGGGATGACGCACCTGCACAGGAAGTGACAAGCAGGGCATTCTGGGACTTCGACGTCACCGAAGAGGATGCTCTGGCTTCAGCTGCCCACACTTGAGATGGCAGCGCTGGGCAAGACATTTTCAAGGTAAGTATTTCTTCTAAAAATGTAAGTGAAACCGGGGACAGTTCAGAGGCCATCGTTGCTGAAATGCACTAGCCCTGACTGTCCCGGGGGTATTTTTAGCTATCGTTGCTGAAATGCACTAGCCCTGACTGTCCCGGGGGTATTTTTATCTAAAAAAAATGTTGAGGCCTGAACTCCGCTTTAAGGCACTACAATGACTGGTCTGCATGACTGTACTTTTTGATGTCAAACTATATAATTTATCATAAATTGCTTTTAAGCTACAGTTAGTGACTGCCAACATTTTCTCAATCCCCTATCCCCCCTCGTGACCAGACTGGTGCAGGGTACACTCCAAAATGAACAAAGGTGTTGTTGTAGTTTTCAATATAGATAGATAAAGGACACTAGTGTGAAAAGAGCCTTAAAAAAGGTAACTACTTTCGTGGGGAAACAAATAGCAAAGAAAAAATATATAGTGTATACATTTGCGACACAAATCATATTGTAATTGAATGTTATTAAAAATTACCTTTCCTTTTCAATCTGCAGCTGCTGTAATTTTCTGAAATGCAATACAATATGGCCGCCTGGAGGTGTTCTGTACACAGAATGTATACTGACCACACCCCCAGAAACATTTCCTGCTTGTGTGATTGGGTCACAGATTTTCACAGAAGTTTACATTACAATCAGTACAATCAGATTTCAGGGATCCCTTGCAACAAAAATGTATTTTTTTGAGAGATACTCCCAATAGGAACATATCTAAAGGGATGCAGACCCAGCAGACTTCCTCATTAGTGCTCTGCAGCTGCACAGCTGGTTGATAATTATGAAACCACTTCCATTAGAGCCACTCAGCACAGAGGAACAAATCGTGATTTCTTCAGAACAAAGCATAAGAACCTGCAACAAAGTTGGTATAATCCTTGCAATGTACAGAGATCACGTAGAAGGGAATATTTTTTTTCTCAACAAAAGTGGAGTTATGCTTTAAACGGTAGGTCACTCCTGATTAACAAAGTCCCTTATGTTAATTAGGTGAAGGATCTGCTCCATTTTTTCAGCTTAGAGGAGTAGTGCAGGCCTAAAGCCTGCACCTCTCTGTTAATTCCTCAAAATGTGTTCACCTTTAAAATGTTACGAGCACTATTTAGTAAGGATGTATTTAAATTGTTAGGCTCCTTTCACACGGTCCGCTCCATCGCACTCCGAGCTGCTCAGTGGGGGGGATCGATACACTGATCCCCGCTGAGCAGGCAGGTGACAGCTCCCTCTCTGCTCGGAGAGGGAGGTGTCAGAGCCCCGCTGCTCTCCATGAGGAATCGGATGAGAGCGGACCGCCTGTCCGCTCTCATCTGATCCCCTGGAAGGATGGAAAATAGGGTTTGCATCCTTCTGGATTTCACAGACAGGATCGGATGCGGATGGCAGCAGGTATCAGCGGACATGTCTCCGCTGACATCCACTGCCCCAATCAGATCCGCCTAAAAAAACTGACAGGCGGATCTGATCGGATCGTTTGTGTGAAAGGACCCCAACTCCACTTTTGTTGAAAAAAAAAAAAATGTACATTGCAAGGATAACAAACTTTTTTTGCACATACCTACCTTTTGTTATTCTGAAGAAATCACTGTTTGTTCCTCTGTGCCCCTGCGTTGAGTGGGTCTAATGGGAGTGGTTTTATAATTATCAACCAGCTGTGCAGCTGCAGTGCACCAATGAGTATATCTGCTGGGCCTGTATCGCTTTGGACGTGTTCCTATTGGGAGTATCTCACCAAAAATGACATTTTTGTTGCAGGGGATGCCAGAAATCTGACTTGTATCTTAGTGCAGACTTCTGGGTATCTTAGTGCAGACTTCTGGGAAAATCAGTGAACCAATCACAAGCAGGAACACAAGCAGGAAATGATGTTTCTGGGGGTGTGGTCAGTATACATTCTGTGTACAGAACTCCAGGTAGCCATTTTGCATTTTCAGTAAATTACAGCGGCTGCAGATTGAAAAGGAAAGGTAATTTTTAATACCATTTAATTACAATAGGACTTGTGTCGCAATTGTATACACCATATTTTTTCTTAATTTGCTATTTTTTCCCCCCATGAAAGTGGAGTTACCCTTTAATGTGAAATTTGATTTGATGCTAGGTCCACATTAGTGGTCATAGCCTCTTCAGCGCTTTTTGAGTCAGTCTCTGCATTATGTTTTTTTTCACCTTTTGGAATGATACAGAAATAGATATGGATGTATATTTAGAAACTTGCAATCAGGGCTTCAATCTAAACACATATTGTAACCGCAGAAATCATAGAGGAGCTAGGAAACTTATCTTTGGATTATTTATAGTTTTTAACTGTCACATGCTCTTGTTCCTTCACAACCTCTAGGAAGGGGCCAGGCAGCAAGACTTACTTGGTTGAAGCCTGTGGCTAAGCTTTAAAGAAGCCGCCACTCAAATGTATACACAATTCCAAGTGTGAACCAATGGGTAAAGGTGGAAGAAAAGCCCAAGTCTCACTATTCTTAAAAGGTTCTCTCCCTCCTCCTACCTAACCAGAATAAAAAATGGTTTGCGTACTTACCTATTTTAATTTGGTCTCCAGTCCGGTCACGTGATCCCGCAGCTTCAAATCAGGGAGTGTTAAAGCAGTAGTAAACTCCACTTGGTGAATTGCACCTACAGGTAGGCCTATAACAATGCTTGAAGGTACTGCAAACCGAAAACAGACAAAGGGCGCACCGGCCTAGCGCATTACCAATATAGGCTTTATTGAATTAATGGGCTAGGCCGTTACGCCCTTTGTTTGTTTTCTGTTTGCAGTACCTTCAGACTACCCTGGTCTTATAGGGCAGCAAGGCCTCAGCCAGTTATGATGCCAAGTTCGAGTTCCGTGGAATGAGTGGATGGGGGGGCTCTGTTTCTGAGTGCAGGCATAAGGTGCTACAGCATCTCAACTTTGTTTTGGAGCTATAACAATGTAGGTACAAGGAAAATCTCCTAAACATGCACCATTTAGGAGATATTCACTATTCCTGCAGCTGTTGACTTAACCAGTTCATGAGCACTGTGCTCTGAATGGACGCTATACTGAGTATGCGGTCCATTCAGAGCACTGTGCCGCAATCCCAATTCCCATGCGTGGGAGTGACATCATTGCAGCTCGGCCAGAGCCCGCGAACCCGGAAGGAATACGGAGTGAAGATGAAAGCCATGTCAGAGATGCCAGAGCACCACTGAAGGGCTTGGCTTTAAGGTATCTCTCACCTAATTCCTTTTTGCCACAGAACTCTATTACTTACGTTATAAATCCACTGGAGAATTGTGTGGCAGCTGGACAGAGCTGAGAATTATGTTGGGGATACTTCAATCCTGGAGAGCTATAAAAAGCCAGCATGTGTTTATTCTTACATACAACTCATATGTCACTACTGAACGGGGTCGCCATTTAACATCAAGGACGACAGCGATTTAGATCAGAACTCCTAGGGGAAAAAAGTGAGCAGCAAATGTCACCACCTACTACAGCTAATGATTTTACCATTTTGGGACAGATTCTTTGTAATTCCCATGGCATTCTCTTGGATGCTGACAAGTGCCCATTTGAAAAAAAAAAAAAAAACAAGCTGTGTTGCTGACACCGAGCTGGCATTTAAAATATCAGTGGATTACCTCCAAATTGGTAACAAATCCCCCTGCTCCCGCTTCCTCATCAACCCCCACAGGGGTGGGGTACAGCCAGATGAAGCCATTGTTTCCCAGGATGATGGAGGCTCCACAGGGAAGATTGTGAAAGTGAGTCTTCCTTCTCTTTATCAACGAAGGCGATACTTGAACCAGGACACCTTGGCCAAGCTAGAGCCAAAAAAAAAAAAAAAAAGATTGCCAAATGTGATATATTTAGAGGAAAAAAATAAATTAAAATTATATTATATTATATACATCTCCAGTGCCTTGCGAAAGTATTCGGCCCCCTTGAACTTTGCGACCTTTTGCCACATTTCAGGCTTCAAACAAAGATATAAAACTCATTTTTTGTGAAGAATCAACAACAAGTGGGACACAGTCATGAAGTGGAATGAAATTCATTGGATATTTCAAACTTTTTTAACAAATAAACTGAAAAATTGGGCGTGCAAAATTATTCAGCCCCCTTAAGTTAATACTTTGTAGCGCCACCTTTTGCTGCGATTACAGCTGTAAGTCGCTTGGGGTATGTCTCTATCAGTTTTGCACATCAAGAGACTGAAATTTTTGCCCATTCCTCCTTGCAAAACAGCTCGAGCTCAGTGAGGTTGGATGGAGAGCGTTTGTTAACAGCAGTTTTCAGTTCTTTCCACAGATTCTCGATTGGATTCAGGTCTGGACTTTGACTTGGCCATTCTAACACCTGGATATGTTTATTTGTGAACCATTCCATTGTAGATTTTGCTTTATGTTTTGGATCATTGTCTTGTTGGAAGACAAATCTCTGTCCCAGTCTCAGGTCTTTTGCAGACTCCATCAGGTTTTCTTCCAGAATGGTCCTGTATTTGGCTCCATCCATCTTCCCATCAATTTTAACCATCTTCCCTGTCCCTGATGAAGAAAAGCAGGCCCAAACCACGATGCTGCCACCACCATGTTTGACAGTGGGGATGGTGTGTTCAGGGTGATGAGCTGTGTTGCTTTTACGCCAAACATAACGTTTTGCATTGTTGCCAAAAAGTTAGATTTTGGTTTCATCTGACCAGAGCCCCTTCTTCCACATGTTTGGTGTGTCTCCCAGGTGGCTTGTGGCAAATTTTAAACAACACTTTTTATGGATATCTTTAAGAAATGGCTTTCTTCTTGCCACTCTTCCATAAAGGCCAGATTTGTGCAGTATACGACTGATTGTTGTCCTATGGACAGAGTCTCCCACCTCAGCTGTAGATCTCTGCAGTTCATCCAGAGTGATCATGGGCCTCTTGGCTGCATCTCTGATCAGTCTTCTCCTTGTATGAGCTGAAAGTTTAGAGGGACGGCCAGGCCTTCGCAGATTTGCAGTGGTCTGATACTCCTTCCATTTCAATATTATCGCTTGCACAGTGCTCCTTGGGATATTTAAAGCTTGGGAAATCTTTTTGTATCTAAATCCGGCTTTAAACTTCTCCACAACAGTATCTCGGACCTGCCTGGTGTGTTCCTTGTTCTTCATGATGCTCTCTGCGCTTTAAAAACAGACCTCAGACTATCACAGATCAGGTGCATTCATACGGAGACTTGATTACACACAGGTGGATTCTATTTATCATCATTAGTCATTTCGGTCAACATTGGATCATTCAGAGATCCTCACTGAATTTCTGGAGAGTGTTTGCTGCACTGAAAGTAAAGGGGCTGAATAATCAACACCACATCCCAAAAAGTCAGCAGGAAACTGGTACAGGAAAGCCGGGACTTTTAAAAGGTGTTGAACTCCCCCGTCAGGTACTCATAAGTCACAACTGTATAAAACGTATACATTTATTAAATACAAGTTGCAAAATTCCTCCAATTGGTGAATTATAAGACCAATACACATCATAAAAAGTTACATAGAACAAAATCAGTGACCCATTGAGCAGCCCCCCAATTTTACAAGGAATATAGAAAAAAGGAAGCTTAGGGGTACTGCCCCAATGACCAAACTTATGTGAAACCCATCTGCAAATACCCCTGAAGAAGACACAAGGCGAAACGTGTCGAGTGGAGTCCCGTTCCCTTGAGTCTGGCCATCCGGCCTCCTTGTTTGATGGTCATTGGGGCAGTACCCCTAAGCTTCCCTTTTTCTATATTTCTTGTAAAAGAGGGGGGGCTGCTCAACGGTTACTGATTTTGTTCTATGTTACTTTTATGATGTGTATTGTTCTTATAATATCTCCACCAATTTGAGGAATTATTTAACGTGTATTTAATAAAATTTATACGTTTTATACATTTGTTATTTAGGAGTATCTAACGGGGGGAGTTCAACACCTTAAAAGGCCCGGCTTTCCTTTCCCATTTTCCTAAAGGCGATATTTGTCAAAAGCAAAGATCACTTACACATTGTTGCCAACACCCTCATACCTTGCCATACTTGAGACTGCGAGTGTGCAGGGATAATGCGCCATCAGAGTACACAGCTTGGACCTCAGCCTGAGAGAGTGGGTCAAGGAAGAACCAAGCTTAGTGCCAACAAATGAAACATTTACAGTACCTTCGTACAGAGAGGACAGGACGCACTCTAATGGTAACAAAGGTAAATTATCAGCCTGGGTACAATGGGGAAGAACTGTGACCAAGTGCACTTTTGCCTAAGAGCACTGGGGTTGTAGGTTTGAATCCCAATCACGGCACTACCTGCCTGGAGTTTGCATGTTCTCCCTGTGCAGGTTATCCTCCCACACCCCAGACATGCTGGTAGGTTGTCTCCGGTCTCAATTGGCCCATGAATGTATGTATGTATGTATGTATGTGTGTTAAGGACCTTCGATTGTAAGCTCGAGGGCAGGGACTGATGTGAATGTACAATATATATGTAAAGTGCTGCTTAAATTGTCATCTCTATACAAGTACCTGTAATAAATAAACAACAATAAAAAGAGATGAAATGCCTTTTCTGGGGTAAATGCTGCTTGTTGCACCCTCCAAAAGCCTATGCATTTTGTCATATGATCTCAGCTAAAGAGGGCAATTGTAGTTTAGAAACCTACCTCAAAAATCAGATTAAAGGCCTAAGCTTTTAACCACGCGACCAGATTTAGAAAGACCCTAGGAAGAACTTATTTCAATATCCCGCGACTCGCCCTCCAAATTTGCCAATACATGGGCCAGTTGGCTATTTTTTTGAACTTCTAGAGCATATCTACAAGAAATGAACTATATTCACCCAGTACACGACAACTAAAAGGCCAGTTTCTCTCTCCAATGCCTTCTTGATTGCATGAAGTCAAACCTTTCTATATATCACATTAAAATAGAATACTCTCTTCACACCCAACCCTCCTGCACCTGTCTAAAATCGAGCCATCACAAATTAGACCCAACACCATTAAAATATTCATAACTTCCCCTACATCCCCCCCTTTTTTCTCCCCCCCCCTTTTTTCTCCATCTTTACTCCCCCTCCTCACATCCTCAATCACCATTTTATCCATATTCTACAAAACCAGACCGTACTACCCCCCCCCCCCCCCTCATTCCTTCATTACCACCTTGCTCCTCCCAATGTATATCAACTATCTGAGTAGAGGTTATTACACTCAGCATACTACTTAATCACTGGTTGACCATCTCTACAACCTTTAAAGCGCCAGTCTACACATTTATGATACTACTTTTGAACATGGTTGTACCAGAGTTTTGAACATGGTTGTACCAGAGTTTTATACGCATCTAGTGATACTACTGTTCTTTAGCTTATTGTGTTGTATTACTCATTGTGCTCTCACTTATGTTCATACCACCTTACAAAGAAAAAAAAAATAGAAAAATGTTATGCATGTTATTGTTTGCAATACCCAACCATTGCTTGATAAAAGAAAGACTAGAGCAGAATTTTCTTAAAAGTGGAGTTCCACCCAAAAGTGGAACTTCCGCTTTAAGTAGTCCTAACCCCCTGACATGCCACATTTGGCATGTCATTTTTTTGGGGGGTGGGAGCAGGTACCTAGTTTTGACAGGTACCCGCTCGGGGCGCCGCAAAGTTCTCCTCTCCCCCTCCCTCCCTGCAATCTTCTGGCACATGCCAGGAGGTCCCAGAAGATTGCCGGCCACTCAAAATGCGGAGCGCAACTCGCGCATGCGCAGTGCGTACCCAGCTGTGAAGCCGCAAACTGTCACACCCGGGTGCCCACCCTAGTGATGCCGGCACCGCTGAGACCAGAGGGAGAGGATCGAGGCTTCGGGCGGCCACATCGCTGGACCGTGGGACAGGTGAGTGTGTATTAAAAGTCAGCAGATACACTTTTTGTAGCTGCTGACTTTTAATAAACACAGAAAAGGCTGGAACACCGCTTTAAGAAAAGGTAGGCATTTCAAAACTTTTACTGTTCTTTAACCTACTGTATATTATAAAATTGCTTACACTGGAGCCAAATAGATTAATATGCCCGCATCCCAAAATCAATACATACAACAGGAAAAACCCTCTGGGTGGGACTTTTAAGGGCAATGGGTAGAGAAAGTATAAATTTCAAAAAGTATGAGAAAATATAGGAAAGAGAAAAAAAGGAAAAGGAAAAAAAAATATAAAAGTTTATTGCATGAAACATAAAAAGATCACATGAATCCAGAGAGAACCTCCAGATGGGTTAAAAACAAAAAATGTTGTGGTTACACAATGTCCTACACAACACCTAACAAAAGAAAAGAGCATATTGTGAAAAACAGATAGCTAAGACCCAACGCGTTTCGAAACCCCTGAGGAAGAATTTGACCTCACTATTTTTGAAAGGAGTTGGGTCTTAGCTATCTAGGTTTTTCACAATATGCTCTTTTCGTTTGTTAGGTGTTGTGTAGGACATTGTGTAACCACAACATTTTGTTTTAACCCATCCGGAGGTTCTCTCTGGATTCATGTGATCTTTTTATATGTTTCATGCAATAAACTTCATATATTTTTTCCTTTTTTTTTTCTCTCTTTTCCTATATTGAGATTTTCCTTTTTTTTTTCTCTTTTCCTATATTTTCTCATACTTTTTTGAAATGTATACTTTCTCTACATTTTGCCCTTAAAAGTCCCACCCAGAGGGTTTTTCCTGTTGTATGTACTGTATATTATCAGTCTTTATAGATAGTGATAAATAATAATAAAAGATTTAAAATCCCTACCTAAAATTCTTCTTTAGGGTCTTTCTAAATCTGGTCACGTGGTTAAAAGCTTAGGCCTTTAATAATGATTTTTGGAGTAGTGTTCTAATCTAGGATTGCCCTCTTAAGCTGAGATCATATGACCAAATGTATAGGCTTTTGGAGGGTGCAAAAAGCAGCAATTACCCCAGGAAAGGCATTTTATCTCTTCATTTTAAGGAAAAACGTTGCATATATTGTATTTTGGGCAAACCATACAAGAAGAATCTTTTACAAGTGTAAGTATAAGACAATACCTGGAAGAGCATACATGCTGGGGTCAGCCTCAACCATTAAGGTCTCCTTGCATGCCTATAGAGTGCACTTGTATAGAGTACACAGAGCGGGGATCTGTTACGTGCTTTACATTCTTTAGTATGAGGCAGGAAGTGATGGAATATTCCATGTTCATGCTAGGTGTGAGTAGGAATGAACAGACCACAACCATTTCCTGCTTGCTAAGTGCTGAAGACGCCACAGGCCAGCTGGTTCTAAAATCACACTTGTTGTGACAAGTCCCAGGTATTGTCTTGTGTTTACATGTCACCAGTATTTAGCTAGCTTGCATATCTGCCCCCAAATACTTTGCTAGTACCAATATCCTATAAAGGAGTTGTAAAGTCAGAAGGCTTTTTATTCTTAAAGCGGAGTTCCGGCCTCAAAATCCACAAAATCAATTTTGGGCCATCCGCTTGCTGAGTGTCACCTGAAAGACAAATAGATCATCACAATTTTTTTTTTTTTTTTTTTGCTTACTTACCTTGTTATTGAAGAAAATATACTCCCCTTCCTTACACTTCCTCCCTCTGCGGGCACGACCCGCGCCGTCACTTCCTGCTTGCATTGATTCCTGAGGGGTCAATGTCATCGCTCCCAGGAATCAATGCGCCTGCACCGGCCCCGCTCGTCACTTCTGGGGCAGGCACGTCATTCCCTGCTAAACAGCTTCTGGGCATGCCAAGAAGCTGTGCAGGGGTGACACGCCTGCAGCGGAAGTGACGGCGGGGCCGGTGCAGTGCATTGTGGGACCGGAGAGGATACCGTAGAGGACGCGCTGGCTTCAGCTGCCAACACCTGAGATGGCAGAGCTGGACAAGACATTTTCAAGGTAAGTATTTTTTCTAAAAGGCAAGTGTGACCTGGGACAGTTCAGAGGCTATCCATTGTGGAATGCACTAGCCCTGACTGTCCCGGAGGTATTTTTATTAAAAAATCATGTCCGAGATCGGAACTCCGCTTTAATGCATGAAGACAAAAAACCTTCTGGGTGTAGCAGCCTCCCCAGCACCCCCTAATACTTACCCGAGCCCCTTCGCTCTCCAGCGATGTTCATGAGTCCCTTGGCCATCCGGGACTCTGTCTCCTGATTGGCTGAAAAACATCCGCTGCGCCATTGGCTCCCGCAGCTGTCAAAGTCAGTTAGCCAATCAGGAGAGAGAGGGGTGGGGCCGAACAACTCAGTGTCTGAATGGACACACAGAGCTGCAGCTTGGCTCGGGTGCTGACGGCATCATCACGGTACAACCACTTCAGCAAGCAGACGTACAAGTACGTTGAATTGCGGGAAGTGGTAAAATTGGAAAAGGATCATAGTTAAAGTGTGTGTACACACAAAGAAATAAAATAATTTGTCAAAAAAAAAATTTTGGGGGAAAATTTTTTTAACCATTTCTGGCCCCCTTAATAATGGGCCATTTTTTGCGATTCGGCACTATGTTATTTAACGGACAATTGCGTGGTCGTGCGAGGCTGTACTTAAATAAAATTCATGTCCTTTTTTCCCCCCTACAAATAGAGCTTTATTTTGGTGGTATTTGATCACCTGTGCGATTTTTATTTTTTGCGCTATTAAAAAAAGAGCGACAATTCTGAAAAAAAACAAAAAAAAAAACAATATTTTTCACATTCTGCTATAGAACATTCCCATAAAAAAAAAAATTTGTAAAAATCTTAATTTAACATTTTAGGCCAATTTTTTTCTGCTACATTTTTTTTTTTTTTTAACAAAAATAACACAAAAAAACACAAAAAAACACAAAATTGCACGCGATTGGGCACTGCATTACTTTAACGGACAATTGCGCAATCGTGCGATGCTATACCTAAATAAAATGGACGTCCTTTTTTTTCCCTCACAAATAGAGATTTCTTTTGGTGGTATTTGATCCCCCTGTGCAATTTTTTTCCCATAAACTGGGAGGATTTTAATTTTAATTGGATTAATTCTCCCAATAAGGAATAAGGGGAGGTGTGACCAGGCTTTCAGCTTCTGTTTACACCAACAACTGTGGATAAATTAAATTGTCTGAAATCCATAGTGTTGGAAGAAATATTAATCCTTAAATATTTTGTAGTTGTTGCCCATTGCAAAGGAGATTTATTAAAAAAATTTGACCTGCCCAGGCACCCTCTAACCCTCATGAGCAATTTTTTAGGCTTTGGGGGTCTTGATTTCATGTTCCAGGATGACAATGCTCAAGCACTGCCTTAACCACTTCCATACCGGGCCATAGTCAAATGACGCCAGCAGGAAGCTTTTGTCATTTTGTTCGTCATATGATGTCCGCCCGGTCTCGCCGCTACTGCGCGCCCCCGGGGGCGCGCTACACGGCGATCAGGGATGAGGCTCGTCCCTCGGACTGAACCCATCCCCGATCAATGTAAACAGCCAATGAAATTGGCTGTTTACCACGTGATCCGCTGTGTCAATCACAGCCGATCACATTAGAGGCTCCAGCGCGAGCCGCTCGTTCTCTCCGCAATGCGCGCTCCGGGGGCCATCCCCGATCTAGGTAAAGAGCCAATGAAATTGGCTTTTTACCCCGTGACCGGCTGTCAATCACAGCCGGTCACAGAATGTCAACAGAGAACACGGTAACTAGCTGTTACCGTGTTCTCCTCCTCACACACTGATCCTGTGTGAGGAGGAGATTGCGGTAACAGCTAGTTACTGATTACAGTGCACCCCAAAACACACCGATTGCCCCCCCCCCCCCAATAAAGAGGACCTGTCACCAACCCATCAGGGTACCCGGGTACTCCGATGACAGGTGCCCGGCTTCTCCGAGTACCTGTCTGCAGCCCATCAGAGTACCCGAGTACCTGTCTGCAGCCCATCAGAGTACCCGAGTACCTGTCTGCAGCCCATCAGAGTACCCGAGTACCTGTCTGCAGCCCATCAGAGTACCCGAGTACCTGTCTGCAGCCCATCAGAGTACCCGAGTACCTGTCTGCAGCCCATCAGAGTACCCGAGTACCTGTCTGCAGCCCATCAGAGTACCCGAGTACCTGTCTGCAGCCCATTCCTCCTAGATTATGTGTTGGGGTGTTTGCTTTCCAAAATGGGGTCACTTTATGGGGGTTTCCATTGTCCTGGGGTTCCAGGGGCTTCAAAAGTGTGAAAAGTGTGGTTGTAATGAAATTATGTGTCATTTATGCTCCTAGAACACCTGACGGTGCTCCTTGGATGTTGGGCCTCTGTATGTGGTTATGCTGTGACTAAGTCCCACATATGTGGTATCGCTATACTCAGGAGGAATAGTAGAATGCATTTTGTGGTGTCATTTTTGCTATGTACATGCTATGTGTTCGAAATATCTTATAAATTGACAACTTTGTGTAAAAAAAAAAAAAAAAAAATGCGTTTTCATTTTCTTTCCACATTTTCCAAAAACTTGTGGGAAAAAAATGACATGTTCAAAAGACTCATTATGCCTCATAGAATATACAATGAGGTGTTTGCTTTCCAAAATTGGGTCATTTTGTGGTTAATTCCATGGTCCTGGACACCTGGTGCTCCAGGGCCTTCAAAAGTGTGATAGGTCGTTAGTAAACGATATGTGTAATTAATGCTCCTAGAACACCCAACGGTGCTCCTTGCATGTTGGGCCTCTGTATGTGGCCAGGCTGTGTAAAAGTCTCACACATGTGGTATCCCCATACTCAGGAGGAGCAGCAGAATGTATTTTGGGGTGTAATTGCAAGTATGCATATACTGTGTGTGAGAAATAACTTGTTATAACAATTTTGTGTAAAAAAAATACATTTCTTAATTTTCCCAAGAATTGTGGGAAAAAATTACAACTTCAAAAAAAATCACCATGCCTCTTACTAAATACCCTGGAATGTATACTTTCCAAAAAGGGGTAATTTGGGCGGGTTTTGTACTGTCCTGACATTTCAGGACCTCAAGAAATTATAGGCCGTCGGTACATCAGGTGTGATCAATTTTCAATGATTGGCACCATAGCTTGTAGACACTAACTTTCACATAGACTAAATAACCACTAATTTGGGTTATTTTTACCAAAGATATGTAGAAGTATACATTTTGGCCCAAATTTATGAAAAAAAATTACTTATTTTCAAAATTTTATAATAGAAACTAAAACCAAAATGTGTTTTTTTCAAAAATTTCGCACTTTTCTCACTTATAATCGCAAAAAATAAAAACCTAGTGGTGATTAAATACTACCAAAAGAAAGCTCTATTTGTGTAAAAAAAAAATGATAAAAAAGTTGATTGGGTACAGCATTGCATGACTGAGTAATTATCATTCAAAGTGTGAGAGCGCTGAAAGCTGAAAACTGGTCTGGGCAGGAAGGTGGTGTAACTGCTCTGTATGGAAGTGGTTAAGGGCCTGTTCACACCACATGCAGTGCTTTTTTTTCTGAATCTAAGGAATGGAAAGTAGGTTATATGGGTTCCAAGGTCATAGTTCATACCAGTACAGTGCGTTGCAGTGCTTTTCTGTTCAAGAAACTTGTGCACAATTAGCCTGGTGTTTTTTTTTTCCAAATGATTAGTGCCGCCAGCTAAAGCCAGCGACACTAATCATTGTGTTCTGCCAGCGGGGAAGGCTCCCTGCAGCACTGCAGGAGGGATTCCCTCATCAGCACTATGTTGTTTGGGGAATGAAGCAAGTTTCTTACCTTCCACTTATGGTGGAGTGAAAGAAAATGTCATTATCTATTGCCTGCCTTAAGCTGGCCATACATTATACAGTTTTCTTATTTCATTTCCTTTAGATTTAGACAAAGTGATTATATATATATATATATATATATATATATATATATATATATATATATATATATATATATATATATATATATATATATATAATAATTAAAAGGGGTACCTTCATCCTAATTAAGTTGATGAAGAAGGGGGGAACTAATACCACAATGTCAAGGAAGAGGAGAAGAAAAAAAAGAAATGGAGGAGGGAGGTGTTTGGTTGGCAGAGGAAGGGAAAGGGAAGGAGGGGGGGGGGGGGGGGTAGAGGGAAAAAAGAAAAAAAAGGGAATTGGAAGGGAAGATCATCACTAAAAACAATAAGAAGGTGATGCCTCCAAAAAGATCAGATCGTGCCTAAATTGAACAACATAAGAATAGTCTATATTGAGTGCATGATTAACATAGGGGGGAAGAGGAGATCTTTGTCAAGTCGAATTTCAAAACCATTTCCAGTATGCACGTTTTACATTTTTTTTGGCATCCCCATGAGGACCCCTTGTGGTTCTTACTACTTTTCAGGGTGAACCTTTCCTCATTATTGCATATATACAATGCAATACAAAAACTAATATTATTGTATTTTTTTTTGACTGTTCTTATATTCTTGCAGGATGATTTTTTAATTTCTATGCCCCTGAAGAAGCAGTGATTAACTGCGAAACATGTTGGGCAGGGACAGACTGTAGTCATCTGGTAGCTGCTTTTTGTGAAGTGATGTATTGCACATGATGATGTTGTAATCGCGATTAGAACCATATATATACATTTTACTATTGTACTATATTTGTGTATTAAGGCAATTTTTTATGATAGAAATATACTCCAGTTCTTATGGTACCCACATAATCCCCCCGTCTCACAGTCTTGCTTCTTAATCTTGTTTTTCTCCCTCCCCCTTTTTTTTTTTCTTTTTCCCTCTCCCCCCTCCTTCACTTTGCCTTCCCCTACAAACCAAACCCCTCCCCTCATCCTTTTTTCTTTCTTCTCTCCTTCCTTGATCTTTTTTCTTTCTTCTCTCCTTCCCTGACATTGGGGTATAAGTTCCCCCCTTCTCAATTTCCTTTAGATTTACCTTAAAATATCAGCACGAGGGCCTGCCTAATTGCATAAAAATTGTAAGTGTTCGTGTCTGACCTCATATTATATGGGTATGGTAAATCTAAAGGAAAATTGTACAAGAAAATGGTATAATATATGGCCAGCCTTAGACACATGCCCTTGGAACAAGTATGCCCACTGGAAGATTAACCCCGCACCTCTTGTCCTGGAGACAACTCTAAAACGTTATATCTATCACTTTCTGTCTCTGACAATGTTCACCAGGACAAATAGAGAAAATCCCCTGTTACTTGTAGAGGAACTTGTTACATTCATAGTTTGTGAGGTTTAAAAAAAGACATCAGTCCATCCAGTTCAACCTATGATGTGTGTGTGTTTGCTGTTAACCGTACATTGTATACCCCTGTATGTTGTACATTGTATACCCCTGTATGTTCTGGTCTTTAACCACTTGCCAACCGCGGCACGACTATATACGGCGGCGGTCAGCCCCTCCTGGGCAAAGTGACGTACCGGTACGTCACTCACCCATGAGCCTCTAGGGGGCGAGCGCGTGCCGCCGGAGGCGCGCTCCCGCCCCCCGCTCATTCCCCGACATCGCCGCGCGAGTGACCGGCGGCTCCAATGCTCGCCGGCCACTTGCGATCTGCCACTGGAGAGGGAGAAAGGCAGGCAACTGATGAAAACAAAGCCGTCTGTCATTCTCCCTGATGTAACTGCAGAGACTCTACGATCCTGCTATGGAGGAGGATCGTATGTCTCTGTGGATAAATCACAAGCCACGCCGCCCCCTACAGTTAGCATCAAACCCCTAGGGATACATTTAACTCACTGATCACCAATAAAGTGAACCCCTGCCAGTGTCAAGTTTACAGTAACAGAGCATATGTATAGCACTGATTACTGTAGTAATGTCACTGGTACCCCCAAAAGTGTCAGGAATGTCAGTCAAGGGACCGATCTGTCCGCCGCAATGTCGCAGTCCCGCAAAAAAAAAAAAAAAAAAACACACTGCAGATCGCCGCCATTACTAGTTAAAAAAAAACAAACAATAAAAATGACATAAATCTTTGCCGTAGTTAACGCAATAACTTTTGCGCAAACCAATCAAAATACGCTTATTGCGATTATTTTTACCAAAAATATGTAGCAGAAAACTAAATTGGCCTAAAATGATAAAAAATTTTGGTTTACATTTTTTTGGGGGAATTTCATATAAAAAAAAATATGAAAATTTTTTCAAAATTGTCACTTTTTTTGTTTATAGCGCAAAAAAAAAAAAAAATTGCACAGGTGATCAAATACCACCAAAAGAAAGCTCTGTTTGTGGGGGTAAAAAGAAGTCAATTTCATTTGGGTACAGCGTCGCACGACCACGCAATTGTCCGTTAAAAGTCACGCAGTGCCAAATCGCAAAAAAGGCCCTGGTCTTTGAGCAGCCAAATCCTCCGGGGCTTAAGTGGTTAAGGTGCCCATCTTATAGTTTTTTGAAACTATTGATGCTCCTTGCTGATACGACTGCTTGCGGAAGAGAACTTGAACTTGTCACTGTCATCAATTTGTAATGTAAAGATTCCCCTCAAACCCCTACATTTTGCTCAAAACTAACTAATTAAGCATCCAGTCATTTCTTCTCCTTGCACCACATCAGACCCTGTTGCTCAGTAGCAGCACTTTAGAAGTCCCATGCAGTTCACCTTGTCGCCCGTGGAGAAATATGTTGGCAAGATGGTTTTATAGCCGACACAGCTGCCTGGCACAGCACCCTGCGAGTCATCTTGTGCCAGCATGACGTCTGTCAAAGGATACACTAATCAAGTCTCCTTCCTTTAGGTAGCTCCTCATTGCCAACTCGTCCTCTGCTGACCTTCTCCTCTGTAAGAGAACACAAGACATGGGGGATCGGTGGACTGTATAATAATAATGCAGAGTCACAGTGTGCCAGGGAAGCTCTCCAGAGACAAAAAACTTGTGTCGTGTAAAAGCCAGAGCTAGGGAACTGCCAAAGAATGTCATACGGAGCACACAGGGGAGTAGAATCTGCTGTACATACATTACTCGTTAAGGGGAAAAAAACAAATGCAACAATTGACTTTGCTTACATATATCTGCGTATTAATTTTTTCAGAAACTCATTAAAGTTTTTGCTTTTAAACTAAAAAACAAATTAAAGTTTTTCATTTTTTTTTCAAGAGACCCACAGGTAAAAGTTTAGTAATAAGTTACAGGCTGCTTACCTATGTATCCTTATTGTTTTTTGTGCCGTTAGGAAAAACCTACTATCTACATTATATTGCTGCCTACTATAACACAAAAGACCTGCTTGCTACATGCAGATTGTGTTTAGGTCACATTAATGGCGAACCTTGGCACCTCCAGATAATTTGGAACTACATTTCCCATGATGCTCACCTACACTGCAGCGTGCATGAGCATTATGGGAAATGTAGTTCCAAGACATCTGGGGTGACAAGGTTCACCATCACTGGTTTAGGACAATTCAAACTATTGACTGTGCTATTTAGGAGGTAAGCATGCAACGGAACTGAAGCCCACACTGTGCTTGTGGGCTTCCGTCAGTATACGGCAGTGATGGCGAACCTTGGCACCCCAGAGGTTTTGGAACTACATTTCCCATGATGCTCGACTACACTGCAGAGTGAATGAGCATCATGGGAAATGTAGTTCCAAAACATCTGGGGTGCCAAGGTTCAACATCACTGGTATACGGCTTCCCCCAGTCTTGAACATAGATATCAGATATTCTAGCTGCCCCCATACAAAACTAGACGGAGCTTAGCTTGTAGTGAACTGGAATATTTGAACAAACTCACACCAAATATATACAAGACGGAAACCCCCCTCCTGATTAGATTACCCCACCAGGTCAGGTGCCTGATTACATTATCATATGCAGATGAAATTGTATACAGAACTATAACTAACCTGAATTATCTAAACAACAACCAACACAAACAGTATTCTACTTTTCTACCAGTAGCTAATAGATGACAATGATTCAATCAACCTGAGCCAATTAACTAGCAGACTGCCGTCCTTGAGCTCATGAAGTACAATACACATCATCATAAGTGTAAACACAGAACCCACAGTAGATAATAGGTGAGTAAATCAGCATATACAACCATGTGTGGAAGACAGGTGGTTGAGCTGAAGATATTAGCATCTGCTATGAGTCTGACTGTGTGAAGCAGTCTTCAAATAGGACAGTAATATTTATCAACCATATATCTCAAGAAACATATGAAGTAACCCAGCCCATATTCTCAGTATCCATTAAGTACCTGTCCATCATTTCCTTGGTCACCCTGTGTCCCTAAGGCCCCTTTCACACCAACGGTTAGATTTCAGCTGCGGAAAGAGGAACTTGTATACTGCAGCTAAATGCAGACAATGCATCCCTATGACCCCGTTCACACACTGCGTTTAGCAACGTTTTCATAACATACGGTTTTGTGCATTTAGGAAAAATAAAGTTTACAGTGTCCAGGAGCGATGTACCACTGCCATCTCTACATAAACACAGGTAATCGCAGTACAAAGAAAAAGTGAACAGTTGCTATACAAAAGGCAATAATTTACTACCGCAGCTAAACGCAGCTACATGTAAACCACGTAAGCGCACATAATCGCAATGTACAAATGTGAGTAATCTTTGTGCCAGGAGTGGTGGAATTTCAAAATAACAAAACATGCTTTTACCAACGGCACAACAACCGCCCGTGTGAAAGGGGCCTAATAGACACAGGGTGACTTACACATAAGAGGGGCCTATTGGGCTGAGAGAGGGATTTCCCAACCTCTCTAAGGTAAGCTGGGTTCCATGGGCCCCCCCAACCAAAGTGACTCCCCGTCACAAAGCATATTTTCTCGAATTCAATGAAGGCAATAGAAAAAGCTTCTGGAAATTAAAAGTGCTGGAGTCTTACAACTTAAAGCCTTAGTGTAACTAAAATAATCAGAAAACTACTTATTTCCTGAATAAACTAATAAGTGGTTCTATAAGGGAGCCAGGTAATGTTATGTATCCCTAGGGACTTCACTGAGATGTGAACTCACACTTAATGCAAAAGGCCGGACGGCTGTTTGTAAATTTATGCCCTAACATCCGGTTAATATCTGGTGCGCTACAAATGCTGACTTTTCACATTTTGAATAGCAAGATTAAGCTGGTTTTGGTTTGGTGGAAGAGGGTGGGGTATGGGGGAAAGGGTAGGGCAATTTCTCTGTTATATTTAAATGGTCTATGTCTAGTTTATACAATTTTGTTCAAATTCAATGTGAAATAATAAAAATAATAATTTTTCAAAAAAAAAAAAAAAACAGAAAGAAACTGCACAAGGGACATAACTTACAGTCAAAGCAGGATGTATCCCTTGTGCTGACTCTGGTTTTGTTAGTAGAAATCCTACATCTCCTCCCACCACTGCATTAATATTCCAGTGGGGCGGGCATTAAATGGTTTGTAAAGTCAGAAGGTTTTTTTTAATCTTAACCACTTAAGCCCCGGAAGATTTTACCCCCTTCCTGACCAGGGCCTATTTTGCGATTCGGCAAAAAAAAAAAAAAATCTCAAAAAGCGTATTTTGATTGGTTTGCCCAAAAATTATTGCGTTTACTAACAAAGGGAAAGATTTGTCATTTTTGTTGTTTTTTTTTTTTTAACGCGTAATATCGGCGATCTGCGATTTTTTTTGCGGGACTGCGACATTGGGGCAGACAGATCGGACCCTTGACTGACATTTTTGGGGTTACCAGTGACATTACTACCCGTGTTTCCCCGAAAATAGGACCGGGTCTTATATTCATTTTGGCTACAAAAAACGCACTAGGGCTTATTTTCAGGGGATTTTCAGTCTTATTTATTTACGGCATATACAATAATTTACATTTATTCAAAAACAGTCATGCCACCATGACAATCTTAAAGTGGTTGTAACCCTAACAAAAAAAAAAAAAACCTGATTCTTTAAGGCACAGGTGTCAAACACAAGGCCCGTGGGCCGAATCCGGCCCTCCAGGCCATTTTATGTGGCCCTCGCAACTCTCCTGCAGCTGCAGGAGAGCTCCAGTCCTCCTCCAGATCTTATACTTTCCAGCAATGCCTCCAGCTTTTTCCCAGCAGCACCACAAGCTAAGGGAAGTGCACTGTAATGTAAGGGAGGGTGGGGGACTCAACTTTTGATGGTGGAGAGGCTCTTGACGTCTTATGTAAGGGTAGGGGATGCTCTTGACATCTAGTCTTACAGATACAACCGGCCCTTTTGAGGGCAATCATAATGCTGATGCGGCCCGCGATTAAATTTGAGTTTGACACCCCTGCTTTAAGGCATGATAGACAGCACAGTGCTTGTATTGTGTCATTTACCCCTATCTTGGTTCTAAAAAACCTGGAATAAAACAAACTGTTTTTAAAAAGTTCCTGCGTCCCCTGTCTTCTCAGGAGTCAGCATTAGGACATTCAGTAATCCCAAAAATAAACCTTGATTAAAGAAATTATAAAATGATATAATCAGTTTTGTAAAAAGATTATAGTGTGCGCACTGTGCAGTGTGTCTCTTTTTGTAACTTTATAGTAGAAAAACTGAATTTTTGTAACATCTTACCTGTAAAATTCCTTTCTCTGAGTCCTCCGACAGTCGCCGCCGCCTCTAAGTCATCACTGTTGGGTATTGACTTCCGCTCCATAGGAATAGCTAGGCATATAGACTTAGTCAAAAGACAAAAGGCATTAGCATATACACACCCATCTGGTCAATACCCCCTGCAGTGACCACTCCCAACTCAGTTTGGTAGCATAGCAGTAGGTAACAAGAACCCCAAAAGAGGGACGGGGGCGGCGACTGTCGGAGGACTCAGAGAAAGGAATTTTACAGGTAAGATCTTACAAAAATTCAGTTTTCTCTTACGTCCTCCGACAGTCACCGCCGCCTGTAAGTCATCACTGTTGGGATGTCCCAAAGCAGTATAGACATGACGGGTGGGAGACGCAACCGTAGAAAAGGCAACGCAGTACCCACATCAGAGAAAGGAATCTTACATGCACCGTAAGAGAACCAACTGGGCAACAGAAAAAAACAATGCTCAACAGGAGCAACAGCCCAGGAAAGCAAATGCCAACAGCCAGGGACCCAGAAAAAAAACACAAGGGTCCTTTATGGCACAGCTGCACTGAGAACCTTGCGGCCAAAAGGAGGCATCAGCTGATGCCAGAACGTCTACTTTGTAGAATTTTGAAAAAGTGTGCACCGACGACGAAGTCGCAGCCTTGCACACCTGGGCCACCGAGGCCCTATGCCAACAGGCCCAGGACGTACTCACAGATCTGGTAGAGTGCACCTTAACAGGGAAGGGTGGAACCCGTTCCTTCAAAGCATAAGCCTGTTCAATGGTCTGTCTGATCCATTTGGCAATAGTCGATGCGGATGTAGCCATGCCCTTCCGAGGTCCCTCAGGAAGGACAAAGAGGGAATCCGTTTTACGAAAAGATTCCGTAGACAGGTAAACCCTGATCGCCCTGACAACATCCAAGGAATGCAGAGCAACCTCCTTAAGATGCTTAGGCTTCGTACAAAGCGTAGGCAGAACAATGTCCTCATTAATGTGGAACTCAGAGACCACCTTAGGAATAAAGGAGGGCTGTGGACGCAAAACCACCTTATCCCGGTGAATCACCAAGTATGGAGAACGGTAAGATAACGCTGCCAGTTCCGACACTCTGCGAGCCGAAGTAATCGCCACCAAAAAGGCAACCTTCTTAGACAGCAGAGGCAACGAGATATCCCGAATGTTTTCAAAGGGAGCACGCTGTAACACGGACAGAACTAAGTTCAAGTCCCACGGAGGTAAGGGCTCCTTCCTGGGAGGAGCCAAATGTCGCACACCTTGAACAAAGGTGAGAACCAGAGAATGAGACGCCACAGGGCGTTGGAAAAGAATCGCCAGGGCGGACACATGGCCCTTGATCGTGTACAGCGCCAGGCGCTGGTCCACTCCCACCTGGAAAAAAGCTAACACTCTCGACACCGAGTACGAGCGAGGGGAGAACCCCCTGGACTCGCACCAGGTGAAGTAAGCCTTCCAGGTACGGTAATAGATCTTTCCAGAGGAGGACTTCCTAGCCTTGACAAGGGTAGGAATGACCTCAGAGGAGAGACCCCTGTCCTTCAGGACCTGGGTCTCAACAGCCAGGCCGTTAAAGCCAACGACTAAAGCAGGATGGAAGATCGGACCCTGGGAAGGAGATCTTCCCGCATGGGCAGCCGCCACGGAGGCGCCACTGCCAGAGGAACAACGTCGGCGTACCAGGACCGGCGTGGCCAGTCCGGAGCCACCAGAATCACCAGGTGCGGTTCCGAGGCTAGCCTGCGGAGGAACCTGGATTGCAACTGAATCGGAGGAAAGGCATACATCAGACGATACTGATGCCAAGGGGCCACCAATGCATCCGAGGCGACTGCCAGAGGATCGCGTGTTCTTGCCACGAACCTTTCCACCTTTTGGTTTAGTCGAGATGCGAACAGATCCACGTCCGGGGATCCCCACCTCACACACAGCATTTGGAAAACCTCCAGGTGCAGGGACCATTCCCCCTGGTCCAGGGTCTGGCGGCTCAGATAGTCGGCCTGCCAATTCTCCACACCCGGAATGTTAACTGCCGAGATCGCCGGGACATGAGTCTCGGCCCACGATAGAATGCCGGTCACCTCCCGGGCCGCACGAGCACTCCTGGTGCCCCTTGGTGGTTGATGTAAGCCACCGCGGTAGCATTGTCCATCTGTACTCGGACAGGAAGGCCCTGAAGACGGTCCAACCACTGGAAAACAGTTTTATCGCCCGCAATTCCAGCACATTTAACGGGAGGGAGGATTCCTCCTCCGACCAAGTGCCCTGGGCAGACATGTTGCCCAGGACGCCACCCCAGCCCGACAAGCTGGCATCCGTGGTAATCACCGTCCACACCAACGGACGGAAGGACTTGCCTTCCGCCACCGACGGGGACTGGAGCCACCACAGAAGAGCCAATCTGGTCTGACGACTCAAGGAGACACTCAGATCCAGGGACTGAGGTAGTCTGTCCCACCTGGCCAGGATCTCCGTCTGGAGAGCCCGCGTGTGAAACTGAGCAAATTGCCTCGAAGGCCGACACCATCAATCCCAGAGACCTCATACAGGTCCTGAGTGACGAGGACGGGTTGTCCCTGAGGGACCTGATCTCGTCCTGCAAGGTCCGGAGCTTGTCCTCCGGCAAGAACACCTTTGCCTGAGCAGAGTCCAGAATCATTCCCAGATAGGGAAGACCAAGCGATGGAGACAACGTTGATTTCTGAACGTTGATGGTCCATCCGAACTCCTGGCGTGTCTGTACCGTTGTGGACAGATCGCACACTAGGTCCTGGCTGGCACGTGCCCTCAGAAGGAGATCGTCCAGGTACCCCAAGACAGCAATGCCCTGTGCCCTCAGTAGGCCCAGAACCGGCGCCAGCACCTTGGTGAAAACCCTGGGTGCCGAAGCGAGACCGAAAGGTAACGCCACAAACTGGTAGTGGTCCTCTGCGACAGCAAACCGAAGGTACCGCTGATGACATTCGAAAATGGGGATGTGCAGATACGCATCCTTCAGATCTATCGACGCCAGGGATTCTCCTGGACTCAAGGAGGCCACCACCGAACGGAGAGACTCCATACGGAACTTCCGAACACGCACGAAGCGGTTCATCGCTTTCAGGTCCAGAATAGGACGCACTTTGCCCTCCTTTCTGGGCACAGTGAACAGATTTGAATAGAACCCCCGAAACCTGTCCCGATGAGGCACCGGGACAATCACCCCCTGAGACAGAAGGTCCTGCACTGCTTGGTGCAGGTCCTGCAGACGCCCCGGAGACAAGTGAAGATTTGAGGGAAAAAATCTGTCCGCCGGCCTGGAAAGGAATTCGATCTTGTACCCCGATCTAATGATTTCCTGAACCCACCTGTCCGATATCCGGAGCAGCCAAGGTTGGAGGAAACCGTGCAAACGTCCCCACACCCATGAAATGGGTGAGGACGCCCCCTTCAGGCAGAGGCGGACTGACCCGCAGAGCCGGCATTGCCAGACTTCTGCTTACCCGCCCAGGGATTCTTCTGGTTGCCCTGGGCCTTGAAGGGCTTGCCCTTGGATTGGTTCCGAAAGGCACGAAAGGACCCTTGACCGGATCGAGACGCCGAACCCCGCTTGCCCCGAAAGGACTTGTTCTTCGGGTTCTGGGGCAGCATAGTGCTCTTGTACCCCGTGACGCCTTTCACCAGGGTATCCAACGCCTCGCCAAAAAGGCGAGAGCCAGCATAGGGAAAATCAGCAACAGTTTTCCGTGAGGACTGGTCGGCCAACCAGCTCTTCAGCCATATCAGTCGCCGGTTAAGCACCGCGACACTAGAGAGGCGAGCCACCAAAGGAGCCTCATTTAAGGCCGCACTACACAAATACATGACTCCTTGGTGGATTTGATCCACCATTTCCAGCCGGGCAGGAGGAACACCATCAGACACGAGATTGCTCCTAAGCATCTTAGTCCAATCAGCCACTGCCTGAGCCACCAAAACGGACGCGAAAACTGGTTTGAGCAACGAGCCCGCCACCGTATAGGAATGGCGGGCCAGAGACTCCAACCGCCGGTCCGTGGGATCCCGGAAAACCGAGGAATCCTCCGTAGGAATCAAGGTAACCTTGTTTAACACGGCCACAGTGTGATCCACCTGTGGGGGAACACAACATCGCGATACCGTAGCCGGTGCAAAGGGATATAGCAACTTGAACCGACTAGGCACCAGGAATGGACGTTTCAACGTGCGCCACATTTCATTAACAGTGTAATGAAATTCAGCCGGGCAGGGAAAAACCTGCGCAGACTTGCGGGCCCTGTGCGTCCCAAAAGAGGACACAACGCCTGGAGGACTGGGCTCATCCTCCAAATGTAAAGTTTCCTTAACAGAAACAATTAACTCATCCATGGTCGCCCGTTCTTCAGGCGACCCCGGGGAGGAGGTATCAACCCCCTCCACCTCAGCCTCCCCCTCAGACCCCGGCGGGTCCAAGGATGAGCGGGACCCTAAATAGGGCACGCTCGCAGCAGCAGCCATATCACCATCTGAATCAGAGGAGAGAGATCTAGCCCTCTTTTTGGCAGCCCGTTCAGCCATCAACACTTCCATATTAGACACCAAAGTCGCCACCACAGCAGCCAAATCGGGTCTCAGCGGGGCCACAGGAGAACTGGGAGCCCCCACCAGAGCTGGGGGGAATTTGCTATCCTAAGAATCCATTGCTCCAGGTCACAGAAAAAAAAGTGCAATAAAGTGTGTACTGCCCCTTTAAGATCGCTGCGGAATGCGCAGCCCACCGCTACAGCTAACAGTGACAAAGACCCCCAAAGGAGAAGAGAAAACTGAGCCAGAAGCGATAATACAGAGGAATATTGAGAGCGATAACCTGCAGAGCCCGCAGTGTGTTGCTACTGATGCCTTGCTGCAGAGGAAAAGGAAGTGCTGCTGAAGTAGGCTGAACTTAAAGACTTTCAGACTCAGGGAAAATGGCTGCCCCATAGGACTGCATTGGAGGCTTCACGAAAATGGCCGCCGAACATGCGGTCAGATCGATCGTTCTACACCCACAAAATGGCGGCGGATGGCGCCAAAACAGCATGCAGTATCGCTCACAGAGGAGCTTACCATGCCTGCCCAAATTAAAGATGGCGGACCGCGCGAATTCACTCCGCTGCGGTCACCACACAACGTCTGCACCCCTAACAATGCACCGAAGTGACACAGGGAAGGGGACCCCCACACATACAGAATCTGCACAAGTGATCCCCGCAGGGACCGCATCAGGGAGTCACACAGGCACAGACATGGGGGACACACAGCAACACAGACTGCCACCCCAGACAGAGGCCCCCACACAGAAGTACTTACCTGTACCAGATGGCGTGGGATGCCTCTCTAAACGGAAAACCGCTGTCCTCATCTGACAGGGAGTGCCGTGAGCCAGGGCCATGACACCACAGCATCGCAGATGTGTCCTGTGAGGTAGCCACCTCACGGCTGCATCCCTGCGGCGAGCAGGGATGGGTCGTTTGTAATGCCAGGGCGAACCATAGCTGAACACTCAATGGCGGGCTGGGGGTCCATATGACCCTCCTGCCCTGGAGAACCAGGGCGGTCAGTCCGAATCCCAGCACCGCATGATCCATCTTCATCCGAAGAAAAGACTAACACTAGAAGCTGACAAAATAAACAGCTAGTAAAGAAAGAAAAAAAACTGACATTTTCAAAGAAAATCAAATAAAAGATTAGGAAGGCTGAGACTGAAGCCCCAGCACAGGGAAGCCTGACTACTCCGGACGCTAGGCAGATTAAAACTGAGTTGGGAGTGGTCACTGCAGGGGGGGTATTGACCAGATGGGACAGCCCCCATGGGTGTGTATATGCTAATGCCTTTTGTCTTTTGACTAAGTCTATAGGCCTAGCTATTCGTATGGAGCGGAAGTCAATACCCAGCAGTGATGACTTAGAGGCAGCGGCGACTGTCGGAGGACGTAAGAGAAAACGGTTTAACCTTAAAATACGTAAGGGGTTCTTCACTGTCAGAGCAGTAAGGATGTGGAATTCTCTTCCACAAGCAGTCGTATCAGCAGGGAGCATCGATAGTTTCAAAAAACGATTAGATGGGCACCTTAAAGACCACAACATACAGGGGTATACAATGTACGGTTAACAGCAAACACATCATAGGTTGAACTGGATGGACTGATGTCTTTTCAACCTCACAAACTATGTAACCCCCCCCTAATACTTACCTGAGCTCCTTCTCTATCCAGCCACTGTCTATCTATTCCAATTCACGAGTGCTTCAGCCGTCTCGCTCTCTCCTGATTGGCTGAGACAGCAGCGGCGCCATTGGCTCCCGCTGCTGTCAAAGTTAAGGCCCGTACACACGATAAGAAAATCCGTTGCGCGCTCGCTCCCTAGACCCTCACAAGCTAGCGACGTAGACCTACGTCGCTTTGCCTGTGAGGGGCTGACCGCCGACGTAGATCTGCGTTAGGCAGTCGGCAAGTGGTTAAAAAAAAAATTGATTTTTGTAAAATCTTACCGTAAAATCCTTTTCTCTTAGCTCATTGACAGACGTAGTCCTCGGTGATACACCACCTTCGGGTTATGTTGCCTCCACAGGAGCAGGACTAGACAGGAAATTAAAAAGCTCTGGCCACACCCTAGGGGCAGTCCCAGAGGGTATATCCTCTCTCTCTGCCTCAGCAAATCAGTTATGTGAAAAAGCAGTCTTTAGAGATTTTAACCCAACCCAACTCAAAAACAGAGGGGCGGGGACTACGTCTGTCAATGAGCTAAGAGAAAAGGATTTTACGGTAAGATTTTACAAAAATCCATTTTTCTCTAGCGCTCATTGACAGACGTAGTCCTCGGTGATACACCACCTTCGGGACGTCCCAGAGCAGTATCACAAATGAGGGGTGGGAAAATGGAAATCAAATCCCAATCTAGAAGGCCAAACCGGTGCCAACTAGAAGTTTACAATGCTCATCCTTAATGATGAGACTCAACAAAAAAGAAAAAAATTTTTTTTTTTTTTTCAAACAGAAAAAAACCCTCGAGGTAGACCACCGGTCTCCTCAAATTGCGGCCTGCAAAACCTTGCGGCCAAATGAGGCATCCGCCGATGCCGTCACATCAATTTTATAGAATTTTGTAAAGGTATGTACCGACGACCAGGTGGCCACCTTACATACCTGGACCACTGACGCCTGATGGCGAAAGGCCCAGGAAGTACTGAGCGCTCGAGTGGAGTGCGCCCTAACAGGGAACGGAGGACTCTGACCCTTAATAGAATAAGCCTGTACCACCGTTTGTCTAATCCATTTGGCAATGGTCGCGGCAGATGCAGGCAAACCCTTTCTGGGGCCATCCGTGATCACAAAAAGTGAATCCGTCTTACGGAATGATTCCGTAGCTTTCAGGTATACCCTGATTGCCCGAACCACATCTAAGGAATGCAACGCATGTTCCCGATGATGCTTGGGCTGAGGACACAAGGAAGGTAGTACAATATCTTCATTCAGATGAAAATCTGAAACCACCTTAGGAAGAAAAGATGGCTTAGGATGAAGTACTACCTTATCCCTATGAATCACTAGGTATGGGGACTGGCATGATAATGCAGCCAGTTCTGACACCCTGCGAGCAGAAGTAATAGCCACCAAGAAGGCCACCTTCTGGGATAAAGTAAGCAAGGGAATCTCCCTGATGTTTTCAAAGGGAGGTTTCTGTAGAACCGACAAAACCAAATTAAGATCCCAGGGCGGTAAGGGCGCGCGGACTGGAGGAGCCAGGTGCAGCACCCCCTGGATGAAATTCCGCACCAAGGACTTGGTAGCTAAAGGTTTCTGAAAGAAGATTGCCAATGCTGAAACTGGACCCTTGATGGTGCTCAAGGCTAGCTTCTGCTCAACCCCTTGTTGCAAAAAGGCCAATATTCGAGTCACCGAATAGGTACGTGGAGGAAATCCTAAAGATTCGCACCACGCAATATAAGTCTTCCATGTGTGATAATAGACCTTGCTGGAAGTCGCTTTCCTTGCTTTAATAAGGGTAGGAATGACTGAAGTAGACAAACCTCTGTCCTTCAGTACTTGGGTCTCAATGGCCAGGCCATTAAACCCAGCGACTGTAAAGCATGATGGTAAATTGGTCCTTGAGACCACAGACACTCCCTGAGACGAAGTTCCCACGGAACGTCTGCGACTAGCATGTCCAAGTCGGCCAGGCCGGCTTGAGGAGGCCAGCCTAGAATTTCTAGGACCACTGGCGCTGATAGAATCTGAACCAGGCGTCCCTAGAGGTATCTGGCCCCGACCATCCGAGAAAGTCTGGTCGTTTTCTGTTCCCACACATTTATCAGATACCTGATTGTTATCAGGAAGGGTGATCTTTTCTGGTTGAACCTCAGGGACCGAAGTCACCCGAATAGAGGCTACTTGGCCTATCTGGTCAACCAGATCCGATTCCTGTGAGGTATAGGGACTAATCTTAGGAAAAGGTAAAGGAAAAGATCTATTCAGGGAACGGTAACTACCGCTTCCTGTAGTACTTAAATGTTGGAAGGGAAGAATCGCACCGGTAGTAGTGGTTGAAGCTCGATCTAATGTCCTGAATACCGGTGAAAACGTCCCCCCACCCTGAAACCGGGTGGGGGCGCACCTTCAGGCTGTGTACTCCTTTGCTTCGGGTTTGGCTGGGTTGGTCCTCTGCTTGTCCGACCAGCCCTTCTTGAACCCTCCTGGAGGAGTCTTGCCTTTCCCGATAGTACCAGCCGGGCGCCCTTTATGGGCGGTAAAGAAAGGTCCTCGCTTGTTGCGAGGTCCCTTAGCTTTAGCAGCCTGTGGCAAAAAAGTGCTCTTGCCCCCAGTGGCATCCTTGATGATTTCATCTAGGTTGGCCCCAAATAGACGATTCCCCTGAAAAGGGAGATTTGTCAAGGTCTTTTTGGAACCTAGGTCAGCTGACCAGCATTTTAACCACAGCACACGTCTGAGGATCACCGCTGACATAGATGCATGCCCTAATAAGGGAGTAGTGTCCAAGGCTGCGTCACAGATAAACTGTAGCCCTTGTATAATCTGTTCCATCAAATCAGATGTCTCCTGGGGAATATCTTTTCCCCTAAGGTCTTGGCGTACCATTTTCGCCCATTCCGTAAGTGTCTGGGAAACTAGACCAATAACAATTACTGGTCTAAATGCTGACCCTATCAGAGAGAAGATGGTGCGGGACTCTGCTTCCATCTTTCGATCCACCGGATCCTTAAAGGACGAAGTGTCCTCCACTGGGATAACCGTGGCTTTATTCAGCCTGGAAATAGGTGGATCCACCACTGGTGGCACCGTCCATTTCTTAATGATGGATTCCTCAAACGGATAGCGTCTAGCAATACGCTTGGAAATAGTAAAGGTACGTTTAGAATGCTCCCATTCTCCTTTAATCTGATTACCGAAACATTTGGGTACAGGAAAAACCTTCACCGTTTTGATGGGCTTATTAGTACCAAAAGGAATCTCTGTTTCAGTTGCCTCTGCCGGTAAAGCCTCAAGTTTTAAGGTTTCCTGCACTGCCACAACTAGTGCGTCCACCAATGCTTCTTCCTGAATTATAGCAGGAGAAGAAGCGTCCTCCTCACTGTCTGAGGGGGCTTTACCTGGGATAACAGCCTTTGCAGAGGAACCTGCAACTGCAGTGACCATCTCTGAATCAGAGTCAGAGGTGTCAGATAGTATAGGGGTAGGCGGGGGTCGCTTACTTGACCCCCGTCCCTGACAGGCTGCCTCCACCCGAGCCACCATAGACTCCAAAATTGCTGTAAATGATTCTACACTCTGTGCACCGGCGGGTCCCGTGGCCCCCTCGAGGGAAACAGGTGGGGGAATATGTGTGGCAGGGTCCATGATAATTCCAGTCACTTCCTGGATAATATAATTCAAAAATAAAAAACATGGCCGCCCCCATGCTGGAGACACGAGGCTACGCCAAAATGGCGGCTCGTGCGATCCAGCAAAAAAAATGGCGGCGGCCTGTACTGAATAGCGGTGTGCTGCAGGGCACACAACACTCTCTCTGCATGGGGATTTGGCGTGGTTGGCGGTACCGGCCCTGGCGGACCGCATGGCCATTCGGGAGGCCTGCTAATAGCTGGAGATCTGATTAGGAAGGCAGTCTACATGTCCGTGGCTTCTGACTGGTAGGTAGCTTATTCTTATCACCGTAAGATTCCCAGAATGCCACAGATTATAATCTTTTTAACATGTATACAATTAGATTGTTAGCTCCCAAACCAAGCCCCCTGGCTTTTTGCACATAAAATCACACTCAAAGTAGGAGGATCTGTGTCATTTATAGGATAGAGAGGGACTCTATCTTACCATACAGAGAGGGGCCCGCGTTCACCACAAGACCCGTCAGGGGAAAAGGGGGAACATACTACTCACCATACCGGAACCAGGCGGGCACCAACTCCTGACAGTACCCCTCTCCACCGGGGCGGGAGGGCTGTCGACCGATATGGACGCCGTGACTCATGGTCTTTGGCGTTTCAGCGAGACGTTTAACTCGCGGGGTCAGTCCTTTAATGGGACTTTGTCGCGGCCGACCCAGCGCGGAGCTATGGCCTGCACGCGCTCGTAGGCTGAACTGGGGTGACCACCGGATCTCAACATCCAGCCCGTCGCCCAGTTCAGCTTTCTTGCTTGAAGATCTCACAGGAACACTGGAGAAAAAAAGCTGTCTAAAAAAACCTTTAAGAAAAAAATTTTGCCAGGACCTAAGATCCCAGCAAGGTATCTAGGTCCTTACTCCTAACTAGACAGAAAATAACTGATTTGCTGAGGCAGAGAGAGAGAGAGAGGACATACCCTCTGGGACTGCCCCTAGGGTGTGGCCAGAGCTTTTTAATTTCCTGTCTAGTCCTGCTCCTGTGGAGGCAACATAACCCGAAGGTGGTGTATCACCGAGGACTACGTCTGTCAATGAGCGCTAGAGAAAATGTTCTACTTGTGCCTGTAAAGTCCATTTTGTTCTAGATTCTATTTATATTTCACTGGATCAACATGGCACAGTTTTTTTTTTTTTATAAAGTTTAGAAATGATGGTTTATGTACAGTATTTTATAACAGGTTACTTTTGAAGCAAACCGGTGAACAGTAGGGAGCTAAAAAAAAAAAAAAAAGTAAAAATTCCTCTGCATAGCAGGGACCCTCTTTTGCCCAATCAGACTTCAACAGTGTCTCCAAGCTGCTCTGACGCAGCCTGGGGGCCCCATAACAAAAGCTGAACTCCTATAAACCAGTGGTCCTCAACTCCAGTCCTCAGGACCCACTAACAGGCCAGGTTTGCAAGATAACTGAAATACATCCCAGGTGATATAATTTGCTGCTCATTGATTGCACTATTCTAGTCTGCATCTCCCCAAGTTAATACTTAAAATCTGGCCTGTAGTGGGCCCCGAGGACCGGAGTTGAGGACCACTGCTATAAAGCCTATAATGTGATGGAAGTAATGGTAGTCCACCTCCTCCCCTTCACTTGTGCTGCAATGCCCACATCAATATCATTAGAACAGAAGCAGGAAAAGATCAGCCATGAAGATTAATAAAATCCTCCCTAAGTATATAGGATTGATTTCTCCCTCTCTGGAATATCACTTTAATATTCTTAGGTGACCGGTCCACCTTATTTAAATTTGGGATTCGGATCTAGGCTCGTCTCCATCTCAATGGATGGTCAAATAAGTAAAACATTTTATTTTATTTTTTCCAGCCATCTATTTTACAATTTCTTTTCCTTAGATTAATTTCATGTACTAGCACCCTTTAGGCTATTATTTTCATTTATAACAGTCTGTGTTAAGCACTAAATAAGAGATCGCTTAGAAAGAGAAAAAAAAATTAATCATAGCAGAGCCCAAGACACAGGCAGTGCCGTCTTCTCCATGACTGCAGAACACAAAACCCTACAGCAATAGTGACACATAGTGGCCATAAAAAGTTCTGCAAGATAACAGCAGCTCAGGTAAAAAAATGGTAATAGGATTTTGGAACTCACCGTAAAATCCATTTTCCTGGGGCCTCCATGGCGCCAGGAAAGGAAAATTACAGTATGTACGATACAATTTTCCATTTTTTGGGATTCTATTGAGGGACACAGAAGATCATAAGAGGAGAGGGGAGGGTCCTGTATCCAGTACTGTTCTCAAGGCAGGGGCATAACTACAGGGGTTGCAACTGCAACCTGTGCGGCTCCTCTGTACACCTGGATAGGATGGACGGCGGGAGCAGCATGTAGAGAAATCACTGTCCTCCTGTTTCCCCCTGTAGCTGCAGGAGGAAAATGGAGGAGATTGGTTCCTCTGTATGCTGCCCCCGCCACTCCTCCTATCCATTTCACTTGTTTTCTGCTGTCTCTGGGCCCCTGTGTGCTCCCCTGGTCCCCCCCCCCCCTTACTGTGCTCCCCTGGTTCTCTCCCCCTACTGTGCTCCCTCCCCCCCCCTACTGTGCTCCTCTGGTCCTCCCCCCCTACTGTGCTCCTCTGGTCCTCCCCCCCCCCTACTGTGCTCCCCTGGTTCCCCCCCCCCTACTGTGCTCCCCTGGTTCCCCCACCCCCTACTGTGCTCCCCTAGTTCCCCCCCCCCTACTGTGCTCCCCTGGTTCCCCCCCCCCTACTGTGCTCCCCTGGTTCCCCCCCCCTACTGTGCTCACCTGGTTCCCCCCCCCTACTGTGCTCCCCTGGTTCCCCCCCCTACTGTGCTCCCCTGGTTCCCCCCCCCTACTGTGCTCCCCTGGTTCCCCCCCCCTACTGTGCTCCCCTGGTCCCCCCCCCCCTACTGTGCTCCCCTGGTCCCCCCCCCTACTGTGCTCCCCTGGTCCCCCCCCCTACTGTGCTCCTCTGGTTCCCCCCCCCCCTACTGTGCTCCCCTGGTTCCCCCACCCCTACTGTGCACCCCTGGTCCCCCCCTACTGTGCCCCCCTGGTCCCCCCCCTCACTTTGCTCCCTCTCCTGCCGGCTGCTGCAGGGGATGTGTCACAATAGAGAACCAGGAAGATGTCGGTAAATATGTAATTTATCAGCTCCTTCCTTTTCTGAATGGACAGAGTCATAGTCAGTGATATTGTAAAATAAAATAAAATTATAAAAATACAATTAAAATACTACTGACACCAGTGGGTGAACTTCCAGGATCGCAAAGGTCAGACTGGCGACCAGGCCCTGGCATTCCACCACCGTGGGGAAGCCACAAGATGGCAGGAACTTGTTAAAGGGTCCCCCTGCGGGACTGTAATAAAGAGCCCTGCAATGAGAGTAAAGGGCCCCAGGATCAGTGGGAAGAGCCCCAGGCTTGAAGGGAAGGGCCCCGGCCAGGGGTCCCTTCAAGATATCTTGCACCGAGGCCCTGAAGGTTCTAGTTACGCCTCTGTCTCAAGGTTATGGATTTCACTGCTAAGTCACAAATCTATTTTGCTAATCATACAGACTCCTTTAACCCCTTCCAGCCCCGGCGTCCGTTTAAAAAGTTCTGAATATCGGGGACAGGAGGGGGGGGAAAAAAAAAAAAAAAATTGGTTGAGAAAACTCAGCATTCATGTAACCACTGTGATTGGTTGTCACAGGGGTCACATGATTGGAAGCCGGTTCCATAGGTTACCAATCCATAGTGAGGACCAGAAGCAGCTTTTTCTAGCTCCATCTCTGTGTTGGGGTCTCAGCACAGAGACATCGGCTGTCCAGTGACACCTGCACTAGATTTCCAAAAGTATTGGGACGCCTGCCTTTACACACACATGAACTTCAATGGCATCCCAGTCTTACTCCGTAGGGTTCAATATTGAGTTGGCCCACCCTTTGCAGCTATAACAGCTTCAACTCTCCTGGGAAGGCTGTCCACAAGGTTTAGGAGTGTGTCTATGGGAAAGTTTGACCATTCTTCCAGAAGCACATTTGTGAGGGTCAGGCATTGATGTTGGACAATAAGGCCTGGCTCACAATCTCCACTCTAATTCATCCCAAAGGTGTTGAGGTCCCATATCCCTAAATACTGTTCAATAAAAGATGTCCATCTAAGAATTTATTGAAATTAGCAACATTACCTGCTGCAACCACCGCTTGTAGAAGGGGAGTTCCACATCCCTTACCGCTGTAACAGTAAAAACCCTTCACACAGTTTAAGTTTGAATCTATTCTCATCCAACCTCATTGATTGGCCACGTGTCTTCATGAGTGACCCAAGACTGAATAGTTTTGTCCCAATGCTGGAATCACCATTGCCATATTTGCATGTAACTATCATATCCCCTCTTAAGTCCCGGTTCCCACTATAGCGATGACAGACATTACATGTGATTCGGAGCGCACTGCCATGTCTGTGCGATACGCATTCAGCCACACAGATTGTATGGCTGAATTCGCATCGCATTAGGACACAACTCGCACAGGACCCTTTTTTTGGGTGCGCACCAGAATCGGATCGCATGGCGGTTCACACCGAAGTGATCCAATTCATGCCTGAACTGACAGTTCGCACTGCGATATGCGAACTGATTTGGGGGCGTCGTTAACTTTGTAATGACACCTCCAGCGATTCACATATGACAGCGTGAACTGCCTGCGTTTTGAATGCGATCCGGGAACCCTCAATGGATTTGCAGGTTTCTCGCATTGCATATGTGTGAACCGCCACTAAGAGTCTCTTAGCGAGAATACGTTTAAGGGCCAGTTCACACCATAGAAACACACAGTCCTGATACATTCAGGATGCTTTTCCTGTATATGTGTTTTTGAAGCGTTTCGGTGCATTTTTTGGTGCATTTCAGTGCATTTTCCCCCATCTTTTTTCTTCATCTTAAATAATGACGTGTGTTCCAGTGCATTTCTTATGCGTTTCAATATAGTTCAGTGCAGAAAAAAACACATGTTCTACTTTTTTTCTTACTGGAACTGACCGGCACCGGAAACTGAACAGACCCGGCACCGGCACCGGAACAGACCCCGGCACCGGAGCAGACCCCGGCACCGGAGCAGACCCCGGCACCGGAGCAGACCCCGGCACCGGAGCAGACCCCGGCACCGGAGCAGACCCCGGCACCGGAGCAGACCCCGGCACCGGAGCAGACCCCGGCACCGGAGCAGACCCCGGCACCGGAGCAGACCCCGGCACCGGAGCAGACCCCGGCACCGGAGCAGACCCCGGCACCGGAGCAGACCCCGGCACCGGAGCAGACCCCGGCACTGGAGCAGACCCCGGCACTGGAGCAGACCCCGGCACTGGAGCAGACCCCGGCACTGGAGCAGACCCCGGCACTGGAGCAGACCCCGGCACTGGAGCAGACCCCGGCACTGGAGCAGACCCCGGCACTGGAGCAGACCCCGGCACTGGAGCAGACCCCGGCACTGGAGCAGACCCCGGCACTGGAGCAGACCCCGGCACTGGAGTGAACTATGCCATTGAAAACCACATAACCTACTATCCATGCGTTTTTGACGCAGAAAAAAAATGCACTGAATTTCATGTGGTGTGAACTGGTCTTAATGTTTGTAGTCATTCCTTATACCCGAGATCCTGCAGCCTTCTTTTTACCTTTGTTGCCCTTCTCTGGACTCCTCCAGCACATCCATCCTGAGTATTGATGACCAGAATTGGACGGAATACGCCAGATGTGGCCAAACCAGGGTTTTGTACATTGGTAGAATTAGAGTTTTATCTCTAGAGGAAATACTGAACCTTTTTAATGCAAGCTAACATTCTGCTGGCATTGTATGCTACTGCTGAGTCTCATCAACCAGGACCCCCCAAATCCTTTTCCATCCTGGATTCATTTAGAAGTTTGCCCCCCCAGTGAGTAACTTGAATTCATATTTTTAACCACTTAAGCCCCGGAGGATTTGGCAGCTCAAAGACCAGGCTCTATTTTGCGATTCGGCACTGCGTGACTTTAACGGACAATTGCGCGGTCGTGCGATGCTGTACCCAAATGAAATGGACGTCCTTTTATTCCCACAGAGCTTTCTTTTGGTGGTATTTGATCACCTGTGTGATTTTTACTTTTTGTGCTATAAACAAAAAAAAAAAAAAGAGCGACAATTTTGAAAAAATAAATATTTTCACGGTTTTTTTTATATGAAATTCAAAAAAAAAAAAAAAAAAAAATGTAAAGATCAAAATTTTTTTTAGGACAATTTGTTTTCTGCTACATATTTTTGGTTAAAAAAAAAAAAAAAATTAGCAATAAGCGTATTTTGATTGGTTTGTGCAAAAGTTATTCCTAACTACGGGAAAGATTTGTGTCATTTTTATTTTAACTAGTAATGGTGGCGATCTGCGATTTTTTTTTCGGGACTGCGACATTGCGGGGGACAGATTGGACCCTGACATTTTTGACACTTTTGGGGGTACCAGTGACATTACTACAGTAATCAGTGCTATACATATGCACTGTTACTGTAAAAAGGACACTGGCAGGGAAGAGGTTAACTTTATTGGTAATCAGTGGGCTAAATTAATCCATAGGGGTGTGATTCTAACTGTAAAGGGGCGTGGCTTGTGATGTAACCACAGAGACATACGATCCTACATAGCAGGATCGTATGATCTCTGCAGTTACACCAGGGAGAATGACCGGTGGCTTTGTTTACATCAGCCGCCTGCCTTTCTCCCTCTCCAGCGGGAAATCGCGAGTGACCGGCGGACATCGGAGCCACCAGTCACTCGTGCAGGGATGCCGGGGAACAGGCGGGGGCGTGCCTCCGGCCGCGCGCTCTCGCCCCCCACAGGAGACTGAGCGAGTGATGTACCCATACGTCACTTTGCCCAGCAGCGGCTGCCTGCCGCAGTATATCTGCGGTGGGCGGTCGTTATGTGGTTAAAGTGCAGTACTTTATATTTGCCTATGTTGAGCCTCCCGTTCTTATTCCTCCAGAGTTGTGTTACTGCTCAGGTCACCAGGTGAAAAAAAAAAAAAAAAAATGGATGCAGCCGTCACATGTAATGATTGGTAAGCTGCAATAGAATACATTTTTATGGTCGTGAAATTTGAAGAAATGGCGCCTCCTAGTGATATACTTCTGCAAATGTTGATACGGCAGCCATCAATTTTTGGTATAACCAAAAATGTTAAAGATTAAAGAAATTTGAGGCGCTGTATCTCAATGTGCTAAGTGCAATTAACAAACAATTAATATACCTTAGTGATAAATATCACTATCAAACGTGCTTCATGCGTCTTTTGTCGGGTTTTGTCTTTTTTGCAGGTGTATGTCGGATCCGGAAAATTTTAGAAAAGCAAAAAAGTTTAACCGCCAAGAAGCGACTGAGTTCTGGAAACTATTGTACTGCTTATTATTACAAACCTACTCAAGAAGTGACCATTGGTCAATTTCAAGAAACGGAAAAAAGGGATTAATAGTGGGATTGCGCAATCGCCTATTTTATTTTCTCCGTTTTAGATCGTATTGCGGGAAAAGCGCCGTACCCTACATTGTGAGCCTATCCAGGGAGTCCATTCCATCACCAAGGTGGTTATCCCTTTTGGAATAAATAGCAAAGTGAGTTGGGTTCCAGAGGCCCTTGGTCGTCTTGGTAAATGACCCTCTTATTAACCACTTGCCTACCGCCCCACGCAGATTTACTGCGGCAGGGCGTCTCGGCTACGCATAATCACGTAGATCTATGTGATGTGCATGAAGTCTTGGCGGAGCACTGCGGGAGGAGCGGGCTCGATCGCCGCCGGCCTCCTGCAATCTTCGGGGAAACTGACAGGAGAGCCGCCTGCCTATGTAAACAAAGCAGGAGGCTCTCCTGTCAGGTTAGCTGAGACACACGATCCTCTCTGCCTGTCTGACAGAAGAGCCGCCTGCCTATGTAAACAAAGCCAGAGGCTCTCCTGTCAGGTTAGCTGAGACACACAAGCTCCCTGTCTGACAGGAGAGCCACCTGCTATGTTTACATAGGCCGGCGGCTCTCCTGTCAGACAGGCACAGAGATCCGTGCGTCTCAGCTATGCTGAAACACCGATCTCTGTGCCTTTCACAGAGCCTTCCACACAGTCAGTAAGCACAATTTAGGAGCAAACCTAACCCCTTGATCACCCCCCAGTGTTAACCCCTTCCCTGCCAGTAAAAGTGCAAATTATTTAGCACTGATTACTGTATTAAATGTCACTGGTCCCCAAAAAGTGTCAAAAATGTCAGTTAGGGGTCCGATCTTACCGCTGTAATGTCGCAGGCCCGCTAAAAAAATTGCAGATCGCCGCCATTACTAGAAAAAAAATAAAAGTTCAAAAATCTATCCCGTAGTTTGTTAACGCTATGACTATTAAAATACGCTTTTTGGGATTTTTTTTTTTTTACAAAAAATATGTAGCAGATTATAAAAATGGCCTAAAAAAAATTTCATTTTTTAAAAAAATTTTTTATTGGGAATGTTATACTGTACCGTAAAAAAATAGTGTGGCAGATTGTGTTGCGTTTATATTTCTATGATGGTTTTGCTTCTATTACGTTTGTTTTTGCCTTCTGTGGAAGACTTTGTACAATGGATGTTTCACTTATCTTCTGTTACTACCACTTGTTTATTTAAATATTTGAAAAATTAAAAAAAAAAAAATGCGTTTTTTTCAAAATTGTCACTCTCTTGTTTAGGGCGCAAAATCTAAAAGCCGCAGGAGGTGTTCAAATACTACGAAAAGAAAGCTCTATTTGTGGGAAAAAATAAAAGGACATCAATTATATTTGGGTACAGGGTCGCATGACCGCGCTATTGTCAGTGAAGTAACTCAGTGCCTAATTGCAAAAAATAGCCTGGTCATTAAAAAAGGGGAAAAAATCTTCTGGTCCAGAAGTGGTTAATGGACTTTTTACACGCTATCTACGGTCTTGCTGCCAGCCCACAAGAAAATATAAAATAAAAAGCGGGGAGCGATCGCGGGTGCACTGTGGCAAACGCGGCCGCCGGATCGGCATCCCGCTGCCTAGTGGAGGCGGGAGTGCGCGCGACCGGTGTAGGGCTATGTCTGCTCACGCAGGAGAGCCAGCCTGCTGCAGTAAACGTGTGGCGGGCAGTCGGGAAGCAGATAAAAAAAACTTTTCGTAGTAATGCAGGAGGTTGGTGCGCCCTTCTCGTTTTTCCTACTACTATGAAAGCCGGTGTATTACTGGTCCATGCACAGCGCTCTCGCTAAACCCAATGCGATGTTGATGCAATACATACAGATTCATTGGTGGAAGGTTGCATATCAAAAATCTCCGTTCCCGTGCAGAAACACACACAAGAAATATCAGCTGCAACTGGCTGGAGGGGGAATATAATCCATAAATTAAAGCAGACCTGAAGCTTCAGAAGAGCTCTGCCTAACCAGCCAGCCAATCAGTAGCTCTGCCTGAATACCGCTCCTGGACCATGACAATGGACACATGACCCCCCTTATCAGATGTTGCTAGAACTGGGAGCTGAAGTCACAGGTAGCCTGAAGCAGTTTTTAGGCGATCATAAAAAAAAAAAAAGTTTTACTGGCAGATTACAAATTCAGACAGCTGAGGGGTGTAAAACAGAAGTTCCAAGAGTTTTGGTCAGCTATAAAGTTATACTGGGTGGATGGGCATTAGAAACTCAAAAGAGTGATTTTACTGCTCTCCTGGTGATGTCCTTTAAATATGTAAAGACTTTACCAGTCGCTCTTCACACTCACCAGCTCCCCACCGGGAAGGTTCACAGATGAAAGCAGCAATACAGAGTCCAGCCGTGTTCTTGTATCCACTTTCCATCGCTTCTGCTGTACCTGCACAGACACATAGATAAATAATAAAACCTTTATGAAGAGTCATTTTAAATCATAACCTGCAGTCAGGTATAATCTTCAATTACTGGCAAAAAAAAAAAAAAAAAAAAACCCCCATGAAGGGTCACAAAGAGGAGATGTGACTTTTGTGATTTTAACCGCTTGCCGACCGCCGCACGACTATTTACTGCGGCGGTCAGCCCCTCACAGGCAGATCGACGTAGGTCTACGTCGCTAGCCTGTGAGGGTCTAGGGAGCGAGCGCGCGCTGCCGGAGGCATGGTCACGGACCCCCCCCGCACGCGTGTGACCGGCGGACCCGATGTCCGCCGGTCACTTGCAATCGTCGGGTGGAGAGGGAGAAAGGCAGGCGGCTAATGTAAACAAGCCGCCTGTCATTCTCCCCTGTGTAGGAATGGTGATCATACGGTTCTACTATGTAGGACCGTTGATCACTGTTCCTACACCTCAAGCCACAGCCAATCACAGTTAGAATCACGCCCCTAGGGATACACATAACCCCTCCTTCTCAATAAAAGTTAACCCCTTCACTGCCAGTGTAATTTTACAGTAACAGTGCATATATATAGCACTGATTACTGCAGTAATGTCACTGGTAACCCCAAAAGTGTCAAAAATGTCAGTCAAGGGTCCGATCTGTCCGCCGCAATGTCGCAGTCCCGCAAAAAAAAAATCGCAGATCGCCGCCATTACAAAAAACACCAAAAATGACAGAAATCTTTCCCTTTGTTAGTAAACGCAATAACTTTTGCGCAAACCAATCCAAATACGCTTTTTGCGATTTTTTTACCAAACATGGTAAAAAAAAAAAAAAAAATTGGAATAAAATGTTAAAAAAAAAATTAGATTCTTACTTTTTTTTGGGGGGGGGGGAATTTCAAAAAAAATATTGAAAAATATTGTTTTTGCAAAATTGACGCTGTTTTTTTGTTTATAGCGCAAAAAGTTAAAATCGCACAGGTGATCAAATACCACCAAAAGAAAGCTCTGTTTGTGGGGAAAAAAAAGGACGTCAAATTCGTTTAGGTACAGCGCCGCACGACCGCGCAATTGTCCGTTAAAGTCATGCAGCGCCGAATCCCAAAATAGGCCCTGGTCAGGAAGGGGGTAAAATCTTCCGGGGCTTAAGTGGTAAATCATACCTGCAGTAAGGTATAATATTCTATTACTGCCAAAAAAAAAATAGTCTACAGTCAGGTATGATCTTCTATCACTGCCAAAAAAAGAATTAAAAATAGAAGATTATACTTGGCTGAAGACAATTTTTTTTTATTTTTTTGGCAGTGATAGTTTTCTATCACTGACAAAAAAATGGTCTGCACTGCAGTCAGGCATAATCTAGAAGTACCAAAAAATAATAAATAGTCGGCAGTCAGGTATGATCTTCCATCACTGCCAATAAAAAAAAAAAAAAAAAAAACCCCCTATGAAAGGGTCACAAAGAGGAGATGTGGCTTTTGTGATTTTAACATCGCAGTCTATGGCACTCACGTCAAGGAAAAAAAAAATGCAGAAAAGTATTGCAGGAACTATTTTTTTTTTTTTTTTGTGGTTGCGGTGATTTGATCCTCGGCAATTAACCACTTAAGCCCCGGAAGATTTTACCCCCTTCCTGACCAGGGTTTTTTTTGCGATTCGGCACTGTGTGACTTTAAGGGACAATTGCGCGGTCGTGCGACGCTGTACCTAAACTAATTTGACGTCCTTTTATTCCCACAAACAGAGCTTTCTTTTGGTGGTATTTGATCACCTGTGCGATTTTTTGATCATGCGCTATAAACAAAAAAAAGAGCGTAAATTTTGCAAAAACAACAATATTTTTCACATTTTTTTTTATATGAAATTCCCCAAAAAAAAAAAATGTAAAATCAAAATTTTTTAACATTTTCGGCCAATTTGTTTTATGCTACATATGTTTGGTAAGTAAAAAAAAAAAAAAAAATAATCGCAAAAAGCGTATTTTGATTGGTTTGCGCAAAAGTTATCGCGTTTACTAACAAAGGGAAAGATTTTTGTCATTTTTGGTGTTTTTTTTTTTAACGAGTAATGGCGGCGATCTGCAATTTTTTTTGCGGGACTGACATTGGGGCGGACAGATCGGACCCTTGACTGACATTTTTGACACTTTTGGGGTACCAGTGACATTACTGCAGTAATCAGTGCTATACATATGCACTGTTACTGTAAAAATGACACTGGCAGGGAAGGGGTTAACTGTATTGGAGAGGGAGGGGTTAAGTGTGTCCTAGGGGCGTGTTTCTAACTGTGATTGGACATGGCTACTGGTGTAAAAACAGAGATCAACGGTCCTACATAGTAGAACCGTCTGATCTCCATTCTTACACAGGGGACAATGACAGGCGGCTTTGTTTACATTAGCCGCCTGCCTTTCTCCCTTCCCGGCGAACGATCGCGAGTGACCAGCGGACATCAGGTCCGCCGGTCACACGCACTGACTTGTCTGGGAACGAGCCGGGCGGGCGCGCGCTCGCCCCCTATTGGCTCACAAGCCAGTGACAGGCTGGTGGCATATATATACGTCACTTTGCCTGGCCGGGGCTGACCGCCGCAGTATATGTTCTTTTCTCTCTCTTTCTGCAAATCACATGCGATGTCTGTGCGTTGCAAATTCAGCCATACAGATTGTATGGCTGAATTTGCATCGCTTTGAGACCACAGTCGCGCAGGACCCTTTTTTGGGTCCGCATCAGAATCGGATCGCATGGGGTGTTCACACCTATGCAATCCGATTCCTGTCCGAACTGACAGTTGGCACTGCAAGATGCGAACTGATCTGGGGGTGTCGTTAACTTTGCATTGTGCAAAAAAGTAAAGTGGTGTAGTGTTAAGACCCAATAATTTGGGACACAAAGAAAATACAGCAGCTATATAAAACCTCCTTCACTAACGGGAGAAATGAACTATAAACAAATATGTATACAGCGCTATATAAAATCAAATAAAGTGACAATGTGCATCATATAAATCAATAAATTCGCTTAAAGTGCAATATATATTCCTCTTAAGTGCAATAAATAATGTCCATAAGGTGCATTCAAAGTAAAGTGCATAAGAGTCAACTAAAATATAAATATAACCGTGGATTAAAACTCAATAAAGCGCTTGATAGAGGTTTCATATAAAAAGTGCAAGTGACACCACCACCGTTTAGCCACCAGATGGCCTCTCACCTCACTGAAGCATTAAACCAGCATTGAATCCTCAATATGACCAGTATAAGGAATGCCACTTCCCGAATCGATCTCACTGAAGGATTCAATGCTGGTTTAATGCTTCAGTGAGATCGATTCAGGAAGAGGCATTCCTTATACTGGTTATATTGAGGATTCAATGCTGGTTTAATGCTTCAGTGAGATCGATTCAGGAAGTGGCATTCCTTATACTGGTCATATTGAGGATTCAATGCTGGTTTAATGCTTCAGTGAGATCAATTCAGGAAGTGGCATTCCTTCTACTGGTCATATTGAGGATTCAATGCTGGTTTAATGCTTCAGTGAGATCGATTCAGGAAGTGGCATTCCTTATACTGGTTATATTGAGGATTCAAAGCTGGTTTAATGCTTCAGTAAAATCAATTCAGGAAGTGGCATTCCTTCTACTGGTTATATTGAGGATTCAAAGCTGGTATAATGCTTCAGTGAGATCGATTCAGGAAGTGGCATTCCTTATACTGGTTATATTGAGGATTCAATGCTGGTTTAATGCTTCAGTGAGATCGATTCAGGAAGAGGCATTCCTTATACTGGTCATATTGAGGATTCAAAGCTGGTTTAATGCTTCAGTGAGATCGATTTAGGAAGTGGCATTCCTTATACTGGTTATATTGAGGATTCAATGCTGGTTTAATGCTTCAGTGAGATCGATTCAGGAAGTGGCATTCCTTCTACTGGTCATATTGAGGATTCAAAGCTGGTTCAATGCTTCAGTGAGATCGATTCAGGAAGTGGCATTCCTTATACTGGTCATATTGAGGATTCAATGCTGGTTTAATGCTTCAGTGAGATTGATTCAGGAAGAGGCATTCCTTATACTGGTCATATTGAGGATTCAATGCTGGTTTAATGCTTCAGTGAGATTGATTCAGGAAGAGGCATTCCTTATACTGGTTATATTGAGGATTCAATGCTGGTTTAATGCTTCAGTGAGATCGATTCAGCAAGTGGCATTACTTATACTGGTCATATTGAGGATTCAATGCTGGTTTAATGCTTCAGTGAGATCGATTCAGGAAGTGGCATTCCTTATACTGGTTATATTGAGGATTCAAAGCTGGTTTAATGCTTCAGTGAGATCGATTCAGGAAGAGGCATTCCTTATACTGGTTATATTGAGGATTCAATGCTGGTTTAATGCTTCAGTGAGATCGATTCAGGAAGTGGCATTCCTTATACTGGTCATATTGAGGATTCAATGCTGGTTTAATGCTTCAGTGAGATCGATTCAGGAAGAGGCATTCCTTATACTGGTTATATTGAGGATTCAATGCTGGTTTAATGCTTCAGTGAGATCGATTCAGGAAGTGGCATTCCTTCTACTGGTCATATTGAGGATTCAAAGCTGGTTTAATGCTTCAGTGAGATCGATTCAGGAAGAGGCATTCCTTATACTGGTTATATTGAGGATTCAATGCTGGTTTAATGCTTCAGTGAGATCGATTCAGGAAGAGGCATTCCTTATACTGGTTATATTGAGGATTCAATGCTGGTTTAATGCTTCAGTGAGATCGATTCAGGAAGAGGCATTCCTTATACTGGTTATATTGAGGATTCAATGCTGGTTTAATGCTTCAGTGAGGCGAGAGGCCATCTGGTGGCTAAACGGTGTCGTTAACTTTGTATTGACACCCCCAGAGATTTGCATATGGCAGCGTGAACTGCCTGCGAGTTGAATGTGATGCGGGAACCCGCTGTGGATTCGCAGGGTTCCCGCATCGCATATGTGTGAACCGGCACTTAAAAAAAGCCTGCAATAAAAGTTGTTACAATGTTTACATTGTATATGGTAAAAAAAAAGTATGGCCAAACTTTTTTTTTAGCCATATTACTTTTATCCAGACTCCGCCAACAGCAGACTAAAGCCCTGGTCACAGAACCTGTCAAGGCTCCGGAAGGATCCCAACCATATTGCCGAGATCCTCCCAGCTGCCTGATTGACAGCTGGCTTTGGCTCACCTGCGCCCGCCCCCTCTCCACTGGAGGGGCGGAGCAGGAAGTGTTGACTGACAGCCAACGTTCTTTGTTCAGAACTAGCAGAGAACTGAGCGATTAGTGAGTTTAGAGCCAGCGGGGGCATAGGTGTGCACAGCCTATTGCATTAGGGTGTGCACCCCAAAGCTCAAACACATCTGATTGCCCCCTGCTGGCACAGGGAGGAAGCTCAGGTGGTGGGAGGCAGTTGATTAGGAACATATTACGTTACACACTAAATACGGATGTAACATGTTCCTAAGGTTGAACCTAGTCTTTAATATAATGGGGGCATTTACACTGACCACTAGCACCCCCAACCACCCGCCTGGTGCCGCCCCTGGATAATACTAATGCAAATGGGGCGATGAGGGTGTGCCCAGGCACACCCAGTGCGCACGCCTATGAGCAAGGAAACAGCTGCAGCACCACAGTGATTAGTATAGTTGTCTGCTTTTTTTTTTGTGAACCCCCGCACTTCTCCCTTACCCCCCCCCAGGAGCAATGACCCCCCCCCCCGCAACAAAACTGGGAAAAAAAACCTCATTAGGAATGAGTTGGTCAAATGCACTCATGGCAAAGGGTTCACGCTCCAAAGACAGCACATACCTCTGTAATTCTTCCCACAACAATATCGCCAACTTCTCCATTGTACCTAGAAAACAAAACAACAAATGTTATATATAAACAAATGTCCTAACCAAGATTGGTTGAGAAGACATGAGCAAATTAAGTTTCAATTCTTAACCGGTTTTTGACAATGCTAGCTACCTGGCTGTCACAACTAACAAAACAGGGACTTTCTAATTTTTCAGATCTGCATGCTTGTTCAATGCCAGTAACCTATAGGGCAGGGATATGCAAACTGTGGCCCTCCAGCCCATCGTGCCTCTGGGTGTCATGCTTGTGGCTGTCAAAAGTCTTGCTATGCCTCATGGGATTTGTAGTTCTGTAACAGCTGGAGAGCCACAGTTTGTGTACCCCTGCTATATGGTAATAAAAGAGGTGTGGGGGTTTGAAAAAAAAAAAACCCTACATACTCACCTAGGTGGATGCAGCATCGAATCAATGCTGCATCTGTCCCCCCGCCACCTGTAAAGACTGAGAACTGAGCAATCAAAGGCTGCTGATTGTTCGATTCTCGGACTAAAGCGATCAATCACCGGCTCTCTGCTCTGCCTCTCCAGCGCTCACTTTAGCACTGGGCTGTGGAGGGGATACAAACGGCTGGCTCAGGCTGTAAGCGGCAAGCCAGCAACCATACTCCTGCCCAGTGCCAGCCAGCCAGCCAGCCACCCACACACCCACAGGCCTGGAGCAGCCAGCCAGCCACAGGCCCTGGGCCTGGAGCAGCCAGCCAGCCACAGGCCCTGGGCCTGGAGCAGCCAGCCAGCCACAGGCCCTGGGCCTGGAGCAGCCAGCCAGCCACAGGCCCTGGGCCTGGAGCAGCCAGCCAGCCACAGGCCCTGGGCCTGGAGCAGCCAGCCAGCCACAGGCCCTGGGCCTGGAGCAGCCAGCCAGCCACAGGCCCTGGGCCTGGAGCAGCCAGCCAGCCACAGGCCCTGGGCCTGGAGCAGCCAGCCAGCCACAGGCCCTGGGCCTGGAGCAGCCAGCCAGCCACAGGCCCTGGGCCTGGAGCAGCCAGCCAGCCACAGGCCCTGGGCCTGGACCAGCCAGCCAGCCACAGGCCCTGGGCCTGGACCAGCCAGCCAGCCACAGGCCCTGGGCCTGGACCAGCCAGCCAGCCACAGGCCCTGGGCCTGGACCAGCCAGCCAGCCACAGGCCCTGGGCCTGGACCAGCCAGCCAGCCACAGGCCCTGGGCCTGGACCAGCCAGCCAGCCACAGGGCCTGAAGCAGCCAGCCAGCCACAGGCCCTGGGCCTGGACCAGCCAGCCAGCCACAGGCCCTGGGCCTGGACCAGCCAGCCAGCCACAGGCCCTGGGCCTGGACCAGCCAGCCAGCCACAGGCCCTGGGCCTGGACCAGCCAGCCAGCCACAGGCCCTGGGCCTGGACCAGCCAGCCAGCCACAGGCCCTGGGCCTGGACCAGCCAGCCAGCCAACCACCACAGGGTGCCAGCCAGCCACCCACCACAGGGTGCCAGCCAGCCACTCACCACAGGGTGCCAGCCAGCCACTCACCACAGGGTGCCAGCCAGCCACTCACCACAGGGTGCCAGCCAGCCACTCACCACAGGGTGCCAGCCAGCCACTCACCACAGGGTGCCAGCCAGCCACTCACCACAGGGTGCCAGCCAGCCACTCACCACAGGGTGCCAGCCAGCCACTCACCACAGGGTGCCAGCCAGCCACTCACCACAGGGTGCCAGCCAGCCACTCACCACAGGGTGCCAGCCAGCCACTCACCACAGGGTGCCAGCCAGCCACTCACCACAGGGTGCCAGCCAGCCACTCACCACAGGGTGCCAGCCTGTCCGTTTTCACCCGATCCTATTTGAGCCGATCCTCCAGACGGATGGAAAATAGGGTTTCCATCCGTCCGAATTTCATGGACGGGATCGGATTGTATAGCATCACCGCTGACATCCGCTGCTCCATAGGGGTGCATGGAGCATCCGATCAGATCCGCCTGAAAAACTGGCAGGGGGACCGGATCGGAAAGCCTGTGTGAAAGGGCCTAAATTCACTTCCAAGATCCCATATATGTAGAGCAAGGGACGCTGAGTATGGACACCACTAACTGCGAATCTGAGTGCCTGTCCAGGTGGCTCCCACATTTAGTGTTACAAAAAACTATCTAGGGAGTGGATTTCATCAGGGCTTGACAAATTTGCTTTCAATCTAGGAGCCAGCTAAAATAAGTTAGGAGCCAGTTTTTTTTTTTTTTTTTAAACAAAGCTTTATTTAGCATTACAAAATGGAGGTCTGGTTCTAGAATTATTGCTCTCATTTCGGCATGTGCGGCGATATGCAACGTGTGTATCGCAATCAACGTTTTCAGGCATAGGCACCCGAAGTGTGCGTTTAGGTTTGTACGTGCGTGAGTTGGGGGGGGGGGGGGCCTCAGTATTTTATGTGTTTGGGTGTACCTTTAATTTTCCCCAATTAAAAAACTTTTTATCATATATTGTATGTGACAAAGAAGTATCCTATGTGATGATTTTTGTGTCAGGTTCTCTTTAGTGAGATATCTAAAAGACCCCGGATGTCGTCTCTGTGCACCACCAGAATGAAATGCACATCGCATTGCATTTCATTCTCTCCCGGCCTTGATGGTCAAGGAAATGGTAACAGGGACCCGTTAGTGATGTCATATACGTCACTTCCAGGTTAGCAACAAGGAGGGGAGGAGAGCGGATGTGCCCAGTCTTTTCCCTCCCCTCTAGCCAATGGTACCTGCTATGTTGGTCCTGGGCCCACAGATGGGCAAGTGGAGCCCAGGATACATAGCGGGGGGGGGGCTGGAACGCCGGAGTGCGTGGAACAGCTGCTTTGTCCTCAGCACTTCTTACAGTGCAGCCCATGGCGGTGACGCTCCGTCCTTCTCCCACCCCATCACCGATCACCCGGAGAGCAGAGAGGAGTGCTGACACCCCACACTGCCGACAGACAGGTGGCTGCCCACCTCCACACAGGGCCCACCCGATATACAATATGCCCTCTGGACAGGGAACACATCAGCCTCACGGCTCAGCCCAGCACATGCCACAGGCGATAGAAGGCTCAGCCCCTTTAGGACAGGGACCGCCTCCGAGCCCCACACAGTGAGTAGAACTCGATTGCCTGCCTACCCAGCCTCAGCCCTTGAAGCGTGCAAGGTGGTGTCGGCAGTGAATAGGCTGAAAAAAGCCCAGGTGCCAGGACTCAATTTCAAGTCGCCATGGTGACCCCTATATACAATCTGCCCTCTGGACAGAGAACACACCCGATCCCGCTCAATCAGACACAAGGCTCGGCCCAGCACATGCTGCAGGAGATAGAAGGCCCAGCCCCTTTAGGACTGGGACTGCCTCCGAGCCCCACACTCAACTGCCTGCCTACCCACCCTTAGCGCCAGGCTTGAAGAGTGCAAGGTGGTGTCAGCAGTGAATAGGCTGACAAAAGCCAAGGCGCCGGACTCAATTTCAAGTCGCCATGGTGACCTGGCACCTGGGATTTGTCGAGCCCTGGCTTTTATTTATTCATAAAACCTGTAAGATTGTGCGAATCAAATAGGAGTGCAGTAAAGTTCATATCCCCATCGCACAACATCCTAGATATAGGCACATCTGTTGTGGGTGCTGAAGCGGTCACCAGCTGGACACTGGATCTATCACAGGTACATACATATTTGCAGCAGACCATGGGATCTTGCAAAGCAGTCCAAAGAAACTTTATTGCAGAAAGGATCACATCAGAAACAGTGCAACGTTTCGGAGTCAAGCAGGACCCCTTCGTCAGGCATGTGTTACGCAAGACCCCTTCATCACATGCCTGACGAAGGGGTCCTGCGTGACTCCAAAACATTGCACTGTTTCTGATGTGATCCTTTCTGCAATAAAAAGTTTCTTCAGACTGCTTTTCAAGAGCCATGGTGTGCTGGCGAATATGTATGTACCTGTGATAGATCCAGTGTCCAGCTGATGATCGCTTCAGCACTGACAACAGATGTGCCTATATCTAGGATGTTGTGGGATGGAAATATGAACTTTACCGCACTCCTATTTGATTCACACAATCATACAGGTTTTATGAATAACTAAAAGCCAGGGCTCGACAATTCCCAGGTGCCAGGTCACCATGGCGACTTGAATTTCAGTCCTGGCGCCTGGGCTTTTGTCAGCCTATTCACTGCTGACACCACCTTGCACTCTTTAAGCCTGGCGCTAAAGGGTGGGTAGGCAGGCAGTTGAGTGTGGGGCTCGGAGGCAGCCCCAGTCCTAAAGGGGCTGAGCCCTCTATCTCCTGTAGCATGTGCTGGGCCGAGCCTTGTGGCTGATTGAGCCGGATTGGGTGTGTTCTGTGTCCAGAGGGCAGATTGTATATAGGGGTCACCATGGCGACTTGAAATTGAGTCCTGGCGTCTGGGCTTTTGTCAGCCTATTCACTGCTGACACCACCTTGCACTCTTCAAGCCTGGCGCTAAGGGTGGGGCTCGGAGGCAGCCCCAGTCCTAAAGGGGCTGGGCCCTCTATGTCCTGTAGCATGTGCTGGGCCGAGCCTTGTGGCTGATTGAGCGGGATTGGGTGTGTTCTGTGTCCAGAGGGCAGATTGTATATAGGGGTCACCATGGCGACTTGAAATTGAGTCCTGGTGCCTGGGCTTTTTTCAGCCTATTCACTGCTGACACCACCTTGCACTCTTCAAGCCTGACGCTAAGGGTGGGGCTCGGAGGCAGTCCCAGTCCTAAAGGGGCTGGGCCCTCTATGTCCTGTAGCATGTGCTGGGCCGAGCCTTGTGGCTGATTGAGCGGGATTGGGTGTGTTCTGTGTCCAGAGGGCAGATTGTATATAGGGGTCACCATGGCGACTTGAAATTGAGTCCTGGCGCCTGGGCTTTTGTCAGCCTATTCAATGCTGACACCACCTTGCATTCTTCAAGCCTGGTGCATTTTTTTTTTTTTTTTACCACTCTGCTACTGGCTAGGTAAATCTGGTAATAAAAGTGCTGAAATAACACACCCATGACATGGGGCAGATGCCCCCGGTGAAATGTAGCTTTTTCCACATCTCTTCCTCCTTATAGCCTATGTTCAGGATCTGTACAAGGCACTTATCAACTTTACCCATTCAGCAGCACGGAGGAAGGGGAAGGTAAAAATAGAACTTTAAGTTCGCTTTAACAGTTCCTTAATAAATAAAAAAAAAAAAAAAGGAAGAAGCAAATCTGCTTTCAGACCACAGTTCCCAGAAGCAATCTAATCAAAATCTTTAACAAAACTGTTTTCTCAAAAAACGCACCTAGTGTGCTGTCTGCTAAATCTCTGGCACAGGAAGGTCAGTCCTCAGTCTTGATGCACAAAACCATTACATAATCTCACAGTCGTTTAGCTAAAAACTGTACTAAACCTCTGACACGCCGCCTGCTTTTGTAAATGGCCTGTGAATGTGCACAGTGCATTACAGAGAGTCAAGCTGTGCTTCTCGGCAGCTCTGTAAAAATCTTCTGCTAAGAAAACTAATTATTGTGGAGAGGAGACAGCTGCTGTGGGCAGAGGCTCCACCAACAAGCATGCAAACTCCCTCCTTAAAGGGAAACCAGAGCGATCGTCAATTTGTGCAGATTTTACATTTTTACTGTACTGTTTAACCACTTCAATACCGGGCACTTTTCCCCCCTTCCTGCCCAGGCCAATTTTCAGCTTTTAGCGCTGTTGCATTTTGAATGACAACTGCGCGGTCATGCAACACTGTACCTAAACCAAATTTAGGTCATTTTTTCCACACAAATAGAGCTTTCTTTTGGTATTTGATCACCGCAATGTTTTTCTTTTTTGCTAAACAAATAAAGACCGAAAAGTTTAAAAAAAAAAAAAGTTTTTTGTTTAGGTTATAAAATTTTGTAAATAGATACGTTTTTTCCTGCACTGATGAGCGCTGATTAGGCCGCACTGACAGGCACTGATATGCAGCATTGGTGGGCACTGATAGGCGGCACTGATATGCAGCACTGAGATGGCACTGATGGCACTGGTGGGCAGCACTGAGATGGCACTGATGGCATTGGTGGGCAGCACTGAGATGGCACTGGCGGGCAGCACTGAGATGGCACTAGCGGCATTGGCGGGCAGCACTGAGATGGCACTGGCGGGCAGCACTGAGATGGCACTGGCGGGCAGCACTGAGATGGCACTGGCGGGCAGCACTGAGATGGCACTGGCGGGCAGCACTGAGATGGCAATGATGGGCACTGGCGGGCAGCACTGAGATGGCAATGATGGGCACTGGCGGGCAGCACTGAGATGGCAATGATGGGCACTGGCGGGCAGCACTGAGAGGGCAATGATGGGCACTGGCGGGCAGCACTGAGAGGGCAATGATGGGCACTGGCGGGCAGCACTGAGAGGGCAATGATGGGCACTGGCGGGCAGCACTGAGAGGGCAATGATGGGCACTGGCGGGCAGCACTGAGATGGCAATGATGGGCACTGGTGGGCAGCACTGAGATGGCAATGATGGGCACTGGTGGGCAACACTGAGATGGCAATGATGGGCACTGGTGGGCAACACTGATAGATGGCAATGATGGGCACTGGTGGGCAGCACTGATAGATGGCAATGATGGGCACTGGTGGGCAGCACTGATAGATGGCAATGATGGGCACTGGTGGGCAGCACTGATGGGGAGGGCACTGGTGGGCTCCCCCCCCCTCCCAAGGGTCTGCACTGGTAATCAATGCTCTGATTACCATTGCAGACCCCCCAGCCCCCCCCCCCCCCCCGTCAGGAGAGATGCAGATTGGCTCTCCTCTACTCGTGCCTGTCAGGCACAAACTGAGGAAAGCCGATCAATGGCACTTCCTATTTACTATGTGACCAGCTGTGATTGGACACAGCTGGTCACATGGTAAAGAACCTACGTCAGTAGGCTCTTTACCGAGATGCGGTGTGTCAGAGTGACACGCCACATCATCCATTGCCGTCATATAACGTCCAGTCAGGATAATGTAACCACCTTCCCACCCTCATTTGCCTATAGGGCGGGCAGGAAGTGGTTAACCAGTTCATGCCTCAGCCTTTTTCTGACACTTGTTTCTTACAAGTTAAGAAATCAGTATTTTGTGCTAGAAATTTACTTAGACGCCCACCCCCCCCCCCCCCAAAATAAATATTTTTTTAGCCGAGACTTTAGAGCAGCCGTCACTAAATGGCGGCCCCCGGTCCAGGAGCGGCCCGCACGAGGCTTCCGCCCGGACCCGTCAGGCCGCCACCGTAAGTAATCATTGGTTTGCTGGGACCGCGGGTGTCCCAGCAACCAGTGACATTCCGTGAGTGCGCCCCGCCCACTGCTTCTTTCTTCGGCTCCCTCCCAGCCAGCCGCGAGTTTGGGCGTGACGTCACGTGCGTGCCCCGCCCCCCTGCTCCTAACTGCGGCTCCTGACTCTCACACTCAGCCTAGCCGCGGGACATCACATGCACGCCCTGCCCCCCTGATGTTCGCTGCTCCTGGCTCCCACATTTTTCGCTCCCAAAGGTATGTGGGGCACAGTTTTATAAAATACAGACTGATGGGCATATTTTGTTAAGGGGCACACATTTGTGTCCATTAGAGTGCCCCATAAAATAAAATATGCCTATTAGAGTGCCCCCTAAGATAAAATGTACCCATCAGCTTGCGCCTTATTTTATGTTAAGGGGCACTCTAATGGGCATATTTTATGTTAAGGGACACTCTAATGGGCATATATAATGTTAAGAGCAACACTGATAGACACGTTTTGTTTTGCCCATCAGCGTGCCCCTTAACATAAAATGGTCCCATTAGAATGCCCCCTAACATAAAATGTGCCCATCAAAGTGCCCCCTAACATAAAATGTGGCCATCAGAGTGCCCCCTAACATAAAATGTGACAATCAGCGTTCCCCTTATTTTATGTTAAGGGTCACGCTGATGGGCATATTTTATGTTAAGGGTCACGCGGATGGGCAAATTTTATGCTAAGGGTCACGCCGATGGGCACATTTTATGCTGGGGGCATGCCGATGGGCACATTTTATGCTAAGGGTCACGCCGATGGGCAAATTTTATGCTAGGGGGCACTCTGATGGGCATATTTTATGTTAAGAGCAACACTAATGGACACGTTTTGTTTTGCCCATCAGTGTGCACCCTAACATAAAATGTGCCCATCAGCGTGCCCCCTAACAAAATGTGCCCATCAGAGTGCCCCCTAACATAAAATGTGCCCATCAGAGTGCCCCCTAACATAAAATGTGCCCATCAGCGTGCCCCTTATTTTATGTTAAGGGTCACGCTGATGGGCAAATTGTATGCTAAGGGTCACGCTGATGAACACATTTTATGTTAAGGGGCACTCAAATGGGCATATTTTATGTTAAGAGCAACGCTGATGGACACGTTTTGTTTTGCCCATCTTTCTGAGTCATAGCACAGACTTCAGATTCGGACCTCGGCCCAAAGAAAATTTTAGCGACCGGACCTCCTTGAATTCTAATTAATTACCCCTGCTTTAGAGAATAAAAAATGGCGATCATACAATATTTTATGTCACACGGTATTAGCGCAGTGGTCTTTCAAATTTAAAAAAAAAAAAAAAAAAAGTTAGCCCAAATTTTTCTATAATGTGAAAGATGTTACGCAAAGTAAATAGATACCCAACATGCCTTGCTTTAAAATTGCGCAGACTCGTGGAACGCCGACAAACTACGGTTCTCAAAAATCTCCATAGGTGACGTTTTAACATTTCTTACCAGTTACCTGTTTAGAGTTACAGAGGAAGTCTAGTGTGAGAATTATCACTCTCCTCCCCGCCCCCAACAATCGTGGTGATACCTCACGTGTGCGGTTTGAACACGGTTAACATTTGCGGGCGCAACTTTATTTTTCTTATTCATTTTAGTTTTACACCGAACCTTAAATTTTTTTTTTTTTTTTTTTTTAACAACTTTAATACAGGGCCCTTTCACCCCCTTCCTGCCCAGGCCAAAATTTTCAGATTTCAGCGCTGTCACATTTTGAATGACAATTACGCGGTCATGCTACATTGTACCCACATGAAATTTTTATCATTTTCTTCACACAAATAGAGCTTTCTTTTGGTGGTTTTTAATCACCGCTGGGTTTTTTTATTTCTTCCAAAAAAAAAAAAAAAAAAAAGACAAAATTTTGGGAAAAACAAACAAAAAAAAAAAACGTTTATTTTCGGTCAGTAAATTTTGAAAATAAAGTAATTTTTCTCCTTCACTGATGTGCGCACTTGAGGTGGCACTGATCGGCTGCACTGATGAGGTGGCACTGATCGGCTGCACTGATGAGGTGGCACTGATGGTGGGCACGGTTTAACTTTTCTGTAATCAGGGGACTGATGATCTGATACTCATATACGCAAACCGCCATATCCGTACAGCGGCACGTGGGAGCCGGTCTCAGGCACGTGCTGCCGGCGGCCCGCTCTCCAGCCCTGCAGTTAAGCAACGGGTTTGGTAGCCGCGATGGCCGCTGGGAACCCAGTGATCGCTGCTGAGACTGACAGAAGGCGGGGTGCCATTGTAAACACAGCCCACCGATCATGTCACTGATTGAAACAGGGCTCCTGTGTTCCTGTTATCTCGGAACACAGGAGCCCCGTTTCCATCCACCAAATCTGGCCCCCACACAGTTAGAATCACCCCCTAGGTACACATTTAACCCATTGATCGCCCCTGGTGTTAACCCCTTCCCTGCCAGTGTCATTATCACAGTAACAGTGCATATTTTGTAGCACTGATTACTGTAGTAATGTCACTGGTGCCCCCCAAAAGTGTCAAAAATGTCAATTGGGCTCTTGATCTGTCCACTGCAATGTCGCAGTCCCGCTAAAAATCGCTGATCACTGCCATTACTAGTAAATAAATATTACAAATCTTTCCCCTTGTTTGTAGACGCAATAACTTTTGCGCAAACCAATCAATATACACTTATTCAGATTTTTTTTTTTTTTTACCAAAAAATACGTAGCAGAATGCAAGTTTGCCAAAAATGATGAAAAAAAAATTTGATCTTTAAATTTTTTTTTTCATTGGGAATTTTATATAGCAGAAAGTGAAAAAAATACTGTTTATTTTTCAAAAATTGTCTTATTTTGTTTATAGCGCATAATCAAAAAAAAAAAAAAAAACGCAGAGGTGGCATTATTACGCTGGTTCTATGGTAGTGTAACCGCTTGCCATTAGGGGAGCCCCGGGTTCGGTTCCTGGCTAATGCACAAAAAAAAAAACCGCAGAGGTGGCATTATTACGCTGGTTCTATGGTAGTGTAACCGCTTGCCATTAGGGGAGCCCCGGGTTCGGTTCCTGGCTGATGCAAAAAAAAAAAAAAAAAAAAAAAACGCAGAGGTGATAAAATACCACCAAAAGAAAGCCCTGTTTGTGGGGGAAAAAAGCCAGTCAATTTTATTTGGGTACAGGGTCACAAGACTGCGCAGTTGTCAGTTGAAGTAACGCAGTGCCAAATCGCAAAAAATGGCCTGGTCATTAAGGGGGCAAATCCTTCCGGTCCAGAACTGGTTAAAGAAGCTAAAGTTAGAAGCGGACTGATTACCATGCACAGCTGCGCCAGATTTTGCACTCTCCAGTTTTGGTAAGGCTGGGTTCATACTGGTGCGATTGCAGACATTGCATGTGATTCGCACCACATCACTTACGATCTCTGTGCGGTGCCAATTCAGCCATACAGTTTGTATAGCTGAAATCGCATTGCATTCGCAGCAAAATGGGGCGGGACCCTATTTTTTTGTTTGCACTGGAATCGTGTTCAGACCCATGCAATCCGAATTCACAGCTCGCACTGCATTCCATTAACCAAATGGGAGGGGGGTGTCTAACTTTATTTTGACAGCTGCAACGGTTCGCAGACCACAATGTGGACTGCCTGCGATTCTCATGCAGTGCAGGAACCCGCACAGGAATTGCTGTGGTTCCAGCACTGCATCAGTGTCTAAATCAAACCCATTGTGTCCGCCAGGCCGAGGAGCCGGGAAAGCCCTGTAATAGCAGCTAACAATAATCGCTAGTGATGCACTGAAATTTCAGCCATATAAATCTTTTTAAAATTTAGACAAAACGTTCGCTTTTTACATTAAAAAACATGCTAAGACCGAAATCCCAGCAGGGAACTAGGTCCTTACTCCTGACTAGGCAGAAAAAAAACGGAATGCCTGTAGCAGAGTGAGTGGGTGTATACCCCCAGGGGACTGCCACATAGACGTGGTATTGTTTTTTTTCCTACCTAGTGTCCTACTCCTGTAGGGGGCAGCATAACCCAATGGTTGAGAAGAATATGGAGCTGCGTCTGTCAATGAACGATAGAGAAATAAGGTTTTCAGAATTGTGCTAAAAGAAAAAAAAAAAAAAAAAGTGCCGATAATGGCTGCTGAAATTGACCATGATTTTCCCACAATATTTCTTCCATTGTAGCTTGCTTATGCTGTGTTATTCATAGATCAAGTGACTTTAAAAAAAAAATGCATCAAAAATGCAACACTGGTGCATTTTTTAATGCATTCTAGCTGCGTTTTCAATGCATTTCAAATGGGGAGGTGCGTTTTGCCACATATGCATCAGGAAATGTGGCAAGCAGGAATTTTAACACTGCTTCAAAAAAGGTGCAGATAATAGCCGACGATAAATTTAAAAAAAAGTAGAAAATACATTTATAAAAAGGTCAATTTCGGTTTACTGCATCTCCAATTTTTGGTGCTCCACTAATAAATCTCACACAGTAAAATATATATACATATATATATATATATATATACACATACACGCACACATATTCGGCTCCCTTGAACTTTGCAAACTTTTGCCGCATTTCAGGCTTCAAACATAAAGATATAAAATTGTAATTTTTTGTGAAGAATCAACAACAAGTGGGACACAATCATGAAGTGGAACGAAATTTATTGGATATTTCAAACTTTGTTAACAAATAAAAAACTGAAAAATTGGGCGTGCAAAATTATTCAGCCCCTTTACTTTCAGTGCAGCAAACTCTCTCCAGAAGTTCAGTGAGGATCTCTGAATGATCCAATGTTGACCTAAATGACTAATGATGATAAATAGAATCCACCTGTGTGTAATCAAGTCTCCGTATAAATGCACCTGCACTGTGATAGTCTCAGAGGTCCGTTTAAAGCGCAGAGAGCATCATGAAGAACAAGGAACACACCAGGCAGGTCCGAGATACTGTTGTGGAGAAGTTTAAAGCTGGATTTGGATACAAAAAGATTTCCCAAGCTTTAAACATCCCAAGGAGCACTGTGCAATAGATAATATTGAAATGGAAGGAGTATCAGACCACTGCAAATCTATGAAGACCTGGCCGTCCCTCTAAACTTTCAGCTCATACAAGGAGAAGACTGATCAGAGATGCAGCCAAGAGGCCCATGATCACTCTGGATGAACTGCAGAGATCTACAGCTGAGGTGGGAGACTCTGTCCATAGGACAACAATCAGTCATATACTGCACAAATCTGGCCTTTATGGAAGAGTGGCAAGAAGAAAGCCATTTCTTAAAGATATCCATAAAAAGTGTCGTTTAAAGTTTGCCACAAGCCACCTGGGAGACACCAAACATGTGGAAGAAGGTGCTCTGGTCAGATGAAACCAAAATCAAACTTTTTGGCAACAATGCAAAACTTTATGTTTGGCGTAAAAGCAACACAGCTCATCACCCTGAACACACCATCCCCACTGTCAAACATGGTGGTGTCAGCATCATGGTTTGGGCCTGCTTTTCTTCAGCAGGGACAGGGAAGATGGTTAAAATTGATGGGAAGATGGATGGAGCCAAATACAGGACCATTCTGGAAGAAAACCTGATGGAGTCTGCAAAAGACCTGAGACTGGGACGTAGATTTGTCTTCCAACAAGACAATGATCCAAAACAAAGCAAAATCTACAATGGAATGGTTCACAAATAAACATATCCAGGTGTTAGAATGGCCAAGTCAAAGTCCAGACCTGAATCCAATCGAGAATCTGTGAAAAGAACTGAAAACTGCTGTTCACAAACGCTCTCCATCCAACCTCACTGAGCTCGAGCTGTTTTGCAAGGAGGAATGGGCAAAAATTTCAGTCTCTCGATGTGCAAAACTGATAGAGACATACCCCAAGCGACTTACTGCTGTAATCGCAGCAAAAGGTGGCGCTACAAAGTATTAACATAAGGGGGCTGAATAATTTTGCACGCCCAATTTGTTTTTTGTTAAAAAAAAGTTTGAAATATCCAATAAATTTCATTCCATTTCATGATTGTGTCCCACTTGTTGATTCTTCACAAAAAATTACAGTTTTCTATCTTTATGTTTGAAGCCTGAAATGTGGCAAAAGGTTGCAAAGTTCAAGGGGGCCGAATACTTTCGCAAGAAACTGTGTGTGTGTGTGTGTGATATATATATATATATACACACACACACACATACTTCTTTTTAACCACTCCTGGACCGGAAGGATTTGCCCCCCTAATAACCAGGGCATTTTTTTGCGATTCGGCACTGCGTTACTTTAACTGACAACTGCGCGGTTGTGCAGCGCTGTACCCACATAAAATTGACATCCTTTTTTACCCCCTACAAATAGGACTTTGGTGGTATTTGATCACCTCTGCTTTTTTTTGATTATGCACTATAAACAAAAAAAAAAAAAAAAAAAAGAAGAAGAAGAGCGACAATTTTGAAAAAAAAAAAATCCCAATAAAGTGTATATTGATTGGTGTGTGCAAAAGTTATTGCGTCTACAAACTAGGGGAAAGATTTGTCATTTTTTATTTATTTTTTTTTTAATAGTAATGGTGGCGATCTAGCACCACTGCGACACTGCGGTGGACAGATCGGACCCCTAACTGACATTTTTGACACTTTTCAGGGTACCAGTGACATTACTACAGTAATCAGTGCTATAAATATGCACTGTCACTGTAATAATGACACTGGCAGGGAATGGGTTAACACCAGGGGCGATCAAAGGGTTAAATGTATCCCTAGGGCAGTGATAGCGAACCCTGGCACCCCAGATGTTTTGGGACTACATTTCCCATGATGCGCCTATACTCTGCAGTGTAGTTGAGCATCATGAGAAATGTAGTTCCAAAACATCTGTGGTGCCAAGGTTCACCATCACTGCCCTAGGTGGTGATTCCAACTGTGTGGGGGCCAGACTTGGTGGATGGAGACAGGGCTGTTTCAATCAGTGACAGATGAGCGGTGTGCTGTGTTTACAACGGCACACCGCCTTCTGTCAGTCCTTGCAGCGATCGCCGATCCCACTGCTTAGCTTCAGGGGTATAGAGCAGGCGTGCGATTGCGCCGCCGGCGGCATGCGCACGCCGACGTACCCCCTACGTCGGCTTGCGCAGGAGAGGCAGCCTGACGCAGTATATCTACACCAGCTGGTCTTTAAGTGGTTAAACCTCTCAAAAGATTTTAAATTCTGTTGAGAGCCAGCACAGTCAGTCTCACCACCTCTTCTCAAACAGCACAATGTTGTCCTATCGATCAGCAGACGGGGAAAATGTTTTGTCAGAGAAGGTGAAATAACACTGCCAGAAAAATGAGGTGTCACCAACAATGATGCCTTATAAATCTGAAAGGAAGCAAAAGTGCTGCGAAATGCAATCACCACCTCTCATTGGGAGGAATTCATAAAGGATGCCGTGAACACCCTTAACCTGTCATGCCCCCCCCCCCCCCCAGCACCAAACTAGAGGGAGTTTGTGCCCAATGCATATCAAAATGGCTAAAATCAACTTTGAGAGACAAATAGCGGATGATAGTAAAGAAGCCAAAGAAATTCTTTAAATACATCAACAGCAAAAAAACTAGGGCAGAGCATATTGCACACATAATTAACGATGAGGGGAGGATGGTTACAGAGGACACTGAAAAAGAAACCGTGCTGAATGCTTTTTTCCCCCGTCAGTCTTTACACAGGAAAAGGAGGGGTACACTGACCATGACTGTTTGGTTAGCAGTATTTCACAGAACTTTGCTAACAGAGGGTGAAATCAGGGAAAGGCTGGATAAAATGAACACAAATCACCAGGCCCGGATGGCTTACATCTCAGAGTACTCAAAGAACTCAATAAGATTATATCTAGACCACTGTTCCTGATCTTTGCTGACAGTATTAGGACAGGAGATGTACCAGGGGATTGGAGGAAAGCCAACGTGATTCTGATATTCAAAAAAGGGGCAGAGGCATATCCCGGGAAATTATAGGCCGGTCAGTCTGACATCAATAGTATGTAAACTTCTGGAGGGGATGATAAGGGACTATATCGTAAAGTTTGCTAAATACAACATCATCAGCAGCGGTAATCAGCACGGGTTTACAAAGGGGCGTTCTTGTCAAACCAATCTCTTGACATTCTACGAGGAGGTGAGCTGTGAGCTAGATAGGGGGAGACCAGTGGATGTGGTGTACCTGGATTTAGCTAAGGCGTTTGGATACAGTTCCCCACAAGCGCTTAATTTATAAAATAAGGTCTGCAGGCATCGACCGCAAGGTTTGCTCTTGGATACGGAACTGGCTAAAAGGACGTGTCCAAAGGGTGGTAATAAAACAGCACATACTCAGACTGGTCTGAGGTGGTAAGTGGGGTCCCCCAAGGCTCAGTCCTGGGACCAACCTTGTTCAATTTATTCATAAACAGCATTGAGGACGGGATCAATAATTCTATATCAGTTTTTGGAGAAAGATCTGAGAGTCTTGGTAGAGGATAGACTAAGCAATAGCATGCAATGTCAATTGGCAGCTGCCAATGCCGGCAGAATATTGTCATGCATAAAGAAAGGGATGTATTCCACAGATAAGACCATAATCCTTCCACTTTATAAAACTCTGGTCCGACCGCATCTGGAGTATTCTGTCCAGTTCTGGTCGCCGGTCCTCATGGGGGATGTGTTGGAGGTGGAGAGAGTCCAGAGAAATGCAACTAAAATGATTAGGGGATTGGAGGACCTTAATTATGAAGAGCGTCTGCAATCGCTTGATTTATTCTCCCTGGAGAAGAGACGCCTGAGAGGGGACATGATAGCAATTTACAAATACCTCAATGGTGATCTCAGCATAGAAAAAAATCTATGCTCAAATACTTATTTTACTCACTGAACTGCAACTTACAGGATCTCACAAAAGTGAGTACACCCCTCACATTATTGTAAATATTTTATTCTATCTTTTCATGTGACAACACTGAAGAAATGACACTTTGCTACAATGTAAAGTAGTGAGTGTACAGCTTGTATAACAGTGTAAATTTGCTGTCCCCTCAAATAATATATATACATACACATAGCTCGCCTGCACATTTCTCCTCATGAATCTCTGCTGTCTCCTGTTATCTCCACCCTCATCCAGCCCCCTTCAGCTTTGCAGCTCTCATTGGCTCTCCTATGACTCACCCCCTCCTTCCCTGCTGGCAAACTCTCATGAGAGTTAGAAAACAGAGAGAAAAAAAAGACTGAAGGTTTGCGTTAATATCAGCTGGTTCAGTCTCATCAACAAGGTGTGCAAAGGTATCATGTCTACAAACGAGGAGAAAAGATTCATGGACTTTTTATTTTCTTGAGGCTCCTTTCACACAGCAGTCCGTCAAACGGACTCCGCTTTTCTCAGCGGGGGATCGATCCGCCGATCCCCCGCTGAGCAGGAGGATGACTGCTGTTCTATGTGCTGTGTGCAGAGACACAGCTGTCAGTTGCCCATGCATCTCTATGGGGGAAATCGGATGGGAACGGACCGTCGGTCCGTTCTCATCTGATGCCATCCGATCCGATCAGCTGGACGGATGGAAAATAGGGTTTCCATCCGTCCAGATTTGACGGATCAGATCGGGTGTCAGAGGACATGTCTCTGCTGACATCCGATCCCCCATAGGGATGCATGGGGGGGACCGTTCAGATCCGCCAAAAAAACGGACAGGCGGATCTGAACGGTCCGCCTGTGTGAAAGGGGCCTTACTGTTTTTTCTATTAATGGCGGCGATTTTTAGCAGGACTGACATTGCGGTGGACAAAGTTGACACCAAGTGACACTTTTTGGGGACCAGTAACATTAATACTGTGATCAGAGCTAAAAAAAAAAAATGCAGTCACTTTACTAATGACACTGGGAGGGAAGGGGTAAATATCAGGAGTGATCAAAGTTTTAAGTGTGCTCCTAGGGAGTGCTTACTCACTGTGGGGGCATTGAAGGCACTAGAGGAAAACAGAGATCCGTGTTTCTGCTAAGCAGAAACACAGGATCTCAGTTTTCCTCTGTGACAGAGCGGCGGTCTGCCTTGTTTACATAGGCAGCCCACCTCTCTGCCTCTCCTCAGAACAACTGGCAGGTCCCGGGGGCCATCTTGACTGCTGGACCCACTGATTGGCTCCTGCTGTGTCCAATCGCAGCGGGAGCGGGGGTCCAGGGGCGAACGTCCACCCTAGATCGTGTGCAACAAAAAAAAGTCACGTGCAGGTATGCGATTTAGCACAGCAGAGCCGCCCTGCCGCAGTATATAAGTGGCAGGCGGTCTGGAAGCAGTTAAAGCACCTACCGGGTCCTTGGAGGTCGAACGCAGATGAGTTTGTTTACTTTCTCCACGACACCAGCCACCGACGCCAACAGCTTGTCTTCTTCCATGTAGGTTCCATGACCTCTGAAAGAATAAAAAGGATTGAACTTCAAATAAACATAAGCAACAAAACAAATCTTCTACAAAGGAAGTTATGCAATAGCTAAAAATAAATAAAACTGCTAGGAAAAAATAAATAAAATGAAAGGAATGCTTTGAAAACACATCAGGTCTCAATGGAGAAAAATCTCATGTTGGATATCTATACTGGTATGGACTGGGTAATGTGTTAGGATCCATACTGGTATGGAGTGGGTAATGTGTTAGGATCTATACTGGTATGGGCTGGGTAATGTGTTAGGATCCATACTGGTATGGACTGGGTAATGTGTTAGGATCCATACTGGTATGGAGTGGGTAATGTGTTAGGATCTATACTGGTAAGGACTGGGTAATGTGTTGGGATCTATACTGGTAAGGACTGGGTAATGTGTTAGGAAGGAAAGGATGCCACATCATTTGACGGAATTGAAAATGATCACCCTACAGAGGGCTGAATTCAAAGACACCCCAAAAATCAAGGAGAAAAAATGATGCAGCAGGCTAGTCCATTGTGCTGAAATTTCATTGCAGCAGCTCAGAATGGTCCTCAGTAGTTTGTATGGCCCCCGTGTGCTTGTATGCATGTCTGACAATGTCGGGCATGCTCCTAATGAGATGGATGGTGTCCTGGGGTATTTCCTCCCAGATCTGGACCAGGGCATCACTGAGCTCCTGAACAGACTGAGGTGCAACCTGGCGGCGTCGGATGGACCGAAACATAATGTCCCAGATGTTTTCTACTGGATTTAGGTCAGACGAGCGTGGGGGCCATTCAGTGGTATCGATTCCTTCATCCTCCAGGAATTGGCTGCATACTCTCACCACGTGAGGCCGGGCATTGTCTGCACCAGGAGGAACCCAGGACCCACTGCACCAGCGTAGGGTCTGACAAAGAGTCCAAGGATTTTATCCCGATACCTAATGTCAGTCAGGGTGCCATTGTCTAGCCTGTAGAGGGCTGTGCGTCCCTCCATGGATATTCCTCCCCAGACCATCACTGACCACCACCAAACCGGTCCTGCTGAACGATGTTACAGGCAGCATAACGTTCTCCACAGCTTCTCCATACCCTTTCACGTCTGTCACATGTGCTCAGGGTGAACCTGTTCTCATCTGGGAAAAGCACAGGGTGCCAGTGGTGGAGCTGCCAATTCTGGTGTTCAATGGCAAATGCCAATGTAGCTCCATGGTGCCGGGCAGTGAGCACAGGGCCCACTAGAGGACGACGGCCCTCAGGCCACCCTCATGAAGTCTGTTTGATTGTTTGGTCAGAGACGATCACACCAGTGGCCTGCTGGACCACGCTCCACCACGTGCTCAGAGTATAAACCGCTTACCAGAGAAATTTGACCCTCAAATTATTGAGTGGTCAAAAAACGTGCAATGCGATAAGCCCAGACCCATTCAATTTGCAGCAATCAGCCGACTCCCGGTCAGTGGTCCAACCTGATCCGCACACTGATGTAAAAATGGCAACTCCAATATCCTCCCAATGATAAACCCAGCTGTGTAAACCAGAAAGTCTCTCCAAGAGAGAAGAGGACTCCAATGGTATAGAGCGAACTTTTATTCACATTCACTCAGCCGTGCGCCCTGTGCCGTATGGCGCATAGACTCAGCCGTGCCGTATGGCGTATATACTCAGCCGTAAACCCTGTGACGTGTATACACTCAGCCGTGCGCCCTGTGCCGTATGGTATATACTCAGCCGTGCGCCCTGTACACTTTGCTCTATGGTATACATACGCCGTGCTCTATGGTATACATACGCCGTGCTCTATGGTATACATACGCCGTGCTCTATGGTATACATACGCCGTGCTCTATGGTATACATACGCCGTGCTCTATGGTATACATACGCCGTGCTCTATGGTATACATACGCCGTGCTCTATGGTATACATACGCCGTGCTCTATGGTATACATACGCCGTGCTCTATGGTATACATACGCCGTGCTCTATGGTATACATACGCCGTGCTCTATGGTATACATACGCCGTGCTCTATGGTATACATACGCCGTGCTCTATGGTATACATACGCCGTGCTCTATGGTATACATACGCCGTGCTCTATGGTATACATACGCCGTGCTCTATGGTATACATACGCCGTGCTCTATGGTATACATACGCCGTGCTCTATGGTATACATACGCCGTGCTCTATGGTATACATACGCCGTGCTCTATGGTATACATACGCTGTGCTCTATGGTAAGGTATACACGCTATACTCTACACATGGCCATCATCCCTCACACACGCGCCTCTCTCTCGCCCTCCTATCAGCACAGGCACGCACACCCCTCACCTCATGAAGCTGGAGTCTGTGGTGATGATGTCTCCCGGGGCCAGCAGATGCGCGCTGTTCTCCGCAGTCACCGCCTCAGCCACCCGTTTCCTGGCCACCGCCAACCTGACATCCACCGCCATTCTCTCACACGCCTCTTAGGACAGGGGCGCCGCCATCTTGGCCAGAACGGACGTCCGCTCGCAGCCATCTTGGAGGTGGCAGAAATCGCTCGACGGGCGGCCATATTAGGTAAGGGAAACAAATCTAAAACACGTGTGTGTGGTTGGTGCGGCGGCCATGTTGGTTGCTGGCGGCTTGTTCTGGTCTTTGAGCGCCATCTGCTGGATGGAAGAGATTATTACAAACAGCTGCAGGAGAATTAGGGGGAATATTCAGCCAAATGTGGATGGAGGAGGGGGGCAGGAATAGAGGCTGACATCCTGCAATCCTATAATCAGTGTTGGGAAGGTTACTTTGGAAATGTAATAGGTTACAGATTACAAATGACCCTACTTAAAATGTAATATTTATTTTCTATGCAATTCCTTGGTTTAGTGACAGTGTGACACTGTTTTCATTTTACTGAAGACTAATATGAGTGCTAAATGGTAAAAATCTTATAATGTTTCCACTAAGACACTTTAAAATCACTTCTTTTTTTATTTATACATTTACCTATTCTGCAGCATATGCGATTCCGTAATATCTGTGCCCATTAAATCTGACATACTACTAGTTCATATAAACTGGGAGGCGTGAGCGCAGTCAGTACACCTTTACCTTTTCGATCAGAAATCACTGCCGCAACCATAAGTCGCCCCATGTCGGAGCGACTTTTTACCGCAATTTTACAGCGACTTTACCGCGACTTCAGCGCGACTTGCGGCTTATATGACAGACGACTTTGTGTTTGGCCAATCAGAATATGATGTGTTGTGACCTAATTCCCCTTTTCTGTTTTTTTTACTCATTTCCTCATTGCCCACCAGTGCCATGTATCAGTGTCCACCAGTGCCACTGCCCACCAGTGCCACGTATGTGTCCACCAGTGCCACGTATGTGTCCACCAGTGCCATGTATGTGTCCACCAGTGCCACGTATGTGTCCACCAGTGCCACATATCAGTGCCACGAATCAGTGTCCACCAGTGCCACATATCAGTGCCACGAATCAGTGTCCACCAATGCCACGTATCAGTGTCCACCAGTGCCACGTATCAGTGCCATGTATCAGTGCCACGAATCAGTGTTCACCAGTGCCACGTATCAGTGTCCACCAGTGCCACGTATCAGTGTCCACCAATGCCACGTATCAGTGTCCACCAGTGCCACGTATCAGTGACATGTATCAGTGCCACAAATCAGTGTCCACCAGTGCCACGTATCAGTGTCCACCAGTGCCACGTATCAGTGTCCACCAGTGCCACGTATCAGTGCCACGAATCAGTATCCACCAGTGCCACGTATCAGTGCCACAAATCAGTGTCCACCAGTGCCACGTATCAGTGTCCACCAGTGCCACGTATCAGTGTCCACCAGTGCCACGTATCAGTGCCACTAATCAGTGTCCACCAGTGCCACATATCAGTGCCACGTATCAGTGTCCACCAGTGCCACGTATCAGTGTCCACCAGTGCCACGTATCAGTGTCCACCAGTGCCACATATCAGTGTCCACCAGTGCCACGTATCAGTGCCACGAATCAGTGTCCACCAGTGCCACGTATCAGTGCCACGAATCAGTGTCCACCAGTGCCACGTATCAGTGCCACGAATCAGTGTCCACCAGTGCCACGTATCAGTGCCACGTATTAGTGCCACGTATTAGTGCCACAAATCAGTGTCCACCAGTGCCACATATCAGTGCCACGTACCAGTGTCCACCAGTGCCACGTATCAGTGTCCACCAGTGCCACGTATCAGTGTCCACCAATGCCACGTATCAGTGTCCACCAGTGCCACATATCAGTGTCCACCAGTGCCACGTATCAGTGCCACGAATCAGTGTCCACCAGTGCCACGTATCAGTGTCCACCAGTGCCATGTATCAGTGTCCACCAGTGCCACATATCAGTGTCCACCAGTGTCACGTATCAGTGCCACGAATCAGTGTCCACCAGTGCCACGTATCAGTGCCACGAATCAGTGTCCACCAGTGCCACGTATCAGTGCCACGTATTAGTGCCACAAATCAGTGTCCACCAGTGCCACATATCAGTGCCACGTACCAGTGTTCACCAGTGCCACGTATCAGTGTCCACCAGTGCCACGTATCAGTGTCCACCAATGCCACGTATCAGTGTCCACCAGTGCCACGTATCAGTGTCCACCAATGCCACGTATCAGTGTCCACCAGTGCCACGTATCAGTGACATGTATCAGTGCCACAAATCAGTGTCCACCAGTGCCACGTATCAGTGTCCACCAGTGCCACGTATCAGTGTCCACCAGTGCCACGTATCAGTGCCACGAATCAGTATCCACCAGTGCCACGTATCAGTGCCACGTATCAGTGTCCACCAGTGCCACGTATCAGTGTCCACCAGTGCCACGTATCAGTGTCCACCAATGCCACGTATCAGTGTCCACCAGTGCCACGTATCAGTGTCCACCAGTGCCACGTATCAGTGCCACGAATCAGTATCCACCAGTGCCACGTATCAGTGCCACGTATCAGTGTCCACCAGTGCCACGTATCAGTGTCCACCAGTGCCACGTATCAGTGTCCACCAGTGCCACGTATCAGTGTCCACCAGTGCCACGTATCAGTGCCACTAATCAGTGTCCACCAGTGCCACGTATCAGTGCCACGTATCAGTGTCCACCAGTGCCACGTATCAGTGTCCACCAGTGCCACGTATCAGTGTCCACCAGTGCCACGTATCAGTGTCCACCAGTGCCACGTATCAGTGTCCACCAGTGCCACGTATCAGTGCCACGAATCAGTATCCACCAGTGCCACGTATCAGTGCCACGTATCAGTGTCCACCAGTGCCACGTATCAGTGTCCACCAGTGCCACGTATCAGTGTCCACCAATGCCACGTATCAGTGTCCACCAGTGCCACGTATCAGTGTCCACCAGTGCCACGTATCAGTGCCACGAATCAGTATCCACCAGTGCCACGTATCAGTGCCACGTATCAGTGTCCACCAGTGCCACGTATCAGTGTCCACCAGTGCCACGTATCAGTGTCCACCAGTGCCACGTATCAGTGCCACTAATCAGTGTCCACCAGTGCCACATATCAGTGCCACGTATCAGTGTCCACCAGTGCCACGTATCAGTGTCCACCAGTGCCACATATCAGTGCCACAAATCAGTGTCCACCAGTGCCATGAATCAGTGTCCACCAGTGCCACTTATCTGTGTCCACCAGTGCCACTCACACAGACCAAGCAGAGATAATGGAATATATATATATATATGTATGTAATGGTATATATATTCCATTATAGGCATGGCTGCAATGTGGGGAATGCCTGGCTAATCTCTTTCTTCTTCCTGGAAAGTCTGATAACAAGTCGTGTCAATTAAGATAAGGAGGCGACTCCCATTGAAGTATATGGGACAGTCGGATCACAGGTCGCCTCAAAGTAGTACAGGATCCTTTTCTGAAGTCGGAGCGACTTCAGTAGTGCCAATTAAGACGCCACTGATTGATTAACATTGCTTTTGTTATGTCAAGCTACCTGGGGCGACCTGGGGCAACACAAGTCGTGCTAGTGTGAATGGGCTCTTAGAGTTGTGAGTAGACAGACTTTTCTGAAGTGGTGTTGAATGACAGTGTCAGTTGTCAGTTGTGGCAAAGATTTGGGGTCTCTCTGATATCCCAGGTGCAGAATGACAGACAGAGACAGTTGTAGTGAACTCTGCTCAGGCAGTCAATGTTCTGAGGTGTCCAAATATTGTGAGGGGTCAATGGTGTCTAAAAGTGCTGCTGAAAGGAAAGGGTATGATTTGCTTCTAATGCCCAGTACACACGATCCGAAAATTGGACGACTCTCCGTCCGTTTTTGTTTGGTTGCTAGGAACTCTCAATTATATTCGCAAATGGTAGAGGTTACTTACCATACGAATTTTCTCGGACGATGATACAAAAGCTTCCGGTATGTGTAACCACGCTGTAGCGTGTGAGGGGGAAATGATGTCTACTGCTCATGCGCTGTCTACTGCTCACCATTTTTTTCAGACGAACAACCTACTGATAATACGATTATCGTACGATGTGTTATAATACGATCAAAATTTTTATGCTTGCACGACCGGATAATATCGGGCGAACTGTCGTGGTCGCCTCTCGTAAGCTGTGTACTAACGATCAGATTATCGTCCGATCTTTTCACAAGTGTTATTTTTCATCCGATTTTCGGATCGTGTGTACGGGCCTTAACCACTTGCCGACCGCCGCACGACTATCTACGTCGGCGGTCAGCCCCTCACAGGCAAAGTGACGTAGGTCTACCAATCAAAATACGCTTTTTGCGATTTTTTTTTTTTTTTACCAAACATATGTAGCGTAAAACAATTTGGCCGAAAATGTTAAAAAATTTTGATTTTTACATTTTTTGGGGGGGGAATTTCATATAAAAAAAAATGTGAAAAATGTGGTTATTTTTGCAAAATTGACGCTCTTTTTTTGTTTATAGCGCATGATCAAAAAATCGCACAGGTGATCAAATACCACCAAAAGAAAGCTCTGTTTGTGGGAAAAAAAGGACGCCAAATTCGTTTAGGTACAGCGTCGCACGACCGCGCAATTGTCCGTTAAAGTTACGCAGTGCCGAATCGCAAAATACCCCCTGGTCAGGAAGGGGGTAAAATCTTCCGGGGCTTAAGTGGTTAAAGAGGTTGTAAACTCGTTTAACTTTTTTTTTTTTTTTTTTTACAACCTGAAAGCGAAACACATAATGAGCTAATATGCATCACATACTAGCTCATTATGAAATACTTACCTTAGAACGAGCCCGCTGTGCCGCCCGCTCACCTGTATGATGGGCGACATGTCCAGTCGCCCGTCTTCCGGGATCGCGGCATCCGGCCATCTGATTGGCCGGAGCCGCGGTGACGTCACTCCTGCGCACGCGCATGGGAGCCGACGGTCACGGCACGAGGCTCTGAAGGAACGGCACCAGCGGCCGTTCCTTCAGAGTGCATGCGCCAGTGACGTCACTGGCTGCATGTAAGGTAAATATCTCCTAAACGGTACATGTTTAGGAGATATTTACAGTACCTATAGGTAAGCCTTAATATAGGCTTACCTATAGGTACAACTTCCTGAGGAGGGTTTACTTCCTCTTTAAGACAGACTAGTCAGCTTTGTGTGCATAAATGCTCATCCGTGATAATAGGATGTTTTCCTCCCAAGCCTAATTTCGAGCATGTGTCCCTAAAGTGCCTTGGTTTTGCCTTTGATCTGAGCTTATCCTATACAATAAGCACCTCTTATGCTCTTGCCAGTTCCCTATCAAATTCCCACATCCCGCCTATTATCTCCAACCCATTCACTGTATTTCCTCGTTCCTTTGTCCTCTTATTGTATGTTTGGAACATTTAAAGCGTAACTCCACTTTTGTTGAGAAAAAAACATTCCCCTCTGGGTGATCTCTGTACATTACAAGGATTTTACCAAACTTTGTTGCAGATTCCTACCTTTTGTTATTCTGAAGAAATTACTGTTTGCTCCTCTGTGCCCTGGCCTGTGCTCAGTGAGTCTAATGGTGGTGGTTTCACAATTATCAATCAGCTGTGCACCTGCAGGGCTCTAATGAGGAAATCTGCTGGGCCTGCATCCCTTTAGATGTGTGCCTATTGGGAGTATCTCACCAAAAATGAAATTTTTGTTGCAGGGGATGCCAGAAATCTGACTTGTATCTTCTTGAAAAACTGGTGAGCCAATCACACAAGCAGGAAATGGTGTTTCTGGGGGCATTCTGTACACATGGCCATATTACGGATGGACGGATGTCTTTTTTCGACCTCACTAACTATGTAACTATTTAGATGGGAACCTTAAAGACCACAACATACAGGGGTATACAATGTACAACATACAGGGGTATACAATGTACAACATACAGAGGTATACAATTTACAACATACAGGGGTATACAATGTACAACATACAGGGGTATACAGTGTACAACATACAGGGGTATACAATGTACAACATACAGGGGTATACAATGTACAACATACAGGGGTATACAATATACAACATACAGGGGTATACAATGTACAACATACAGAGGTATACAATGTACAACATACAGGGGTATACAATATACAACATACAGAGGTATACAATGTACAACATACAGGGGTATACAATGTACAACGTACAGGGGTATACAATGTACAACATACAGGGGTATACAGTGTACAACATACAGGGGTATACAATGTACAACATACAGGGGTATACAATGTACAACATACAGGGGTATACAATATACAACATACAGGGGTATACAATGTACAACATACAGAGGTATACAATGTACAACATACAGGGGTATACAATGTACAACATACAGGGGAATACAATGTACAACATACAGGGGTATACAATGTACAACATACAGGGGTATACAATGTACAACATACAGGGGTATACAACGTACAACATACAGGGGTATACAATGTACAACATACAGGGGTATACAATGTACAACATACAGGGGTATACAATGTACAACATACAGGGGTATACAATGTACGGTTAAAAGCAAGCACACATCATAGGTTGAACTGGATGGACTGATGTCTTTTTTCAACCTCACTAACTATGTAACTATGTAATTCTCAATTTAGTCCTCCTACTCCTAATTAAACAATGTAAAGATAAAGAAAAGAGAGTATGTAACATCATCATGACATTTTCACATTTACATATGATATTGAATTGATACATACTTTACATTTTTAGGACTAAAATGCTGGAAAAAATATTTAACTGTTTTTTTTTTTAGGCTAATTGCAAATTTGCACACAAAGCTGAGCTGTCTTAGAGCCGGTTCACACAGGCGCGACCCGACTTGCCGGGGCGACCTGTGAAATCGGATCGGCGGGCACGGACTTCATATCATTGAAGTCAATGCAGGTCGCTTCAGGTCGCCCCAAAGAAGCTCCGGACCCTTTTTCTAAGTCGGAGCGACTTGTGTCGCTCCTATTAGAACGGGTCCTGTGCTACTCTATGGCAGGCGACCCACGGCTCTGTCCTGGTCCTGCTGGAGCACATTGGTGTGCTCAATATCTTGCTGCTGGATAACCCCAGCTCCTGGTCAGTCCAGTCCGGTCCTACTAGTCCTCCTAGTGTGGTCTCGTCTTGGAGGGTGGAGGCAGCCTGGCCTGGAGCACTGAAGTGGAGAGCACCGCACGTGTGAAAATGGCGCCCCGCCAGTGCAATGCTTTCTTCAGGCCCTCCCTTCTAAGCTGAGACGCGCGCTGCTGTGCCTGGAGTGGAGAGGAGGGAGGAGGTGGCCGCCGGTGGGTGGAGACTTTATAGGTGCGGAGGAGGAATCCTCCTCCATTGGGAGGCGACTCGGCTGCTGTGCTGCCTGTCACAGTCACCTGACCTGAGTCTGATGATGCTGACGTGACGTGACGTGACGTGACACATCCAGTGTATCCGGCGCGCAGCTCAGGGCAGGCCAGGAAGTAGAGAGAGAGCCAGGTGAGGCCCAGGCAGCCAGCACAGAATGTGGCTAATAATTATAAAATGAACACGAGAGTAACCCTATTTGTAATCTTTCAGATTTTCATATGTAACTGTAATTTAATTACACGTTTTTGCACAGTAACTGTAATGAATTACAGTTACATTTATTTTGTAATTAAATTACGTAACGGCGTTACATGTAACTAGTTACTCCCCAACCCTGCCTATAATATATATATAAATAATAAAATATATAATAATCACTTCTTTACACTTGTAGATGAGGGTGGTAAAAAAACATTGCAGCCCAACTGTCCCGGATTCTGAGGGACGGTTCCTGATTTCGAGGGACGGTCCCGGATTTCGAGGGACGGTCCCTGATTTCGAGAGACCGTCCCTGATTTCGAGGGACGATCCCTGATTTCGAGGGGTTGTCCCTGATACGGAACAAAGCCCCTCTGTCCCTCTTTCCTCCTCATTTGTCCCTCATTTTGGTCTGATAAAAAAACATTGCAGCCCAGCTGTCCCGGATTCTGAGGGACGGTTCCTGATTTCGAGGGACGGTCCCTGATTTCGAGGGGCGGTCCCTGATTTAGAGGGACGGTAACTGATTTCAAGGGACGGTCCCAGATTTCGAGGGACGGTCCCTGATTTCGAGAGACGGTCCCGGATTTCGAGAGATGGTCCCTGATTTCGAGAGACGATCCCTGATTTTGAGGGACGGTCCCTGATTTCGGACGGTCCCTGATTTCGAGAGACGATCCCTGATTTCGAGGGGCGATCCCCGATTTCGAGGGGCGATCCCTGATTTCGAGGGACGGTCCCTGATTTCGAGAGACGGTCCCTGATTTCGAGGGGCGGTCCCTGATTTCGAGGGGCGGTCCCTGATACGGAACAAAGTCCCTCTGTCCCTCTTTCCTCCTCATTTGTCCCTCATTTTGGTCTGATCTATATAGTTGTATATAAAATGCATTTTTTATCAATCAAAAAGTTATTCCCAGTGCTAAACCTTTCATCCAATTTCTAAATTGCTGCATCTTTAAATTTAAAAAGCCAAAATAAAGGAATAAAAATTGTTAAAAAAAAAAGAAAACGCGGGTTTAACCACTTCTGGAGTGTTTTACCCCCTTAATGACCAGGCCATTTTTTGCGATTCAGCACTGCGTTACTTTAACGGACAATTGCGCGGTCGTGCTAATTCTAAAAAAAATTAGATTTTAAATTTACTTTTTTTGTTGGGAATGTTATATAGCAGAAAGTAAAAAAATATATATATATTTTTTTTTATCGTTGCTTTTTTTTTTTGCGCTATAAACAAAAAAAGCAACAATAAAAAAAAATATATATTTTTTTTTACTTTCTGCTATATAACATTCCCAATAAAAAAAATAAATTTAAAATCTAATTTTTTTTTTATCATTTTAGGCCAATTTGTTTTCTGCTACATATTTTTAGTAAAAAAAAAAAAAAAAGTGTATTTTGATCAGTTTGCGCAAAACTTATCGCGTCTACAAACTAGGGGAAAGATTTATGTCATTTTTATTTATTTATTTATTATTTACTAGTAATGTCAGCAATCTGAGATTTTTAGCGAGACTGCGACATTGCGGTGGACAGATCGGACCCCTTTTTGAGACCAGTGACATTACTACAGTAATCAGTGCTAAAAATATGCACTGTTACTGTAATAATGACACTGGCAGGGGAGGGGTTAACCTAGGGGTGATCAAGGGGTTAAATGTGAGCCTAGGGGCGTGTTTCTAACATTCCCAATAAAAAAAAAAAAAATGTATTTTTTTTTCATCATTTTAGGCCAATTTGTTTTCTGCTACATATTTTTGTTAAAAAAAAAAAAACCCAAAAAGTGTATTTTGATTGGTTTGGGCAAAAGTTATTACTTTCTGCTATAAAACAAATTAAAAAATCAAATTTCTTCATCATTTTAGGCCGATTTATATTCTGCTACCTGATTTTAGTAAAAAAAAAAATCCCAATAAGCGTATATTGATTGGTTTGCGCAAACGTTTTCCCACAAATAGAGCTTTCTTTTGGTGAAATTTGATCACCTCTGCGATTTTTTATTTTTTTAAAAATAAAATGAAGAAAAAAAGAGCGACAATTCTGGAAAAAAAAAAAACAATATTTTTCACTTTCTGCTATATAACATTCCCAATAAAAAAAAAAATCTAATTTTTTAATCATTTTAGGCCAATTTGTATTCTGTTACATATTTTTGGTAAAAAAAAAAAAATCACAATAAGCGTATTCTGATTGATTTGCGCAAACCTTATCCCACAAACAGAGCTTTCTTTTGGTGGTATTTGTTCACCTCTGCGATTTCTATTTTTTGGCTATAAACAAAAAAAAGAGACAATTTTTTTAAAAAAAAAATATTTTTCACTTTCTGCTATATAACATTCCCAATAAAAAAAAAATCTAATTTTTTTATCATTTTAGGACAATTTGTATTCTGCTACATATTTTTGGTAAAAAAAACAAATCCCAATAAGCGTATATTGATTGGTTTGCGCAAAAGTTATCCCACAAATAGAGCTTTCGTTTGGTGGTATTTCATCACCTGTATGATTTTTTTTTTTTTTGCACTATAAACAAAAAAAGAGCGACAATTCTGAAAAAAATATATACAGTATATATATTTTTACTTTCTTTTATATAACATAAAAAAAAATGTAAAAATCTAATTTTTTCATCCTTTTAGGCCGATTTGTATTCTGCTACATATTTTTGTTAACCACTTAAACCCCGGAAGATTTTACCCCCATTCCGACCAGGGGGTATTTTGCGATTCGGCACTGCGTGACTTTAACGGACAATTGCGCGGTCGTGCGACGCTGTACCTAAACGAATTTGACGTCCTTTTTTTCTCACAAACAGAGCTTTTTTTTGGTGGTATTTGGTCACCTGTGCGATTTTTTGATCACGCGCTATAAACAAAAAAAGAGCGTCAATTTTGCAAAAATAACAATATTTTTCACATTTTTTTTATATGAAATTCCCCCCAAAAAAATGTAAAAATCAAAATTTTTTAACATATTCGGCCAATTTGTTTTATGCTACCTATGTTTGGTAAAAAAAAATCGCAAAAAGCGTATTTTGATTGGTTTGCGCAAAAGTTATCGCGTTTACTAACAAAGGGAAAGATTTTTGTCATTTCTGTTGTTTTTTTTTTTAACGCGTAATGGCGGCGATCTGCGATTTTTTTTTGCGGTACTGCGACATTGCGGCGGACAGATCGGACCCTTGACTGACATTTTTGACACTTTTGGGGTTACCAGTGACATTTCTACAGTAATCAGTGCTATATATATGCACTGTTACTGTAAAAATACACTGGCAGTGAAGGGGTTAACTTTATTTGGGAGGGAGGGGCTGTGTGTGTCCCTAGGGGCGTGATTCTTACTGTGATTGGCTGTGGCTTGAGCTGTAAGGACACTGATCAACGGATCTACATAGTAAATCCATGTGATCAGTGTCTTTGCAGCGAGGAGAATGACAGGCAGCTTGTTTACACAAGCTGCCTGACATTCTCCCTCTCCCCCGCCGATCGCCGAGTGGCCGGCGGACATGGGGTCCGCTGGTCACACGCGCGGGGGGGTCCGTGACCACGCGGGAGCGCGCCTCCGGGGGCGTGCGCTCGCTCCCTAGACCCTCACAAGCAAGCAACGTAGCCCTACGTTAGTTTGCCTGTGAGGGGCTGACCGCCGACGTAGATAGTCGTGCGGCGGTCGGCAAGTGGTTAAAAGAAATCCCAATAAGCGTATATTGATTGGTTTGCGCAAAAGTTATCTCACAAATAGAGCTTTCTTTTGGTGGTATTTGATCACCTGTGCGATTTTTATTTTTTGCGCTATAAACAAAAAAAGTGACAATTTTTTAAAAAACAATATTTTTTACTTTCTGCTATAAAACATTCCCAATAAAAAAAAAATGTAAAAATCTATTTTTTTCATCATTTTAGGCCAATTTGTATTCTGCTACATATTTTTGGTAAAAAAAACAAATCCCAATAAGCCGATATTGATTGGTTTGCGCAAAAGTTATCTCACAAATAGAGCTTTGTTTTGGTGGTATTTGATCACCTGTGCGATTTTTATTTTTTGCACTATAAACAAAAAAAGAGCTACAATTCTGAAAAAAAAAAACATTATTTTTCACTTTCTGCTATATAACATTCCCAAAAAAAAAATTAAAATTCTATTTTTTTTTATCATTTTAGGCCAATTTGTTTTCTGCTACATATTTTTGGTCAAAAAAAATCCCAATAAGCGTATTTTGATTGGTTTGCACAAAAGTTATCCCACAAACAGAGCTTTCTTTTGGTGGTATTTGTTCACCTCTGATTTTTATTTTTTACTCTATAAACAAAAAAAAGAGCAACAATTGTTTTAAAAAAAAAAAAAAAAATTATTTTCTGCTATAAAACACATTCAATAAACATTTAAAAAAAAAAAAATCAAATTTCTTCATCATTTTAGACCAATTAGTTTTCTGCTACATATTTTTAGTAAAAAAAATTCCAATAAGTGTATTTTGATCGGTTTGCGTAAAAGTTATCACATCTACAAACTAGGGGAAAGATTTATGTCATTTTTATTTTATTTTTTTACAAGTAATGGCGGCGATCAGCGATTTTTAGCGGGACTGCGACACTGCAGTGGACGAATCTGACACCAAATGATACTTTTTGGGGACCAGTGACACCAATGCAGTGATCAGTGCTAAAAATATGCACTGTCACTGTAACACTGGCAGGAAAGGGGTTAACATCAGGGGGGGGCGATCAAAGGGTTAAATGTGTCCCTAGGGAGTGCTTTCTAACTGTGTGGGGGAGGTGCTTGTACAATGGGAAGAGAGAGAGATCCGTGTTCCTGCGTAGCAGAAGCACAAGATCTCTGCCTTCCCTTGTCACAGAACGGTGATCTGCCTCTGTTGGGAACGATCAGCGGATCCCGCCAAAAACTGAGCCGAGTCATAAAATCCCTGTGTACATTCAGACACAGAGCCAAGGTTCAGACCCGCCTCCCAGTGATGGTAGTAACTGCATTAAAGTAAACGGCATTAACACAGTTACTTTAGAGGGTAACGAGTAATCTAACTGATTACTGTTCCCCTCCTGGTGACGCCGTTCCCATTACTTGGGCCGCGTTACCACAATTACATCTACTGCCACTAGATGGCAGTAGTGTAATTCCTGCTCTCCTCTGAGAAAACTCTACTCTGTCAGAAATACCTACCTCCTCACTTCCGGGGCTAGTTCGTCATTCATCAGCTGTTCATCAGCTGTTGCCGTGTCCCAGTGCGCATGCGCCGTCCTAGTGCGCATGCCCAGTCAGAAAATGATCTCGGCTTCAGGAAAATAATAAAACTACCCACTACCCAAACTTACGCACTGTGTGCAATGCCTATGCATCCCAATACACCCCTTTACGTATACACAGTCATAACAAGGGATGTTGTCCTGAACAAGTATGTATGTATATATATATATATATTTTTTTTATTTTTTTTTATCTAAATGAAAGGAAAAAAAAAATATATATATATATTATTTTTGGATTGTATATATGATATATTTTCACTGTCACTTATGGTATATTTTACCTTTAATATGGTTTGATTAAGATTCACTAAGCACCTGTGTATCATATTGAGCGCTGTCCCCCTTCCTTTTTCTGGTTTA
>NC_138774.1:278373324-278394070 GCF_965119305.1 Pelophylax lessonae | reverse complement strand
ACTTAGCAAATACCACTCGGGTACCAGTGCCACTCAGCAAATACCACTCGGGTACCAGTGTACCACGCAGGTACCACAGTGCCACTCTCAGCAAATACACCTCAGGTCCCAACTGCCAGTGTACCACGCAGCTGGAAACACTCAGCAAGTACCACTCAGGTACCAATGTACCACGCAGGTACCACAATGCCACTCTCAGCAAATACCACTCAGGTACTAGTGCCACCAGTGCCACCAGTGCCACTCAGCAAATACACTCAGGTACCACAGTGCCACTCTCAGCAAATACCACTCAGGTACTGTACCAGTGTACCACGCAGGTACCATAGTGCCACTCTCAGCAAATACCACTCAGGTACCACTCAGCAAATACCACTCGGGTATCAATGTACCACGCAGCCAGCCAGTGCCACTCAGCAAATACCACTCAGGTACCATACCAGTGTACCACGCAGCCAGTACCACTCAGCAAATGCCAAGCAGGTACCACAAAACAAATACCACTCAGGTACCGTACCAGTGTATCACGCAGGTACCACTAAGTAAATACCACACATACAAGGGGCATACAAGTTATTTGACATATTTGATTATTTTTTTAAAGTAACGCAATAGTTACTTTCCCTGGTAATTAGTTACTTTTTTACTGATGTAACTCAGTTACTAATAAAAACAGGAATAGGAATTGTACAGCATATAAAATGAGGGAAATAGGACATAGGGCATGGTGTGTGGTGGTAGTGGGGGGTTGCAGAATAGGGAATAAACAGGATGACAGTCATACAGAAAGAGTTTTATAGTTTATAGTTTTTTTTTTTTTTGTTTTTTTTTTAGTTGGTGCCAAATGGGGAACATACAGCTAGGCAAACAGAATGAGGCAGTATGGGGTAGGGAATGTACAGCATGGCATACAGAATGAGGCAGTATGGGGTAGGGAATGTACAGCATGGCATACAGAATGAGGCAGGGAATATACAGCATGGCATACAGAATGAGGCATTATGGGGTAGGGAATGTACAGCATGGCATACAGAATGAGGCAGTATGGGGTAGGGAATGTACAGCATGGCATACAGAATGAGGCAGTATGGGGTAGATAATGTACGACATAGCATACAGAATGAGGGGGTGCAGCATGGCATGCAGAAAAAAGCGGTGCAGCATGGCATACAGAATGAGGCGGTTCTATGCATTCTATGCATTAAGATAAAAAGCTTTCTGTGTGCAGCAGCCCCCCTCTAATACTTACCTGAGCCTCATCTCTATCCAGCGATGTCAACTAGTATCTCAGCCGTCCGAGACTCTCCCTCCTGATTGGCACAGCAGCGGCGCCATTGGCTCCTGCCGCTGTCAATCAAACTCAGTCAGCCAATCAGGAAAGAGAGGAGGCAGCAGTCATTGGTTATGTCACTTAAAAAACTTAATTTCTGCCAAAATAAATAATTGGACAATATTAGACCACACCCCCGCTCCTAGATGCTTACCGGGGCTTAAATTACATTTCCCCTGGCCCCATTAGGTCAACAAAGCGGCCCAAGAGTTGTGAGCAGAGGAGGGACTTTTTGATTCATTTTGTGAGGGGGTAGGCAAATAAAATGTCAGTGCCCCTGTTACACTGCACCCCGGTGGAGGCGATGTAGGAGGGGTTAGTGGGGCCTCGTCAACAAGGTTGTATGGGGCCCCTTGATTTCTAACAGCAGCCCTGGGTGTCCCAATACTTTTGGTAATATAATGTATGTATGCATGTGAGATAGGGACCTTAGATTGTAAGCTTCTTGAGGGCAGGGACTGATAAGAAGGTACACATCTCTCTCTCTATATATATATATATATATATATATATATATATATATAGCGTTGCGTAAAATTGTTCACGCTGACAGGCGGACCTGATCAGACAGCCCATGTGAAAGGGGCCTTCAGCTGTGGCATGGCAATGAGGAAAAAAAGAAATTATATTATTATATAATATCATTTTTTTTATATATATAATAATTGAAAAAAAAAATAGGAAAATAATTTTTTTTTATAATTGAAAAAATATTTTTTTTTTAATAATAATTAAAAAAAAAAGAAAAATATTTTTTTTAAATAATTTAAAAAAATAAATTAGTAATAATTAATAATAATAATAACCACCACACTCCCTGTCCACTTACCTTTTGCGTAAAGGTAAGTGGACAGGGAGATTAAGCCTGCAAAAACTTCCCTCTCATCTCCTCTTGGGGAAGGAGATGGACAGGCAGGGGAAACAGCCATTAGTTTACTGCTTGTCAAACTCCCGGCCACCACAAGAGGGCGCCAGTTCCCCGTTCTCTCACTGAAGAAGGCCGGAAAAGGCATCAATTTTCAGACAGCGCGGAAGTCCGTGCACTCGGTGAGTGGTTGGGGGGGGGGGGGGCGCAAAAGGGACCGGACACCTTTTGGAGTGCACCCCAGGCGCCAGGTCGCTAATTCTAGTCGCCAATGCGACCTGGCGCCCGGGGTTTGTCGAGCCCTGTATATATATATATATACAGTATATATATATATATATATATATATATATATACAGAGAGAGAGAGCACTGGGTGCAGTGCACAAAGCAAGGTCCATAAAGACATGGATGAGCGAGTTTGGGATGGAGGAACTTGACTGGCCTGACCTCAACCCAATAGAAAACCTTTGAATTAGAGTGTAGACTGCGAGCCAGGCCTTCTTGTCCAACATCAGTGCCTGACCTCACAAATGCGCTTCTGGAACAATGGTTAAACATTCCCATAGACACACTCCTAAACCTTGTGGACAGCCTTACCAGAAGAGTTGAAGCTGTTATAGCTGCAAAGGGTGGGCCAACTCAATATTGAACCCTACGGACTAAGACTGGGATGCCATTAAAGTTTGTGCATGTAAAGGCAGGCGTCCCAATACTTTCAGTAATATAAAGTACTTGCAGTGAATGTTTTCTGAATGTCACATTCAATATCCCCTTAGGTGTATTTTTACTATATTTAAGGAAAATGTCCTAAAAAGTGTAAATACAGACAGTTAGTCTTGGTTAAATGCTGCTGAAAAGCATGAAATAGTGACTACAGGACTGCGGAAAGCAGGAAAGGAAGTGACCACAGGAGATAGAGACTACCACATTCATTTTTATTCTACATATTGTACATAAGGCTAAAATGTACTGCACAAATCAAAGAATGCATACATATTCCGGAGTCATTGTTTTACATCAGGTGTTGCTTTCATATTCTACCACAAGGTAGCGCCCAAGCTACATAGTTGATATTTGAATTGCACTGCTGCATTAGTTGTCTGGAATAGTTCAGCAGTGATTTGTCTGTAGCTACTTGGCAAAGAGCTGTTTAGTGTCATAATAAGTGTATAATAATAAGTCATAATAATAAAATAAATAAATAAAAAGTCATAATAAATTATAATCATAGATTTATTTTGAAATATGCAATATTTGGCCCAGGAAGTATCAGAGCTGGGAATACGGCTATTGCAGTTCTTGGTTAAAGCTAACCTTTCAGCGAAGGTCACAGGTATAAAAAAATAACCAGGTACAGGCAAAGACGGAACTTGCAGGGTGCCGAGCAGTCTGGCATCAATGAAGAACTGGGTGCGCTGGTAGTCCCTGGTACTTGCACGCCCCTGCTGTGTGCAAAGTCTGGGTCCCAGCTATTTATGGGGATGCGTTTTTCTCGCAGGGAATTTGTTAGGGCAATGGCTGGTGTTGGCACTTCAATCATCACGGCACCATGGTTGTTTTGGTGTCAGGATGACTGAAGCGCATTATTTCTATTATTGCATTGTAATATAAAATAGTTCAACTCTTACTCTTCATAATGCAGAATCAGTGGGAGCCCTGAGCGTGTCACTTGCTCCCCGTGGAGAGAGAACGGTGGTCTGCTGTTGTAAACACAGCAGACCGTGGTTCTCTCAGCATTCATCACAGGGCTCCTGTGATCCATCTATTTAGGAACACAGGTCCCTGTGTTGATTCCATAAGCCCATCCAGTTAGAAAACACCCCCTAGGCTCACATTTAACCCTTGGACCGCCCCTGGGTTAACCCTTTCCCTGCCAGTGTCATTATTACAGTAACACTGATTACTGTATTAGGCCCCTTGCACACTGCAGCTTAAAAATGTTCAGTACAGCTTTTTTTTTTTATGAGCTAAAATAGAGCCCATTCATTCTAATGTGCCTATGCACACAGGCGCATAAATGAGCGCCGCGTATTCTTCAGTAAGAACAAAATAGAAAAATCTTCATTTTTGGACAGTAATTTACGCCTAATGCGCGCATTTGCACGCAAATACGTTTAAATGAACACACACGATCATACTGTTGATCTGAAAAAAAAATTTGCATACTCAGAGGCGCGAATTTACACGAATTTGCGCGAACGCATATGCGCGAAAATACATGCAAATGCGCGCTTTTCAATAAGGCAAAAATTACGGCTGAAATAGGAGATGCTCAAACAGGAGTATCGTGTGCAAGAGGCCTTAGTGTCACTGGTCCCCCCCAAAAGTGTCAAAAATGTCAGTTAGGTCTGTCCACCGCAATGTTGCAGTCTCGCTAAAAATCGCAGATCGCCGCCATTACTAGTAAAAAATAAAATAAATAAAAATGACATAAATCTTTCCCGTAGTTTGTAGACGCGATAACTTTTGCGCAAAGCAATCAAAATACGCTTATTGCGATTTTTTTTTTTACCAAACATATGTAGCAAAAAACAAATTGGTGAATGATGAAAAAAATGATGAAAAAATTAGATTTTTAAAATTATTTATATTTTAACTGCTTGCCAACTGCTCACAGTATATTTACTGCGGCGGTCAGCCCCTCACAGGCAAAGCGACGTAGGTCTACGTCACTAGCCTGTGAGGCTCCGGGGAGCGCGCGTGCACCGCCGGAGGCGCGCTCCCGCGTGGTCACGGACCCCCCCCCTGCGCGTGTGACTCGCGATCGTCGGGTGAAGAGGGAGAAAGGCAGGCGGCTGATGTAAACAAGCCGCCTGTCATTCTCCCCTGTGTAGAAACAATGATCATACGGTTCTACTATGTAGGACTGTTGATCACTGTTCCTACAGCTCAAGCCACAGCCAATCACAGTTAGAATCACGCCCCTAGGGACACACAAAACCCCTCCCTCTCAAAAAAAGTTAACCCCTTCACTGCCAGTGTAATTTTTACAGTAACAGTGCATATGTACAGTGGGTACGGAAAGTATTCAGACCCCCTTAAATTTTTCACTCTTTGTTATATTGCAGCCATTTGCTAAAATCATTTAAGTTCATTCTTCTTCCTCATGAATGTACACATAGCACCCCATACTGACAGAAAAACACAGAATTGTTGACATTGTTGCAGATTTATTAAAAAAGAAAAACTGAAATATCACATGGTCCTAAGTATTCAGACCCTTTGCTGTGACACTCCTATATTTAACTCAGGTGCTTTCCATTTCTTCTGATCATCCTTGAGATGGTTCTACACCTTCATTTGAGTCCAGCTGTGTTTGATTATACTGATTGGACTTGATTAGGAAAGCCACACACCTGTCTATATAAGACCTTCCAGATCACAATGCATGTCAGAGCAAATGAGAATCATGAGGTCAAAGGAACTGCCTGAAGAGCTCAGAGACAGAATTGTGGCAAGGCACAGATCTGGCCAAGGTTACAAAAAGATTTCTGCTGCACTTAAGGTTCCTAAGAGCACAGTGGCCTCCATAATCCTCAAATGGAAGACGTTTAGGATGACCAGAACCCTTCCTAGAGCTGGCTGTCTTGCCAAACTGAGCTATCGGGGGAGAAAAACCTTGGTGAGAGAGGTAAAGAAGAACCCAAAGATCACTGTGGCTGAGCTCCAGAGATGCAGTCAGGAGATGGGAGAAAGTTGTAGAAAGTCAACCATCACTGCAGCCCTCCACCAGTCGGGGCTTTATGACAGAGTGGCCCGACGGAAGCCTCTCCTCAGTGTAAGACACATGAAAGCCCGCATGGAGTTTGCTAAAAAACACCTGAAGGACTCCAAGATGGTGAGAAATAAGATTCTCTGGTCTGATGAGACCAAAATAGAACTTTTTGGCCTTAATTATAAGCGGTATGTGTGGAGAAAACCTGGCACTGCTCATCACCTGTCCAATACAGTCCCAACAGTGAAGCATGGTGGTGGCAGCATCATGCTGTGGGGGTGTTTTTCAGCTGCAGGGACAGGACGACTGGTTGCAATCAAGGGAAAGATGAATGCGGCCAAGTACAGGGATATCCTGGACAAAAACCTTCTCCAGAGTGCTCTGGACCTCAGACTGGGCCGAAGGTTTACCTTCCAACAAGACAATGACCCTAAGCACACAGCTAAAATAACGAAGGAGTGGCTTCACAACAACTCCGTGACTGTTCTTGAATGGCCCAGCCAGAGCCCTGACTTAAACCCAATTGAGCATCTCTGGAGAGACCTAAAAATGGCTGTCCACCAACGTTTACCATCCAACCTGACAGAACTGGAGAGGATCTGCAAGGAGGAATGGCAGAGGATCCCCAAATCCAGGTGTGAAAGACTTGTTGCATCTTTCCCAAAAAGACTCCTGGCTGTATTAGATCAAAAGGGGGCTTCTACTAAATACTGAGCAAAGGGTCTGAATACTTAGGACCATGTGATATTTCAGTTTTTCTTTTTTAATAAATCTGCAACAATGTCAACAATTCTGTGTTTTTCTGTCAGTATGGGGTGCTATGTGTACATTCATGAGGAAGGAGAATGAACTTAAATGATTTTAGCAAATGGCTGCAATATAACAAAGAGTGAAAAATTTAAGGGGGTCTGAATACTTTCCGTACCCACTGTATAGCACTGATTACTGCAGTAATGTCACTGATAACCCCAAAAGTGTCAAAAATGTCAGTCAAGGGTCCGATCTGTCCGCCGCAATGTCGCAGTACCGCAAAAAAAATCGCAGATTGCCGCCATTACGCATTAAAAGAAAAAACACCAAAAATGACAAAAATCTTTCCCTTAGTTAGTAAACGCGATAACTTTTGCGCAAACCAATCAAAATACGCTTTTTGCGATTTTTTTTAGCAAACATATGTAGCATAAAACAAATTGGCCGAAAATGTTAAAAAATTTTGATTTTTACATTTTTTTGGGGGGGAATTTTATATAAAAAAATGTGAAAAATATTGTTATCTTGCAAAATTGACGCTCTTTTTTTGTTTATAGCGCATGATCAAAAAATCGCACAGGTGATCAAATACCACCAATAGAAAGTTCTGTTTGTGGGAAAAAAAGGACGCCAAATTCGTTTAGGTACAGCGTCGCACGACTGCGCAGTTGTCTGTTAAAGTCACGCAGTGCCGAATCGCAAAATAGGCCCTGGTCAGGAAGGGGGTAAAATCTTCCGGGGCTTAAAGAGGTTGTAAACTCGTTTGAGTTTTTTTTTTTTACACCCTGCAAAAGAAAGACATAATGAGCTAGTATGCATCGCATATTAGCTCATTATGCAATACTTACCTCAGAACGAGCCCCCGCCGTGCCGCTCACTCACCTCTATGACGGGCGACATGTCTAGTCGCCCGTCTTCCGGGATCGCGGCATCCGGCCATCTGATTGGCCGGAGCCGCGGTGACGTCACTCCCGCGCACGCGCGCTAGAGCCGACAGTCACGGCACGGGGCTCTGAAGGAACGGCACGATCGGCCGTTCCTTCAGAGCGCATGCGCCAGTGACGTCACTGGCGACATGTAAGGTAAATATCTCCTAAACGGTACATGTTTAGGAGATATTTACAGTACCTATAGGTAAGCCTTATCATAGGCTTACCTATAGGTACAAGTTGTAGAGGAGGGTTTACTTCCTCTTTAAGTGGCTAATACATTTTGTTTGGGAATGTTATATAGCAGAAAGTAAAAAATATTGTTTTTTGCTTCAGAATTGTCGCTCTTTTTTTGTTTATAGCGCAAAATCTAAAAACCGCAGAGGTGATCAAATACCACCAAAGGAAAGCTCTATTTGTGGGAAAAAAAGGACATCAATTTTATTTGGGTACAGTGTGGCACGACCGTGCAATTGTCAGTTAAAGTAACGCAGTGCCGTATCGCAAAAAATGGCCTGGTCATTAAGGGGGTGACCAGCTGATTGGCTCCCCCACTGGCTATTATACGAAACGACATACAGGTACGTCGTCTCGTGCAATAGAGCCACAGTCTGCCCCTAATACGCAGTATATATATGTGGCGGCTGGTCGGCAAGTGGTTAAAACTGTCATTTTCGGTTTCAGTTTTCCGCCAAGTGCATCCTGCATTTTCAGTTTCTGTACCAAAATCTCCATCCATCTCCACCTCTATTTATAACATAAACTATAAAACGGTTTCTATAATCCTTTTTATACAATATACGAGGAATCATTTTTTTTAACAAAGTTGAAGGTTTACTTTAACCACTTCTGGACCGTAAGGATTTGCCCCCCTTAATGACCAGGCCCTATTTTGCGATTCAGCACTGCGTTACTTTAACAGACAATTGCGCGGTCGTGCAACGTTGTACCCAAATAAAATTGATGTCCTTTTATCCCCACAATTAGAGATTTCTTTTGGTGGTATTTGATCACCTGTGCAATTTTTATTTTTTGCGTTATAAACCAAAAAAGTGTGACAATTCTGAAAAAAAAAAGCAATATTTTTCACATTCTGCTATATAACATTCCCCACAAAAAAAAAAAAAAAATTAAAAATCAAATTTTTTTAACATTTTAGGCCAATTTGTTTTATGCTAAAATTGGGTTGAGAGTGTATGTCTGTCCATACCATTCTGGCACCATCCCCTGCAAATTTAAAATGTATAAATGTACTAGAGATCGAACGATTATTGGCAACAACGATATATCGGGGACCGATATGCACTTTGCCCGATATATTGGAATTGGCATTTTGATTTTCCGATATTGCCGATATTTAGGGAAAGTGCTGTACCGGAGTGATGCCTGCAGCTAGAGGCATCCCCCCGGTACCGGTGTTCATAGCTGACGGTCGGCTGCCTTGTAATGACAACAAAAAATTAGAAAAATAAAAAAAAAATTTATAATTGAAAAAATTAATTTTTTTTAATAATAATTAAAAAAAAAAGAAAAATAATTATTATTTTTTTTGAATAATTTAAAAAATAAATTAATAATAATTAATAATAATAATAATAATAACCACCACACTCCCTGTCCACTTACCTTTTAAGCAAAGGTAAGTGGACAGGGAGATTAAGCCTGCAAAAACTTCCCTCTCATCTCCTCTTGGGGAAGGAGATGGACAGGCAACAGCCATTAGTTTACTGCTTGTCAAACTCCCGGCCACCACAAGAGGGCGCCAGTTCCCTGTTCTCTCACTGAAGAAGGCCGAAAAAGCCACGGCCTCAATTTTCAGACAGCGCGGAATTCCGTGCACTCGGTGAGTGGTTGGGGGGGCGCAAAAGGGACCGGACACCTCTTGGAGTGCACCCCAGGCGCCAGGTCGCTAATTCTAGTCGCCAATGTGACCTGTCGCCCCGGGTTTGTCGAGCCCTGTATATATATATACAGAGAGAGAAAGAGAGAGAGCTGAACCTGCGATCTGTCCCTGTGTCACTCAGTCACCTCCCCCCACACACGTCAGTAAGCACCAGGCATACATTAACCCCTCCCTCTCCAATAAAATTAACCCCTTCCCTGCCAGTTTCATTTTTACAGTAACAGTGCAGATTTATAGCACTGATTACTGCAGTAATGTCACTGGTACCCCCAAAAGTGTCAGAAATGTCAGTCAAGGGTCCGATCTGTCCGCCGCAATGTCGCAGTCCCGCAAAAAAAATCGCAGATCGCCGCCATTACTCGTTAAAAAAAAACAATAAAAATGACAGAAATCTTTCCCTTAGTTAGTAAACGCAATAACTTTTGCGCAAACCAATCAAAATACGCTTTTTGCGATTTTTTTTTACCAAACATATGGTAAAAAAAAAAATTGGCCAAAAATTTTAAAAAATTTTGATTTTTACATTTTTTTTGGGGGGGAATTTCATATAAAAAAATGTTAAAAATATTGTTATTTTTTCAAAATAAACGCTCTTTTTTTGTTTATAGCGCAAAAAGTAAAAATCGCACAGGTGATCAAATACCACCAAAAGAAAGCTCTGTTTGTGGTAAAAAAAGGACGTAAATTTAGTTTGGGTACGGCATCGCACGACCGCGCAATTGTCAGTTAAAGTCGCACAGCGCCGAATCGCAAAAAGTGGCCTGGACGTAAGACAGCAAAATCCTCCGGTGGTAAAGTGGTTAAAGGTGGTGTGTTCCAATATATGTAGAGGGAATTAACCGCGCTAAAGGAAGCAAAATTAGACAGCAGCAACTTCTAGTGTGACCACACCCTAATGAATATTTGTAAATTAAGTCGTGCTATAATATGATCAATGGAGATGTAAAGTCCATACAGTCCAAACAATAAATGAAGATGTAATCCAGGACCAGGCTCCCTTAAGGGTATATGCTTACCAGATTGAGGTAAGATAAAGGCAGATTCTCTAGGTAAATCTTGTCACCTTGATAGTAGATCCAGGCCCACGTGAACGATTAGCTCAATAGTAATTGGATCCAATGTACGAAAAGGGTTAACACCAAAAACAAATATTTCGTATTCTGGCTGAAGTCGCCTCTTACCGGACAACAATAAATGAATAGCCAAAGTAAAGAAGACAATGTTGTGAAAATTACGTGCTGAACCACCACCAGCTAGATTCGCCTCTTACCATGTGAGAATAAAAGGTATAGCAAAAATGTGCAGATCACAATCCAGTGTACCACCCGGAGCCAATATCAAGACACACCAGTAGGGGTCGCCTCTTACCAAATAGGAAAAACAGTCAAGCCTGTATGGTAATCAAGCATCCAGGGACCCGACCCTTGACTTGGGGTGCTGTTTCTCAGATGTATCCAAAGGTATTGCAAGTGTTCACCAACATGAAGGAAAGAAGGCTCCCATAGCGTAAAACCATTTAAAATTTATTCCAATAAAAGCAAAATAACTTACAAGAGACCAGGAATGAAGGAGTAATGTTAGCAGCCGCCGGCTAACATTGCTCCTTCATTCCTGATCTCTTGTAAGTTATTTTGCTTTTATTGGAATACGTTTAAATGGTTTTACGCTATGTGTTCCAACCTGCATGTAAAAAAATCCACTTTTGTGTTTCATGAGCCACCGCATGTTTTTCAATTGTTCTTATCATGTCGTATTTGGTATATAGTTCTACAGAGAATGGTTTTCTGGTGGCTAGAACCTGTGGTGCATGGTGTTGTTGAATGCTGAATGCCCTGCTTTTCTTAGTTTGAATCTGATGTGGTAAAAGTAAAGTATTTTTTTGGCCTCCAAAATTCTTTCTATTGTTCCCATCATGTTGTCTTCAGTATATAGTTCTACAGAGAAGGTGTTTGGCCAGATGGAGCCTGTAGTGTGTGTTGTTGGTGTGTTGCTGTTGGATGTGGGAAGCCCTGGATTGCTTAATTCAAATCTCTGCTATGATAATACTTTTATGTTTCAAAGGCTTATGGGCCATACACACTATAAGATTTTCTGAAGACTTTTTCCTTTAGATTTACCAAAACCCTATAATATGAGGTCAAATCTAAACACTTTCCATTTGTATGCCATCTGGCAGGCCTTTGCACTACATAGAAAAGGTAAATCTGAAGGAAATCTAACCACAAAAGTTGGATAGTGTGTATCCAGCTTTAGAGAGTCTAGATCCATGATACAGGTTACATAGTTAGTGAGGTTGAAAAAAGACATCAGTCCATCCAGTTCAACCTATGATGTGTGTGTGTGTTTGCTGTTAACCGTACATTGTATACCCCTGTATGTTGTACATTGTATACCCCTGTATGTTGTACATTGTATACCCCTGTATGTTGTACATTGTATACCCTTGTATGTTGTACATTGTATACCCCTGTATGTTGTACATTGTATACCCCTGTATGTTGTACGTTGTATACCCCTGTATGTTGTACATTGTATACCCCTGTATGTTGTACATTGTATACCCCTGTATGTTGTACATTGTATACCCCTGTATGTTGTACATTGTATACCCTTGTATGTTGTACATTGTATACCCCTGTATGTTGTACGTTGTATACCCCTGTATGTTGTACATTGTATACCCCTGTATGTTGTACATTGTATACCCTTGTATGTTGTACATTGTATACCCCTGTATGTTGTACATTGTATACCCCTGTATGTTGTACATTGTATACCCCTGTATGTTGTACATTGTATACCCCTGTATGTTGTACATTGTATACCCTTATATGTTGTACATTGTATACCCCTGTATGTTGTACATTGCATACCCCTGTATGTTGTACATTGTATACCCCTGTATGTTGTACATTGTATACCCCTGTATGTTGTGCATTGTATACCCCTGTATGTTGTACATTGTATAGCCCTGTATGTTGTACATTGTATACCCCTGTATGTTGTATATTGTATACCCCTGTATGTTGTACATTGTATACCCCTGTATGTTGTACATTGTATACCCTTGTATGTTGTACATTGTATACCCCTGTATGTTGTGGTCTTTAAGGTGCCCATCTAATAGTTTTTTTAAACTATCGATGCTCCCGGCTGATACGACTGCTTGTGGAAGAGAATTCCACATCCTTACCGCTCTGACAGTGAAGAACCCCCTACGTACTTTAAGGTTAAACCGCCTTTCCTCTAGTTTTAGTGAGTGGCCACGTGTCTTATTGTATTCCCTTTCTCTGAATAGTTTAGTCCTTATGCTAGGATCACCAGTACAGTATTTGTACATTGATATCATATCCCCCCTCAATCGGCTCTTCTCCAGAGAGAATAGGTTCAGTGCTTGTAGTCTTTCCTCATAGCTGATGTCCTCCATTCCCCTAATTATTTTTGTTGCCCTTCTCTGAACTCTTTCCAGTTCCAGCACATCCTTCCTGAGGACCGGTGCCCAGAACTGTACAGCATACTCCAGATGTGGCCGGACCGGAGTCTTGTAGAGCGGGAGAATAATCTCTTTATTTCTGGAGTGAAGCCCCTTTTTTATACATCCCAGTATTCTGTTGGCTTTGCTTGCGGCGGCTTGGCATTGCATGCCACTGCCAAGCCTGTTGTCTACCAGTACCCCCAGGTCCTTTTTCCATCTTATATTCACCCAGAGGTTCCCCCCCTAGTGAGTAGCTTGCTTTCTGGTTTCTGGCACCCAAGTGCATTACTTTACATTTTTCAACATTAACTACTTGCCGACTGCCTAACGACTATTTACGTCGGCAGTCAGCCCCTCACAGGCAAAGCGACGTAGATCTACGTCGCTAGCCTGTGAGGCTCTAGGGAGCGAGCGCGCGCCGCTGGAGGCGCGCTCCCGCTGCCGCTCGCACACGCCCCCCCCCGCGCGTGTGAGCGGCGGACCCGATGTCCGCCGGTCACTCGCGATCGTCAGTTACAGAGGGAGAAAGGCAGGCGACTAGTGTAAACAAAGCCGCCTGTCATTCTCCCCTGTGTAACAGCACAGATCATACGGTCCTGCTATGTAGGACTGTAGATCTCTGCTGTTACACACACAGCCACATCCAATCACAGTTAGAATCACGCCCCTAGGGACACACTTAACCCCTCCTTCTCAAATAAAGTTAACCCCTTCACTGCCATTGTCATTTTTACAGTAACAGTGCATATGTATAGCACCGATTACTGTAGTAATGTCACTGGTAACCCCAAAAGTGTCAAAAATGTCACTCAAGGGTTCCATCTGTCCGCCGCAATGTCGCAGTCCCGCAAAAAAATCGCAGATCGCCGCCATTACTCGTTATAAAAAAAAACAATAAAAATGACAAAAATCTTTCCCTTTGTTAGTAAACGCAATAACTTTTGCGCAAACCAATCAAAATACGCTTTTTGCGATTTATTTTACCAAACATATGGTAAAAAAAAATCGGCCTAAAATGTTAAAAAAATTAGATTCTTACATTTTTTTTGGGGGGGGGGGGAATTTCATATAAAAAAATGTGAAAAATATTGTTATTTTTGCAAAATTGTCGCTCTTTTTTTGTTTATAGCGCATGATCAAAAAATCGCACAGGTGATCAAATACCACCAAAAGAAAGCTCTGTTTGTGGGAAAAAAAAGGATGTCAATTTTATCTGGGTACAGTGTCGCACGACCGCGCAATTGTACGTTAAATTCACGCAGTGCCGAATCTCAAAATAGGCCCTGGTCAGGAAGGGGGTAAAATCTTCCGGGGCTTAAGTGGTTAAACCTCATCTGCCATGTAGTTGCCCACCCCATTATTTTGTTCAGGTCCGCTTGTAAGGTTTCCACATCCTGCATAGAAGATATTGGCATGCTTAGTCGAACTAGCAACAACCTCTAACGTCTTCTGCTTCTGTGGCGTCACAGGTAAGCTCCTGAAGGTTTGAAGCAGAGGTCTGTAGGTTCGATTCCCACCACTGGCCAAAGATGGTTTTTCAAAGCCCTGGATTTCTTAGTTCAAATCCAGTGTGTAAACACTAAATGTTTTTCAATTGTTATCTTCACTATATAGTTCTACAGAGAAGGTGTATTGCAGGCACCTGCACGTGGTGCACATTGTTTGTGTGCTCATCTTAAATGCAGAAATCCCTGGGTTTCTAAGTTCAAATCTCCAATGTGGTGATTGTTTTACGTTTCAAAGGCTTAGATAGTCTAGCTCCATGATATAGGTAAACTAGAAATGATGTCTATTGTCTTCTGGTTCTGTGGCGTCACAGGTAAGCTCCTGAAGGTTTGATAGCAGAGGTCTGTAGGTTCGATTCCCATGACTGGCCAAAGATGGCCAGTTCAAATCTCTGATGTGGTGATTGTTTTACGTTTCAAAGGCTTAGATAGTCTACATCCATGATATAGGTAAGCTAGCAATGACTTCTAATGTCTTCTGGTTCTGTGGCGTCACAGGTAAGCTCCTGAAGGTTTGGAGCAGAGGTCTGTAGGTTCGATTCCCATGACTGGCCAAAGATAGTTGCTCAAAGTAACACTAAGTCTTTGGTTGGAGGGCGCACTCAAATGTAATGGCTGATGGTTTTATGGCTCAAAGAGAGTCTAGATCCATTATATAGGGACACTAGCAACAAGTACTAATGTGTCTCCTCTGTGGCGCAGCCGATATGCTCCCGGTTGTTTGAGCCAGAGGACTGAAGGTTCGATTCCCATGAAAGGTGAGCAAAAGATGTACCACTGAGAGTTGTGTGAAGGGCGGATGAAATTGCAAATACTCTCATGACGTGGTCAAGTTGGTGGTGTGGACCACCATCGGATGGGCTGGAGTGACCCCCTGTACTGGGGGGCAGCCCACCGTAGGATGGGCTTGAGTGACCCCCTGTACTGGGGGTGGCCCACTGTCAGATGGGCTGCAGTGACCCCCCACCCCTGTACTGGGGGGGAGGGAAGGAAAGCGCATGTTGATGAAAAGTATGACTTGATCGTTAAAAAAAAAAAAAGTTGTTCCTGTTGCTTTGCCCATTCATTCACAATCAACTTACTGTGTTTTCTATGCTCAAGTTTACCATTCAATTGTGTTATCTGCTTGCAGTCTTCATCTGTTTCCAGGACTTGGTGGTCACACGGCCTACAGTCTCATCGTGCCAAGTTCAACCATCTCCTTAGTCTGCATTCACATGGCCCAAGGGTGCAGTCACATCGTGCCAAGTTCAACCATCTCCTTAGTCTGCAATTGCATGGTGCCAAGGTCACCCACTTCATCATGGGTCCATTAGGCTGCATTCACACAGTACCAAGGTCAACCACCTAATGGTTACATGGTTGGAACTCGTTTCATTGATGCTTGATTCACATGGTGCCAAGGTCACCCACATCCATGGGTACTTCTCATTACACAGAGATGATGCTTTGCCGCCCAAGCACATCACTGCTGTTCTGTCACAAACAGCTCTCAGTAGCTGCTTGCTATGGGAATCGAACCCACGTTCCTCAGATTCCACCTTCATCCAGAGTCTCCGCCCTACACGTTGCGCCACAGATCTGGATGCTTAATCCTGACAGCAGTGCCTATACATCCAAGATTCAAGCTGCAAAGTGTGGTAACCAAAAGCAACTTCAATGAAGAGGATTCTAAAGAGGAAAGGTTGGTATTGGCTACAGCAGTCTGTACAATGTTAATAAATAAATTAGGTCAGACACGTGACTACCTGCAGAATTGAACTCACAAACACTTCGTTCGTGAGGTTACCGATATAACCCCTAGGCTATAGTCCCATATGGTGGGCGGTGCCTTAACCACAGTTGTAATATCATGATATACCATATGAGCAATGGACTAATGTTCAAACATTGTATAATAGGCATCATCTAACACAAATAGAAGAGGATTCAAAAGAGGATAGGTTGCTATTGGATTCAGCAGTTTGTACGTTGGTAATATATAAATTAAGCCAGAAAGGCGACTGCCTGTGGATTTGAACTCACAAACACTTCGTTCATGAGGTTACCGATATAACCCCTAGGCTATAGTCCCATATGGTGGGCGGTGCCTTAAACAGAGTTATCATGACATACTATATGATCAATGGAATAATGTTCAAACATTGTACTAAATAGACATCATCTAACAGTCTCCCGGTTGACCTTCCAATATTTGATTATTTTACTAAGTTGCTACCATCCGATCTTAGACTAGTCTGCCACTTGGCCTAGAGGAAATTCCCATTTGGTAAAACCGTACTTTTAAGAGTCCTTTGCCATGAACCACAGTGCACTATCTCAACTGTTGCTTACAAAGGGCAATAATCCATATTCTTTCTAATTAAATGCTAAATCCTTGCAATTTTTATAAACAAGTCTGAAGACTTGGGCACCTCGGGATTTGAACTTGCAAACATATTGTTTGTGAGACCAGTGACATACATGGAGGACCACAGTCTCAGATAGGGAGGTGGGACTTAAACTAGAGCTTTAATCTTATGATAAAACACATGCCTAGGGGCTTAATATTTGATTATTTTACTAAGTCGCTACCATCAGATCTTAGACTAGTCTGCCACTTGGCCTAGAGGAAATTCCCGTTTGGTAAAACCGTACTTTTAAGAGTCCTTTGCCATGAACCACAGGGCACTATCTCAACTGTTGCTTACAATGGGCAATAATCCATATTCTTTCTAATTAAATGCTAAATCCTAGCAATTTTTATAAACAAGTCTGAAGACTTGGGCACCCGGGGATTTGAACTTGCAAACATATTGTTTGTGAGATCAGCGACTTACATGGAGGACCACAGTCTCAGATGGGGAGGTGGGGCTTTAATCTCATGATATAACACATGCCTAGGAACCTAATATTTGATTATTTTACTAAGTCGCTACCATCAGATCTTAGACTAGTCTGCCACTTGGCCTAGAGGAAATTCCCGTTTGGTAAAACCGTACTTTTAAGAGTCCTTTGCCATGAACCACAGGGCACTATCTCAACTGTTGCTTACAATGGGCAATAATCCATATTCTTTCTAATTAAATGCTAAATCCTAGCAATTTTTATAAACAAGTCTGAAGACTTGGGCACCCGGGGATTTGAACTTGCAAACATATTGTTTGTGAGATCAGCGACTTACATGGAGGACCACAGTCTCAGATGGGGAGGTGGGGCTTAAACTAGAGCCTTAATCTCATGATATAACACATGCCTAGGAACCTAATATTTGATTATTTTACTAAGTTGCTACCATCAGATCATAGACTAGTCTGCCACTTGGCCTAGAGGCAATTCCCATTTGGTAAAACCGTACTTTGAAGAGTGCATTGCCATGAACCACAGGGCACTATCTCAACTGTTGCTTACAAAGGGCAATAATCCATAGCATTTAATTAGAAAGAATAAATCCTTGCAATTTTTATAAACAAGTCTGAAGACTTGGGCACCTGGGGATTCGAACTTGCAAACATACTGCTTGTGGGATCAGCGACATACATGGAGGACCACAGTCTCCGATAGGGAGGTGGGGCTTAAACTAGAGCTTTAATCTCACGATATAACACATGCCTAGGGGATTAATATTTGAATTTTTTACTAAATTGCTACCATCAGATCATAGACTAGTCTGCCACTTGGCCTGGAGGAAAATCTAATTTGGTAAAACTGTACTTTTAAGAGTCCTTTGCCATGAACCACAGGGCCTACTTTTTCCCAGGCTATTCTCTTGAACCACAATGCACAATCTCAACTGCTGCCTAATGCCTCGTACGCACGCAACGATTATCGGACGACCGATCGGCAGACTTTTGTCCGGTGTTGTTGTGTTGGTTGAAATGTGCTCTAGACTGCACACAAATTTTCTCGGCCAACAAAAACCAACTTCAGAAGTGATGTCATGTGCTGGTTAACTTTCCGTGTGTTTTTTCTTCTCTGAGCATGCCCAGTCTTGCTCATCTGATTTTTGTCTGCCGAAATCTGTACTGATTGACGGAAAATCGGCCGTTCTGTTGACGGCCAACAAAAATTTTATAGCAAGCACACCAGATTTTGTTCGGCCGAAAAGTCGGAGTCGGTTGTCGGAAGCATCATACTAACAAGCCGAAAATCGGCCGATCGGACGTTGGCCGAAAATTCACGGCCAACAATCGTTGCGTGTGTACGAGGCATAACTGTTCAAAAAAGATGTCTGAAAATGTGGTTTTCTATGGATTTGAACTCATAACCCTTCACTTACAACAACACTAGCATACGCTCAATGCCACAGCCTCAAATGGTGAAGGAGCTTGTTGTGACCAAATTAGACTATTGTCTACTAAAAGCTCTTTGCTTCTGTCAAAACTCTCTTTTCAAAAGTTAATTCCCTTGAACCATAGGACATCATTTCAACTGATGCCGTTATTTTTAAGATCGTTCACTACACACGATCTCCATCTCTACTCCATCAGCAGTCTCGGACACTAACTCTAAAAACTGTGGTGTTCACATATTTCTCTAGACTATAGCCAGGTTAAACAGATATATTTGTAGTGCCATCTTACCGAATGGGCACGCTGCGAAGTTGCCCGGGGGGCCCCACCTGCCCAGCGACCCAGTCCCAGCCAAGCATTAGTCCCGATTCCCATGTGCATCCCGCCGCTGAACTTAGCAGGTGGCTAGCGCCTGTTGGCCCTGCGCTGCTGTCAGGCCACTTGGGCCATGGAGGGGGAGCCCACAACTGCAGGAATGCCTGTCCACCTCCATGGGAACAGGCGCACACAGGACAGTCGAGTCCGACTCCCGTCTGTGTGTTTGTTCACCGGACCCAGCCGCCGAACTTGGAAGCTGTCATTAGCCTGGCACTGCTGTACCAATAAATATCGCCTTATCGATAACTTGCATTTTTATTCTCGTGGGTGATTGTGTAGGCAGGGCCCCAGTGCACTTCATTGCCCGGGGGCCTATAATGCTCTTAAGATGGCACTGTATATTTGGCAAGATAGGACATCCGTTATTTCACCCTTTGTATCACTTTGCGGTTTGCTGATCTCAATGAATTCCGTAGACTGGAAAAGAATATACTGTAGTAGATATTATTAGAATTTATCAAAGTCAAACTGAGTCTAACCTAATCAAGTCTTTTTTTTTATCTAGAAGCCGATTTTTGGTGTCAACTAACACTTGAGCTTTTTGACATGAGGCTTTTTGCCCTGTTCGTGAGTTGGGACTGTACTGACCGATGCGGCCCAACACATGTGGCGTAAACGAGCCCTCTACATGATTTATTTTTCTATTTTGTGTGTTCGAAAATTATTTTTCTATTTTGTGTGTTCGATCATTATTTTTGCAATGATCCTTTACAGTTATTTTACGTTTGTTGTTGTTTCTTTTCCCATTGGTCTAAATGCATGTAGCCAAAAATGGCAAAATTTTACGAACTTTTGCAGAAATTTCAGGTAACCAAAACCTTCAATGGAAATGTTTTTGGGTTTGAACTCACAATACCTCTGTCTTAAGCCCTGTACACACAGGTCAAATGCCGGGTGTCATCGGCCTGATTAATAAAAACCAGTCGACATTTGACTCGTGTGTAAGGCAGCCAGTCCGACAGTAGCTGGCCATTTGGCCAGCATCTGTCAGACCAGCATGCTGGAAAACCAGAAGTCGACCAGCTCCCAATGAGTGCTTTCAGCCATTGGCTGAGATAGCTGACCAGAGTTTTATAGCGGGTGGGGGCCCTGTCAGAACACAAAATAACAGCTAAAACAGAAAAAAACCTAGTGGTGTGTACCAGGCTTTACTCTGCAGCATATCAAAGACATTAACTAAGGCCATCCACCACAGACAAGGAAGTGATCCTGCCCTCAAAAGAGAGAAGTTCAGAAAAGAAAAAAACTAACATTTATACTTACCCAGGTGGATGCAGCAATAATCGGATGCTGCATCTGTCCTCTGTTGCCTCTTCGCAGAGAGCTGAGTGACCAAACACGGCTGATCGCTCAGTTCTTGGTTATTGGTGAGTAGAGAGCCGGTCACTGTCAGTCACTGGCTCTCTGCTCATTGGAGGGCCTGGGCTGTGCAGGGGGTGGGAGCAGCTGGCTCAGGCTCTCAGTGGCTCAATGATCCCAACAATCTCAATCCCGACAGTAACGTCAGAATACCTCCGAGGTCTGGACCGGCTGAGTGAAGTCAGCAGACAGTGGGATTTAGAATGCTGTTGACTGAATACAAGTCACAGGAGTACAAATTAAGTGCACTCCTGTGACCCACAG
>NC_138774.1:278365824-278368324 GCF_965119305.1 Pelophylax lessonae | reverse complement strand
ATGACACAGGACAACTCTTTCTCATTGTGCACTGATTAATACTATTGTTCAGCGTCTAAAATATCTCTTCCACTAATTGGATCTTTATTATAGGCATTCAAAACATGTTTCAACAAGCGCATTGAATTATTATTTGTACACACAAAGCTATTATTTAAATATATTCCTTTCTTTTTTTTTCTTAGAGAAAATACGTTGGCTGAATTGTTGAAGAATTATTGTCTCTGAACTGTCTGCAGTAGAAACGTGTTTTTTTGCAATTTTTTTTTTCACACATCAGCTCTAACTGAATAGCAACTGAACTAAAAATAAAAAATAAAAATTCACTTGTTATGGAGATGCCCGAAACTGCATCGGTAACTGGGCATCGGTGACTTCCACTATAAACAGAGTTCTGGGCTTGGGGATCCCACTTGATCCCAAGCAAAAAAATAAAAATTGCTTGGACTTTGTATTTCTTTACTATGTACACTGTAATAGGCATCAGTTTACATTGTGAAAAGTTAGCTGATCGATTGTACTTTCAGGCTGAGACCTCTATTTAATTATTTTATGCAGTCAACTATTGTGAGCGATAGCCTGAAAGTGCAAATTTTTTTTTTTTTCTTATCGCTCACATATATTACAAGGGCAAAGTTTTTTTTTTTTTCCTGAGACCTCTATTCAATTATTTTATGTAGTCAACTATTGTAAATGATAGGAAAAAAAAAAAAAAAAAAAAAAAAACTTTGCCCTTGTAATATATTAGGCCTTGAACTGACAGCAAAGTTTTTTTTTTATTTTTTTTTATTTTTTTTCCCTATCGCTCACAATAGTTGACTACATAAAAGAAAATTAAATAGAGGTCTCAGTCTGAAAGTGCAACCTTTTTTTTTTTTTTTCCTAAGACCTCTATTTAATTATTTTATGTAGTCAACTATTGTGAGCGATAGGGAAAAAAATAAATAAATAAATAAAAAAAAAAACTTTGCCCTTGTAATATATTAGGCCTTGAACTGACAGCAAAGTTTTCTTTTAATTTTTTTTTATTTTTTTTATTTTTTTTCCCTATCGCTCACAATAGTTGACTACATAAAATAAATTAAATAGAGGTCTCAGTCTGAAAGTGCAAAGTTTTTTTTTTATTTTTTTTCCCTATCGCTCACAATAGTTGACTACATAAAATAAATTAAAAAGAGGTCTCAGTCTGAAAGTGCATACTTGTGAGCGATAGGGGAAAAAAAATAAAAAAAATAAAAAAAAATAAAAAAAAAACTTTGCAGTCAGTTCAAGGCCTATTATATTACAAGGGCAAAGTTTTTTTTTTTTTCCTGAGACCTCTATTCAATTATTTTATGTAGTCAACTATTGTAAACGATAGGAAAAAAAAAAAAAAAAACTTTGCCCTTGTAATATATTAGGCCTTGAACTGACAGCAAAGTTTTTTTTTTATTTTTTTTTATTTTTTTTCCCTATCGCTCACAATAGTTGACTACATAAAAGAAAATTAAATAGAGGTCTCAGTCTGAAAGTGCAACCTTTTTTTTTTTTTTTTCCTAAGACCTCTATTTAATTATTTTATGTAGTCAACTATTGTGAGCGATAGGGAAAAAAATAAATAAATAAATAAAAAAAAAAACTTTGCCCTTGTAATATATTAGGCCTTGAACTGACTGCAAATTTTTCTTTTAATTTTTTTTTATTTTTTTTATTTTTTTTCCCTATCGCTCACAATAGTTGACTACATAAAAGAAATTAAATAGAGGTCTCAGCCTGAAAGTGCAAAGTTTTTTTTTATTTTTTTTCCCTATCGCTCACAATAGTGGACTACATAAAATAAATTAAAATAGAGGTCTCAGCCTGAAAGTGCAAAGTTTTTTTTTATTTTTTTTTATTTTTTTTCCCTATCGCTCACAATAGTTGACTACATAAAATAAATTAAATAGAGGTCTCAACCTGAAAGTGCAACGTTTTTTTTTTTCCTGAGACCTCTATTTAATTAATTTTATGTAGTCAACTATTGTGAGCAATAGGAAAAAAAAATAAATAAATAAATAAAAAAAAAAAAAAAAACTTTGCAGTCAGTTCAAGGCCTAATATATTACAAGGGCAGATTGTACAAAAACATAAGACAAAAATGCTTTTTTTTCTTTTTTTGTAGTTCTTCCATGTTTTTCTCTATAAAATATCTTTTAATTAATTGAGCAACCTGTAACACACACCTTGGACACGGGGTCAAGTAAGCAGTTTAAAACGACATTTTCACCCAACAATAAGGCAATCATAACCTAGCGGTACAGCTATTAGAGAAATACAGAGTATTGTTGTAAAGATTCCCAATACAAATTCTCTATTGTGCGAGGCGCATTGTGACACATAAAGCGGGTCAAGATGGAACAAGGTTACAGCAGAAACATTCCTTTGTACTATAATACGTACAATTGTCAAGTGCATTAGGATGCAATATGGAAGGATTGCCACGCGAATGTGACGATTTCCTAGGTATTTTAACAGATACACT
>NC_138774.1:278350824-278363324 GCF_965119305.1 Pelophylax lessonae | reverse complement strand
TCACAGACATGACTAGGCATGATGGGAATTGTAGTTCCTGAACAACTGGAGGGCCGTAGTTTGAAGACCCCTGCTTTAAATGGTCATTTTAAATACACCCTGTTAAAGAATATATTACATAAATTTGAGAATTTATGTCAAGCCTGCTCCCTTTTGTTCCCCATATTTTTGTTACCACGTTTCTTTACTCTGTATGTTTGAAAAATCAATAAAACTATTTGAATGGAAAAAAAAAAAAGAATATATTACATTTGGTGCAGATGTTTTCAATGTAAACATGTGGCCATAATATACTTATAATATGCATGGTCAAAATAAATAAATATATAGTATTAACAAAAAATGTGGTCATTCATACATTACACGCACACACAAAAAAATATCTTCACATAAATAAACTTTCACAAAATAAATTTACCTCTTTTATTCTGAATATATGATAGGTACAGAGAAGTACAAATTACTTACAATTATTATACAGATAATGTCAGAAAAGATTTTACATTCAATATTTACATATATAAAGTGACTCAATTGTGGGTTATTTTTGCTTTATTTTTTTTCTTATAGAACACTGTTTTGTGAAAATGCTATATATATATAGTTTAGAGGTATTATATATATATTTAAACTCTTTATTTATATATATATATATGTATATATATTTATATAATTAATAGATATTTATATACTCTTTTATACAAAAGGCCTTACCGCCTGCAAGCAGAAAATGCTCATTTTTGTTGGGTTTGGATGGATTGTTGGCAGGAATGTAGCAAAGGCCTCTTTTACCCAATTGAGGGCTGTTTTAAAAATGTAGAAATTTTTTTTTTTTGTTTTTTTTTTTAGCACATACAAGGTGTTAAGACAAAAATGGCCAAACTCAATAAATTTTGATGTACCCAAGTGAAAATGGCATCCTGCAGCCATTTAGAGATGTTGGTACTGCATGCCTCGCCCCCCAATACATTATATAATCCAAGTCATGTATTAGAAAAACTATAGAGTTTATGGCAAGAGTTTAAATTTATCAATTTAAACTAAGTTTAGAAAATCAACTTGGCTCATATGAGACTGAACAAAGCAATTTAATTCTAGTATTTTTGGTTACGATGAACCAAAAAAAGCCATTTTGTCTGTTGAACTACTTTATTAAAAGGCAGCAAGTCAAAAATAGAGGTCTCCTTCCTCAGGCGTGCTGTGTCAACATATGGCACTTTTCCACTGCAAGTATCGGCTCGGCTCTACTCGGCCCATGCTTGGCCCGGTTTGCTTTTCCACTGCTTGTACCGCATGGTACGGTGTTGGAATGGTTCGGTACGGTTTGGTATGGTTTGCTTTTCCACTAAAGTAGTACTAAAGTTAAGTGGGTGGGATAACAACGATTCTCTGACCAATCAGTGGCTAGTAGTGACTGCATGCAAAGGATTGTGGGATATGGTACCGATATGGTACCTCTTGGAACCACAATCGAGGTGGTACTGTTTTAGAGCGCCGTACCGTTCGGGTCCATGTAGTGGAAAAGCGCCATCATACCGAACCGTTCCTACACCGTACCATGCGGTACCAACAGTGGAAAAGCACAAAAGCGAGCCGAACCGTTCGGTTCCATGCAGTGGAAAAGCGCCGTCTTACTTTCTAGCAAAAGGTATACATCAATTTATGGTTCTGTTCCAAGAGGGGGGCTTTTTTTGCATGAATACGTGACTGGTGGCCTTTTTTTACGTTGAGTATTATTCTGTATCAATGTACTTTTCAACTTCAAACTCTCAGGATGTGTTTTTTTGGTACCGTGTAGAAAAACTTGTGGAAGTTAGGTAGAAGTAAGTTTGAGCTACAAAAATAAAAACAGTTTCGCAAACCACCTCAGTCCAAGGATTAACCTATAAGGCGTCTCTGAGTTTGTTTTTGTAATGATGGCCATCTTCACAAGACCATGGTGGGGATGTGGTGGGCAAGAGAGGCCGGGTGTGGCACTGGCAGGGATGGAGAATGGGCCTGCAGGGAGTTGTTTGGTGGGCGGTGCCTTGCACTCTTCTGATGAGCTCTCAGGCCAGCTAACTGTGAGTAGGCGCTTTGGCAGACTTGACATTTGTAAGGGCGCTCCCCGGTGTGCAGTCGGACGTGGTTGCGTAAGGTGGAAGACTGGCTGAAGCGGCGGTTGCAAAAACGGCATACGAAGGGTTTGTCCAGTGTGTGAATTCTCATGTGCGAGCGTAAATTACTGCGCGAGTTGAAGCCACGGTGACAGATGACGCAACGCATTCGACCAGCTAGGGTGGGTCCAGTGGTATCAATGCCACCAAAATCATCTAGGGAAGAAAAATAAGATTTTTAGTTATTTGGTCTTTACTAGTGTTAATTTGGTTTTATTACTTTGGGTATTTAAAAAATATAAAACAAACAAAATTATACCAAAATTCCAATTGAGATTTTTCCAAGTCTACAGTTTAAATAGGTAAAAAAAAAAAAAGAGGCACGTGCATCCAAACGAATATCTTAAATTAAAAAGGAGGGTGAAGTTAAATGTAAAAGTAATGGTACCTTTTCAGGTAACAAAGACAGTGGGTTTGCTTTGCTAATGATGTAGAAAGCTCACTAAGCTAATTCAAGTACCTAGTAATTTGCAGGGAAATGGAGAAATAAATGTGTATTTTTTTTCAACCTGACTAACTATGTAACTATGTACAGGTAAAGTCCTAAGTCCATCTGGCTCAACAAATAGAAAAAAAAAAAACAGTAATGAAAACCCAACCATACAATCCCATATACACAATCCTATACCCGCAGTTAATCCAGAGGAAGGCGAAAAAACCCCAGCAAAGCATGAGCTACAGCAGGGAAAAAAAATTCCTTCCTGAGCCCCCGAGAGGCAATCGGATCTTCCCTGGATCAACTTTACCTATAAATATTAGTACCCAGTTATATTATGTACACCCAAGATAGAATCCAGGTCTTTTTTAATGCAATCTAGTGAGCTAGCCAGAACCACCTCTGGAGGGAGTCTATTCCACATTTTCACAGCTCTTACGGTGAAGAAACCTTTCCGTATTTGGAGACAAAATCAGTTTTCCTCTAGACCAGCCTTTCTCAACCTTTTCAACACAGAGGAACCCTTGAAATAAATTTCTGGTCTCGGGGAACCCCTGCTAAAAATTAAAAATCTATAACTCATGACACATTAGTGTGACAGTCTGTGGGAAGAATGCTCCTTACTCTTGTCATCATTGGGAAGAATTCCCCCCTTTACAGATAGCTAAAAGGAACAATGGTGTCATTGGAAACTTATCTGAGAGGCAGAAATTACCCACTGCTCAAGGAACCCCTAGCAACCTCAGGAGGAACCCTAGGGTTCCACAGAACCCTGCTTTAGAAACCCTAGACGTAACCCTAGACATAGGGTTAGAAACTCTAGACGTAACGAGTGCCCCCTTGTCCTCTGTGTTGACCTTAAAAGTGAACAACTCAACACCAAGTTCACTATATGGACCCCTTATTTATACATGTTGATCATATCCCCCCTTAATCTCCTCTTCTCAAGAGAGAATACATTCAGTTCCTCTAATCTTTCCTCATAGCTGAGCTTCTCCATGCCTCTTATCAGTTTGGTTGCCCTTCTCTTCTCTATACATAACTGGATGAATAAAGTCGGCACAGAGCATTCAACTCTTTAGCAAGAGCAGCTATTCAAATTCCAGCCATCATCATTTTAGTGTAGGGTATAGATCCTCAAACTACGGCCCTCCAGCTGTTGCGGAACTACACCTCCTATGAGGCATTGTAAAACTCTGACATTCACATACATGACTAGGTATGATGGGAATCGTAGTTCCTGAATAATTGCAGGGCCGTAGTTTGGGAATCCCTGGTGTAGGGTATAGATCCTCAAACTACGGCCCTCCAGCTGTTGCGGAGCTACGCGTCCCATGAGGCATTGTAAAACTTTGACATTCACAGACATGACTAGGCATGATGGGAATTGTAGTTCCTGAACAACTGGAGGGCCATAGTTTGGAGACCCCTAGTGTATGGTATAAACTTCGATAAAAAATTGCATTCATTGATATGGGAAACACATTTGTGTTTTTCTCCTTTCACTTTTTCTAAATGGAGGTCTTCTGTACAGTAGTAAAATGCACATACTAGCATTGGAAGAAGAGGGATGGCTCCTCCTACCATCTCTTTTTGGAAATAATTGATTACGAATAACCTTCCACTTAATAAAGACACCTAGACAAATTGGTAGGGTTGTCCTGCCAGGTATGACAAAGTGTGGTCCAAATGGTTAGCAGACCCAACTACTGCTTCATAGCTTCTGATTAATGAAGGAGCTGTGGACGCCTAGCTACACATAAGTTTGTTTTGGGGACATTTGTAGAGAAATTTCGTCAGTATCTCTTTCATATAATTTATTGTCACCTGACAGTGAAGGTTATGTAGTCACAACCATTGTCAACTTGGTGTTGCTCTCAATGACTGAATATGGAATTATTTGTACTAATTCCTTGGCCCCTGCATGGCAACACACGGATTCTATTGCCTTGTTTTTAGTGTTGTTCTTTGTTGTACTTGTATTGAACATAGAATATATAATAAAAAACATGCACATACTAAACTAGAGGTAAAATAAAAGTATAGAGGTATTGTTGCCGCTATCCAGCAACTTACCATGCTTACTTTTCTTTTGCTCCTCTTCTATTCCAGGGACTCCGGGAATGCCAAGGAAGGTGTTTTGGGAGTTGCTATACCATACCAACAGTTCTTGGTCTGGAGGGATTGTCTGTAAACAAAGCACATAGGAACATTCCGTTAAAATACTTTAAAAATACCAAAACCCAAACTGTGAGATTTTTGACGTTTTGAAAACAGGACTGACCAGCCAAAATCCAGTATTTTGCCCAATTTTTTTCATGTTGCCCAATTGTGAACATATTGTTTTGCTTAGGCGGCCACTCTTTTAGCCTGTCTGGACTTAAGAAACAGGTGTTGTCACCTATGTTCACTTTAAAAGTGTAAAAAGTTAGGTTTTTTTGTCAATCTATTTTTTTCCCTACAGTTCATTACAAATAGCGTGTTGTCTGTTTACTGCTGATATATGGTTTAAACTCGGTAAGCGTATGCATATTGTTATCGCATAGACATTAAATTATCATCTGTTTTGCACACTTGTATGTTCTTGAAATCAGTGGTGGCTGGTGTTCGGTAATCCGGTGGGGTGGCAAACCAATGCGCAGCCCAACCTCCCCCCCGGGGTCGGTCGGGTCGTCGTGTCAGTCAGTTGGCAGGCGACACATTCTCCCCTCCCCATCTCCCCCTTCCTCCTGTCGGGAGCCGGGGAGTGCTGGAAGGCTGAGCCGCTGTCCTCCTCCAGCCGCCGTGTGTTTTCTGCCTCTTCCTGGCCACTGGCCAGTAAAGATGGCTTCTCCTTTTGGCCAATCGGGAAGGGGGTCTCACAACCCTCTTCCTGATTGGCCAGGAGGAGAATCAGTGTGACAATAGCGAATATTTATTCGCTATTGCCATACAACTGGGTGGGCTCAGGGCGCAGTGCTCTGCGCCCCGAGTCCAACCTTTTTTAGAAGCCTATTAGATTCTCTGGCTCTAATCATGTGCTTAAAAAAAAAAAAAAAAAGAAATCCCCTATTGGAATCCATGTATCCGGCGCCCTGCATGTAGATTAGGGAGCCGGACGCATGGATAGGGGGGGCAGCACCCCTGCGCACCCAATGGGACGGCCGCCCCTGCTTGAAATCCAAATAAAGACCTATCAGAAGAAAGGAAACCATCTCTCCCATTTGGGCCTACGAACCCAAGGAGATATGTTTATCAATCATAAGATGATTACAGCCACACACACCTACATAGGTTGAACTGGATAGACTATTGTCTTTATTCAACCTCAACCACTATGTAATATCTATATAAAGGAGATAGGTCTATCCTTAGACCCATTTCTAAAATTGTAAGCCCCTCTAACCAGCCTTGAGAGATTATGAGAGGGCTCAATACCTAAACTTCTGTTAAGGAACGCCAAATGCTCCTCTTTGTAAGAAATACTTCCATTATCGTATTTCTTTGTAGCTTCTCATTTGTCTAATGAACATGCAATGTCTTGTTTTGTTATGAACATGCAATGTCTTGTTTTGTTATTCGCTTCTATGAAAAACCCATAAATGGAAAATTCTGTTTGCATCTTCTGGAGATACTTACACTGTGCATTTGCAAACTTTACAAAAAAAACAGGGTCTTGAACCATACAACACACCATATACCATCTGATTATTTCAGATTTAACCACTCATCTGCATCTTCGGTTAAGGGAAAAAAAAAAAAAAAAAAAAAGGTGTCTTATTTTGAGGCACAACTCTTAATTTACACAGCTCGTATATTTCCTGACCTTTATTAGTATTATCAGACTACTTTAGGCTGGATAAAGGAGCCCACTTGTGACGAGGGACACACCCCAAAATGTACAAGTGATAAGCAATGTTGCTGTACTGGATAATTGCAGAGTAGTAATGAGCACTTGTGCACACCGTATCTGCCTGCCTGCACCACATCAGAATGGGGACCAGTGCCGGGACAAGGTAATTTAGAGCCCAGGGCTAACATGTCAAATAGTGCCCCCCTCCCAAGATGTATGAGTATTATGCGTCAGCAAAAAAAACCCTTTGCCCCCCCCCCCCCCACCAGCCAAAAAAGAGCACAAATCTGAATGTTTACCCACCTTAGCATAAATTCCCTTTCCTCCCACCCCCATTCCCCCAGCTCAAAACCTCTCTCTCTCTCTCCATATGCCCCCATCAACCCCCCCCCCCCAAGAAAAGAATATTGCCCCTCAAATTTCCCCTTAAGAGCACAAATCCTCTTCCCCGACTCCAAATCTCCCCCTCCAAGTATAGATTCCCCTCCCCAATCCCCCATCCTAGGACAATCCCCCCCCCCTATAAAAATAAAATATCCCCTTCTTGCATAAATTCCCAACCCCAGCTATCATATTACATTTTCTAGCACAAATCCCTCCTCCTAACACAAATCCTGTTCCCTCATCCCCCTCCCAACACATATCCCCCCAAATCACCACTCTCCAAATTTCACTTCCTAGAACAAGTTTTCCCCCCTGCACCCCCCCAATTCCTCCTTCAAACACAACTCCCCTCCCCCCAATCTTCTCGTGGTGACCCCCCCCCACCTTACATGATACCACAGTGCCCAGGGCAACCGCCCCACCCCTTGTCCCGGCCCTGATGGGGACAATAGTTGTACTGAGACACAGCAGTCGTGGCAGTTAGGAGAAAATACAGAGACGTTTTTACCCTGCGGTCACCCTTGTCCGATTCAGAGCCGCACATACATAGACAAATACGTCTTCAGATCCCCCCTCCAAGCATAGATTCCCCTCCTCTAATCCCCCATCCTAGGACAATCCCCCCCTCCAAAAATAAAACAACCCCTTCTTGCATAAATTCCCTCCCCCAGCTATCATATTACATTTTCTAGCACAAATCCCTCCTCCTAATACAAATCCTCTTCCCCCATCCCTCCTCCCAACACATACCCCCCCCCCAAATCACCACTCCCCAAATTTCCCTTCCTAGTACAAGTTTTCCCCCCTGCACCCCCCCCCCCCAATTTCTCCTTCAAACACAACTCCCCTCCCCCCAATATTCTGGTGCCGCCCACTCCTTGTCCCGGCCCTGATGGGCACAATAGTTGTACTGAGACGCAGCAGTCGTGGCAGTTAAGGCAATATACAGAGAAGTTTTTACCCTGTGGTCACCCTTGTCCGATTCAGAGCCGGACATACATAGACAAATAAGTCCTTAGATGCAGGAAAAAAATACCATCTCCCCTGGCTTTTTTTAATATTTTTGTGATTACCGTGAAAGATTTCTAACCCACTTAACACTTGTTCTGTTACTCTTGCACCAACCAACGTTTTTTTTCTCTTGCTTCTACAAGTCATCCATGAAGCCATAGATTGCCAGTTCTCTAGTCAATATCACAGAGGCTGCATTTGCATTTTTCTATAATAATGTGTGTACTATTCATTGACTATGCAGCAACTTGGAAATAATAGAGTGCTGCATTGTGCAAAGTGTTCAAGATGCACTTGTAGTATGATGTAGATGAGCCCTGCGGATGAGTAGGAAGGCGTCTGAGTATCTTTGTATAGAATAACTCTCCCTCTCTCTTTCTTTCTGCTTTTTTCATCACCTCTAAAATTAGTGTTTTCTGATTCTCCGTGCCTGTAAAGCCGGGTGTCTCCTTTGACTTCCAGTTGTCAGCTCCTTGGTTACCAAGGACACTTCTAAATGGGAGGGTAATTAACATGCTTTTATTAAACAAACAAGCCAAAAAAAAGAAAAAAAGGAAAAAAAGGCAGTGAATAGCAAGTCTGTGCTTTTCGGCTGCTTGTGTGTCTCATGTTGGTGGTGACCTTGAGTCAAGCACGGCATGCCCCATAGAGAAAGTGCAGAAGCCATATTGTTCTGGAGCTGGGATGCCTCGATGATTGTGTGCCTGAGGTTAAAGCATCACTTCATCTTTATGGCAAATATGACGGTGTCAAACCAACTTTGTAAAATGCACCGATTGACGGTCTTGTTCTGTACTTACTTGTATTTTTACGCTCATTCTGTACCATTTGTATGCTCCTTACCCAACTCCAAATTTGCTTGCTGCCACGTGGGCCTTTCACAAACTTGCTACAGGGGTCTATACAAAAATTAAAAGTGGCCCATTAAGTTAGAGAACACATCCAAGCGTGAGTAACTCTTAATTCCGATAGGAGGGTGGAGTTTAGCTTAAAAGGTCATTGGCCCCTAAAATCGATATTTATGTTAAATATGAGCATTGGAGGGTGGCAGGGGCTGACTGGCAACTTTCGGCTCAGGGGGCAAGTACAAACCAGAGGCCCATGGTGCAGCGACTCGGCCCTCCTCCCACTCTTCCTCTTCCTGGCCTCCTCCTGACCCCCATTCCAGGCTGAAGGTCCGCTCTAGGTACTCTCTACTCACTGGCTGAGTCCGAGTTCCCAACCTGGCTACCGGGGGGGGGCTGGGACAGCTTGGTCTGGGGGTTGCCAGGGGAGGAGAGTCTCCAGTGGGGCAATGTACTGGCCTCTGCTCAGACACAGTTTGCACCATCCATGCTGGGGGGGGGGGGGGAGGCCTGCGCTCTGTCCTTGTCTTCATCCCGCACTCAGTAGGTCAGCTGTGGGGATTTTTTACTTCTCTTTACCAGGAATCATTTAGGCATGTATGTGGCAGAAGCAGTGCAGCCCTTTTACAGGGGATCAGAGCAGCCTGGGGGGCAATTGCCCCCCTGCCCCCTGGCCCAGTCCTCTCCTTTAGGGTGGGGACAAATGCCAGCCTTTTCTATCTCATGGATGTTTAAGTGAGATTGATGCTCTAATGCTGAAACTGCTTTGTAGGGGCTTGTGCTCCACCCTTACTCCCCCTAAAGGCCATAGCAGAGCTGCTGCTCGCTGAGTTATTAGTGGATTATACTTTATGGAAAATCCATTGGTGGCATATGACAGCAACATATGGCTTTGTAGTAGGGACAGCAGTTGGGCAGGTTTGGAGATGTGAATGGATACGTCTTACCACTGTGCCTGTCCTAAAAACAAGGCCATAACTAGGTGTGATAGGGCCCCCTTACACGAAAATATCTATGGGCCCCTTGTCTTTCTAATCTCCATCTAAAAGCTCTCCTCTGCAAGTTTTTTTCATAGCAATGTTATAGCTGTTCCCAAACTATATCCATTAAATGAATCCTAATATGTTAGCCAAATGCTTTTGTTTACTGCATAAATCACTGGTTAACCAGCTCCGGGTCCCATAGCAGTGGTGCAGTTTGCTATAGCTATGGTTGCTAAGTATGGGCAATTTTGGGACTTTGAATGAGACACAAGCTGGGTAAGGCTCTGCGTCTCCATCCCTGTGATGGAAATTAAGGAAAAAAGATTGGGGACCTTAAATGAGGTGCGTGAAAACAACCGGCCCTAAGTAAACCATACTCACCGACCAGTCTGCTAACAAACCAAATCACCCTGTCTAACAATGTAGGTTAAAAACAGGGGTTTAATTAACACGCATTTGCAAACGCATGTGCAAGCTGCAAGGCTCCTTCGCTGCACCCTTTATTACCATTACTATAGCTATGGTTATGCCGGGACTTTAAATGAGGTGCATGAAAACAACCGACCCCAAGTAAACCATACTCACCGACCAGTCTGCTAACAAACCAAATCAACCTGTCTAACAATGTAGGTTAAAAACAGGGGTTTAATTAACACACATTTGCAAACGCACGTGCAAGCTGCAAGGCCCCTTCGCGGCACCCTTTACTACCATTACTATAGCTATGGTTATGCCGTTGCCTGAGAGATATGAAAAGACAAAGTTCTCCATATCTTCAGCACACAGCTTTTTTGGGTGTTAGAGCAAAAACTGACATTTTGGGGCAAAGGCAGTATTACCGCTTGAAGCACTTACTACATTGCCATCTTGTTTGCATGCCCATTGTCCAGGGTATAGCCATCTCACCAACTAGAGAACTGCAACTACCCTGTCAATCCCAGCCCTCGCCCCAAAGAGGACAGAGAAAAAAAAAAATTGTCATCTCTTGTCAAAAGCAAATCATAAAATGGCAGGTTAGCGGGGAAGTCTTTTATTAGCTAACTGATATTTACAGACACCGCTCCACTCAAGTCTCTTTTTAAAGCCTATATGAAGAGGACATCTCCAAATATCACTTAGTTCGCTAGCTATTCACTGTACCTTGCTATTTGTTAGATGTCAAATTGATTTTTTTTTTCCTCCTAGAAAAAGAAGGTAACCTTTTTGAAGAGCGGTGAAATGACGGGGGGGATACTATTGTTGGCTCTGCAAAAACTGTTCATACATTTGTCATTTAAGCACAGAGTGCCATTACCAGTCCTCAAGGCTGTGTGACAGGTTCCAGTTAAAGGATTACTCTGCTTTTTTGCAACAGCTGAGCCAATCTAAAAGAACAGAGCTCTAAGCTATAACACCTGGGCTCCAGAAAAGAGGTCCTTGACTTGCAGCCAATAGGCAATTGTAAAGGGCTTCAATTTTAGGTGACTTCTGTTTTGTGAAAAAAGAAAATGTACCAACACAAAAACCAAAAGCAAAGGATTTATTTTAAAGTGGCCAACACTAATTAAAAATAATGCCTGTTACTACGTACATACCTATGTTACTATTTAGTTGCCTGTTACTACGTACGTTACGTCAACGTGGTAGTTAGATCATTTTGCTATCCTTACATAATGTCAATTTTAAATGATTTAATTAATGTTTTAAGAGAATTTTTTTTTAATTACATATGACAAATACTATCGGACAAACTGCAGTCCACTGATTTCTGTCTTTGTCCTTCCTATGAAATGACAATCTACATCAAGTGAAAAAATGCAGAGAAGCAAGGAATGGAACAGGTTAATTTGTGTCTTATGGTAATAGGTGCGAGTCAGAAAGATTTAGCCCTATAGCTACATATGAAAACCAGAAAGGAAAGGGTTAATCTAACCCCACATATATTGGGCTTTTAAATGGTGACTCCCAAATTAAAGAACAACCATATCAATAACTTATTAGGAAGGTACAAAAATGCATTTATTTATTATCCACAGTCATATATAAAGAACCTCTTATGGCACTTTTCCACTGCAAGTACCGGCTCGGCTCCACTCGGCCCTGCTTGGCTCGGTTTGGTTTTCCACTGCATGGTACGGTGTTGGAACGGTTCGGTACGGTTTGCTTTTCCACTAAAGTAGCAAGTGGGTGGGATAACAACGATTCTCGGACCAATCAGTGGCTAGTAGTGACAAACAGTCAAGGCTGCATGCAAAGGATTGTGGGATATGGTATCGGTACGGTCCTCTTGGAACCACAACATAGGTGGTACTGTTTAAGCGAGCCGTACCGCTCGGTTCCATGCCGTGGAAAAGTCCCAATAGTATGTAGGGCCATGAACAGACATGGTACCCATAAAAACATAATACATACAGTGACATCAATAATGCATAACGGATAAAAGGTGCATAATGTGCCAACCTGTTTCGCGGCCTATGTATTCTGCTTCTTCGGGGCTTCTGCCATCCGTATACACATCACAGACATCTAATATGTATGTATGTATAGGAAAAAGAAAACAGCAACATAATACACATATAAAAAATAACATTACTATATACGCATAAAAATGTTGTGGTTTTTTTTATGCGTATATAGTATGTATATTATATGTGTATTAAGTTGCTGTTTTCTTTTTCCTATACATACATATTAGATGTCTGTGATGTGTATACGGATGGCAGAAGCCCTGAAGAAGCAAAATACATATGCTGCGAAACATGTCGGCACATTATGCACCTTTTATCCGTTATGCATAAATTTTTTTTTTTTTTTTTATGTGTATATAGTATGTACATTTATTATATGTGTATTATGTTGCTGTTTTCTTTTTCC
>NC_138774.1:278343324-278345824 GCF_965119305.1 Pelophylax lessonae | reverse complement strand
CTAGAATAGGAATATCGGAGAGAGAAAAGCAACAAACTCTCAAGTACAGACTTTGGACTTTGGAACAAGGTGTTCTCTCATTAATCTTGCATCCAGGTCTTGATCTACCATGAAGAAGACCAGGCAAGGCAACATGCAAGATCTGAAGATTTCGGAGCAGGGTGTTCTTTTATTATTTCAACACCAATGTCTTGTTTTCCCCATTATCTCACAATTTGGGGAGTATTGTTTCTAAATTGTTCAGAGCACCTGAAATCACCAATTTCTGTCAAAGATGCCCAAAACGTTTCTAAATTGGTCCAATTCCCCCTCTGTTAGGCGAAATAGCAAAAGGGATTCTATGAATTAATCACTCAATATTCGCACAAAAGTCGCCCAAGATTCGCAAGAAAAAAAATGTGTGAATCTTGGGTGACCAATTGACTCCCAAATGTTTTGCTAAGTAACCAATTACATTCTTTTTAGATGGAAAACATTATACAAACTTTTGTACCACTGGGTAAAACGCAAATCTGGTTTTCAGTAAGAAAAAAAAAATAAGCTTTTAACGAATATCTATCTAGATATATATATATATATATATATATATATATATATATATATACACATATACATATACACACACACACGCCTATTTTCGATTTGTGCCCATTAACTGGACAAGGAACAAATCGAACAGACCAAATGACGGATTTTTAAACGATTTTTTGGCTAATGTATGACCACTTGGCCAGCATTACAGGTGATTGCAAAAGAAGATAGGACAGATAGATTAATAGATGTAATAGTTTGGCTAGATAGATAGATAGATAGATAGATAGATAGATAGATAGATAGATAGATAGATAGATAGATAGATAGATAGATAGATAGATAGATAGATAGATAGATAGATAGATAGATAGATAGATAGATAGATAGATAGATAGATAGATAGATAGATAGATAGATAGATAGATAGATAGATAGATAGATAGATAGATAGATAGATAGATAGATAGATAGATAGATAGATAGATAGATAAAAAAAGCTTTTAACGAAAATGCCAATTTAAATGCAATGTAATGTAGATACATTCGAGCTTGCTTTTAATAAGTGGTTAAGGAACTAATTTAATATGTGCGAAATATATATATATATATATATATATATATATATATATATATATATATATATATATATATTCCATGCAGCAATCAACTGTATCTGTATCTATCTATCCAACCATCTATTAATCTCTCTGTATCTGCCTACATACCTACCTATCTATCTATCCGACCAACCAACCATCTATTACATATATTAATCTCTCTGTATCTATCTATCTATCTATCTATCTATCTATCCAACCATCTATTACACCTATTATTAATCTCTCTGTATCTACCTATCCCTCTATCCTTTCTTCTATGTTGCAATTAAGATGTAGTCGATTGTAACAATGAATATATATGGACATATAAAGTTGATTTAATTGAAACCCTTTCAGTTGATTGCAGCCTTGCTAAGAAGTCCTTTTAAAGTGCGCACAGACTGCAGACAGCAGAATTCGTCCGAACTGCGAACTCAGCGAATTGTGCGCAATTGTGAAGAGTTCTGAGAAAGTGACTTTTAAAGAGGGACTTTTTTTTCTTTCTTAACAGGGTACCTGAGATAGAAAAAAAAGGGATTGGTGGTATTTTGTTCTCTAGACAGAGGTTAAATAGTGTCCCCCATCTATCCATCCAGCAATTTGTCACACTGTTAAAGTGATAGGCATTCATTTAAACTCAACTAGAAAGAAATGGCTAATTCTAAATTCATTAGCCTGTATGAATGGTGTAGCTATACATTGATGCATCATGTAGTGAGGGGCAGCTATAAAGGCTGGAGGAATTTCTGGAACAAAATGGGGGGATTAGCTGCTTGACATAATCTGAATGGAAATGGAATTAGCGTTCATGGCAAATTAGGAAAGAAACATAGCTGATAAAGGGGGTGATAATGCCTTTTCCACGGATGCCAACAGAAGGGAGGTATATTGTGCCAAGATTGATGAATGAGGACTAAAAACTTGCGACATAATAAAAGAAAAGTCTCTTTTTTTTTAAAGGGTCTCTTTTTTTTCCTCTGAAAAAAGTTGGTTTAAGTGAGAACTTTTCTCAGGTCAAACCCAAGTTAACTAAATGAATTTAAGGCTTTTTTTAAGGGGGCCAAGTCTGGCTTTATTACACGCCTGGGGAGGAGGGGGTAGGAATTGAGGAAAGTCAGAATGGATTTGTGGTGAAGAAGAGAAAACGTGAAGACACAAGAGAATGGGATTTCAGGGCAGATTGGTAAAGCCGACACTTTGAAGGGAGAAGAAAACAGCTGAAGTTTGTGTCGGGTGATGCCCAGACAGAGGGGCTGTGAGAAAGTTAGGGAGGAATTCCTAGCTGGAACCTAAACTTTGTGCAATAAATAATTCTATGCATTGTAACAGAGGGGCTGTAAGCATTGAAAAAAAAGGGGGGATTCGTC
>NC_138774.1:278278324-278340824 GCF_965119305.1 Pelophylax lessonae | reverse complement strand
AGTATGTATAGAAGGTGTATAGGTTAGATATATAGTATGTATAGTAGTATGTATAGGATACATATGTGTAGTATGTATAGTAGGTGTATACGTTAGATATATATATATATATGTAGTAGTAGGTGTATAGGTTAGATATTTGTAGTATGTATAGTAGGTGTATACGTTAGATTTATGTATAGTAGGTGTATACATTAGATTTATGTATAGTAGGTGTATAGGTTAGATATTTGTAGTATGTATAGTAGGTGTATACGTTAGATTTATGTATAGTAGGTGTATAGGTTAGATCTTTACCAGTATAGGTTAGATATTTGTAGTATGTGGTAGTATATATATAGGTTAGATATTGTATAGGTTAGATATATGTAGTAGTATGTGTACGTTCGATATATATATATGTATTGTAGGTGTATAGGTTAGATATATATATATGTATTGTAGGTGTATAGGTTAGATATATATATATATGTATTGTAGGTGTATAAGTTAGATATGTGTAGTATCTATAGTAGGTGTATAGGTTAGATATATATGTAGTAGTCGGTATATAGGTTAGATATTTGTAGTATAGTAGGTGTATAGGTTAGATCTTTACCAGTATAGGTTAGATATTTGTAGTAGGTGGTAGTATATATATAGGTTAGATTTGTGTAGTATATGTAGTAGTATGTTTATAGGTTAGATATTTGCAGTATGTAGTAGTAAAGGTTAAATATTTGTAGTATGTAGTAGTAGGTGTATAGGTTAGATATGTGTAGTATGTATAGTAGGTGTATAGGTTAGATATGTGTAGTATGTATAGTAGGTGTATAGGTTAGATATGTGTAGTGTGTATAGTAGGTGTATAGGTTAGATATGTGTAGTGTGTATAGTAGGTGTATAGGTTAGATATTTGTAGTATGTTGTAGTAGTAGGTGTATAGGTTAGATATGTGTAGTGTGTATAGTAGGTGTATAGGTTAGATATTTGTAGTATGTAGTAGTAGTAGGTGTATAGATTAGATATGTGTATAGATTAGAGATTTGTAGTATGTGCTAGATTAGATATGTGTAGTATGTGTATAGATTAGATATTTGTAGTATATATACTATGTGTACTGTATAGGTTAGAAATATTTGAAGTAGTTTGCACACATTTTATACACCTTAGTGCCCGGGGTATCGGTTTTATTCCTGGGTGAGATGGATATTTTGTAATAGTCAGGGCTCAGAGTGAGATGGGTAAGGCTGGTCATGCCAGGCGCTCATGCTTAATCTCAGAGTTCTATGGGTAGAAGGGATACACGGGACTCCATAGGTAGATGAATAGAATGACCTGGCTGGGGTACATAGTAGGAGGTATTTTAGAGTTGGAAGAATACACGCTGTATCACACAGTTAGATGAATCCATGGAACACTTGGGGCTCACCTTGTATTACAGTTCGATGGATTTGATCCATGCAGCTCTAGATATAATCTAGACCGATCTATGAATGTCAGTCCCGGAGCTCCGCTTGTATTGTAGAGCACACACATACAATCGGTGTCTATAGCCCGACAAATGGTGTATGGGAAGGACACATGGATTGTACATGGATGGACACGATGTGGAGGGATCTCTGATATACAGGGCTGGGAGTGATCACACCTGACACATTGGAGGGAGGGGGAGAACACTACATGGGAGTGGGGGGTATAGAAATCTGTAAAGAGATACATGTGAATTACCTACAAAGAATTTGAAGACAGGTGATTGGATAACATAGCTAAATGTAGGGCATGGGGGAGAATAGAAAGAGAGTTATGAAAACATGCATGGGTGGATGGATGATACTTTATAGATAAATAGATAGAGATTAGGTATTTAGATAATATCCATCTATTATTAAGTATAGGGATAGATAGATAAATAATATCTATCTATCTATCTATCTATCTATCTATCTATCTATCTATCTATCTATCTATCTATCTATCCCTATACTTAATATCTATCCATCTATCTATCTATCTATCTATCCCTATACTTAATATCTATCCATCTATCTATCTATCTATCTATCCCTATACTTAATATCTATCCATCTATCTATCTATCTATCTATCTATCCCTATACTTAATATCTATCCATCTATCTATCTATCTATACTTAATATCTATCTATCTATCCCTATACTTAATATCTATCTATGTATAGGGATAGATAGATAGATATATATTAACTAGATAGATAGATAGATAGATATATATTAACTAGATAGATAGATAGATAGATAGATAGATAGATAGATAGATAGATAGATAGATAGATAGACACTACATACAGAGGTTAACAGAAGAGATTAATAGATGTAGTAGATGGTTGGTTAGATAGATATAATCTACATAAAAGGATAGATAGGTAGATACAGAGAAATTAATGTGATAGATAGATAGATGGATAGATAGATACTGCATACAGGGATAGATACAGAGAGACTAATGGATATGACAGATAGATAGATAGATAGATAGATAGATAGATAGATAGATAGATAGATAGATAGATAGATAGATAGATAGATAGATAGATAGATAGATTCTGCATACAGGGATAGATACAGAGAGACTAATGGATGTAACAGATATATAGATAGATAGATATTAAGTATAGAGATAGATAGATAGATAGATAGATAGATAGATAGATAGATAGATAGATAGATAGATAGATAGATAGATAGATAGATAGATAGATAGATATTAAGTATAGAGATAGATAGATATACTGGAATATAACAGATTCTGTATTTGGATTTTCTCAGTAAACCTAATGCTGTCTTTGTGTCTCATCAGTGATTTGTCATTCTCCACTTCTCCCCTGATCACCCTTGGCTCTTGTTGGACCCCTCACCCTGGCACAGTGTATCCTCCAAGCTCAGCACTGGCAGCAGAATCTCCTGCACTGTCTGTGATCCCCTAACAGCCAATCCCAGGTAAGTCCATACAGCTTGGAGGGAGGCTGGCTCCTGGACTGCCTGTGTTCATCAAGAGTTCATTTCCAGTTTACTCCCAGTTAAACCTATATGCATTTCACTGGTTGTGTAGGGTTATTCAGTGCCGGGGAGATAATGGTGTTATAAATGGCTCCCGCACCCTTCCTTTCAGCCCCCAGTTTGCTGAGCACTTTAAATATTCATGGCAATTAATAGAGCCTCTCACTATATTGGTCTATTGTTCAGAGGTGTATTTCTTCCTCGCTGCCTGAATGGGTTGAGTTCTTTTTCTGCTCACTCTCTATTCTTCCCATTTTTAACTCTCTTTTTTGTAGGGTTGATGGGGCAGTAGTAAAACGCAGCTCTGTAACTTGGTGCCCCCCCTCCCCTCCTCCGCCTGGGCAGAATACGTCTCTATTCCAGTCCATAGAGCCTGCAGTCCCCCTCCATTCAGTGTCAGCCTGAATTGTGAGGAAATCAATCTAGGATGGTCTCTTTGAGGCCAATTTGACATCCAAGGCTTCAGCTTTTCATTCAGTCTGGAAGGGGATGGCCAGAGCTGGACAGGCCTGTGCTGGAGACATGGGCCCAGTGCTGCAGGAGGAGACAGAAGAAAAGACAGCATGATATGTGCCTGGAGAGGGTGAATGACACTGTAAGAAAGCAGATTAGTGCTCTACAGCTGCTTTTTTTTTTTTTTTTTTTTTCAGGGTGGGGGCTCCACTTCCCCCCTTTTTTTTTCTCTCCAGCATTTTTTTTTTTCTACCCTATGAATAGGATCTGTACAGGCTTTAGACTGATTTATATGTATTACGGTTAAACATTTATTGCTGTCAATAGAGTGAGAAAAGAGACTGGCAACAAAGGCTTGCTATTCTGTAGGAGAGGGTGAGTGGGGCAGGTAGCAGACAATACTGCGGTGCTGCTTCGAGGAACTTTCCTTTCCTTCGCCCTCTTTTTAACTCATTGAATGACAGTTTGGGTATTTAGGTCTGGGTTGCGGTCACAGAAGTCCTTATGGAATATTATCTCTTTCTTTCCTTTCTCCATCTGTCTCACTCTCTTTGCTCGCTCTATTCTCTTTCTCTACTTTCTAGAACTTAAATTGACTTTGCTATTGTTCTCTTTCTCACTTGTGAAAAAAATGTTGTAAATAAAGAATGCTTTCAGAAATAGAAGTGTTTACTATTCTGTTAAAAAAAAAAATATATATTATTAAGTAATAAACAAGAAAAATACACATCAAATCAATATTTGGTGTGACCACCCTTTGCCTTCAAAGCAGCATCAATTACGTAAGGGGTTCTTCACTGTCAGAGCAGTGGGGATGTGGAATTCTCTTCCACAAGCAGTGGTATCAGCAGGGAGCATCGATAGTTTCAAAAGACTATTAGATGGGCACCTTAAAGACCACAACACACAGGGGTATACAATGTACAACACACAGGGGTATACAATGTACAACACACAGGGGTATACAATGTACAACACACAGGGGTATACAATGTACAACATACAGGGGTATACAATGTACAACATACAGGGGTATACAATGTACGGTTAACAGCAAACACACACATCATAGGTTGAACTGGATGGACTGATGTCTTTTTTCAACCTTACTATGTAATTCTTCTAGGTAGACTTGCACACAGTTTTAGAAGGAACTCGGCAGGTAGGTTGTCTTATGCCTCGTTTCCACTGAGCGGTACGGTACAGTTCGGTACGGTACGCAATTTTTGCTGTTTCCATTGTCAAAAGTTGTAAATGGTGCCCCAATTCCGAAGCATACCACTTTTTTGGTACCCTTTCGTTGGGGTACCAAGCACATTAGTACCGTACCAACAGGGTGGAGCAATACTGTTGAGGTACTGTTGAGTTGAGGTACTGTTGGCGGTGGAAAAGCAAGCCTGTTCAAGGTGTACCGTACCGAACCGAACTGTACCGCTCAGTGGAAACGAGGCATAAAACATCTATGCCTCGTTTCCACTGAGCGGTTCGGTTCAGTACTCAATTTTTGCCGTTTCCATTGTCAAAAGCTGTGAATGGTACCCCAATTCCGAACCATACCGTACCACTTGTTTGGGACCCTTTTGTTGGGGTACCAAGCAAATTAGTACCGTACCAACAGGGTGGGGCTACACTGTTGAGCTGAGGTACTTTTAGCGGTGGAAACGCAAGCCTGATGAAGGTGTACCAAACCGAACCGTACCATTTAGTGGAAACGAGAACTAATCGCAGATCTTCTGTGGATGTTGGCTGCCTCAAATCATAGTTATATAGTTATGGCACTTTTCCACTGCAAGTACCGGCTCAGCTCCACTTGGGCCCTGCTTGGCTCGGTTTGGTTTTCCACTGCATGGTTCCATGCAGTGGAAAAGCGCCTTTAGTCAGGTTGAAAAAAAAGACAAGTCCATCTGGCCCAACCAATAAAAAAAACGAAAAAAAAAAGTAAAGAAAACCCAACCATACAATCCCACATACACAATCCTATACCCGCAGTTGATCCAGAGGAAGGCAAAAAAAAGCCCCCCAGGAAAGCATGATCCAATTTTCTACAGCAGGGGGAAAAAAATTCCTTCCTGATCCCCCGAGAGGCAATCGGATATTCCCTAGATCAACTTTACCTATAAATATTAGTACCCATTTATATTATTTACAACTAGGAAAGAATCCAGGCTTTTTTAAAGCAATCCATTGAGCTAGCCAGAACCACCTCTGGAGGGAGTCTATTCCACATTTTCACCGCTCTTACGGTGAAGAAACCTTTCTGTATTTGGAGACTAAATCCTCTAGACCAGTCTCTCTCAATCTTTTCAACACAGAAGAACCTTTGAAACAAAATTCTGGTCTCGGGGAACCCCTGCTAAACATTACAAATCTACAACTCATGACACATTATTGTGACATTCAGTGGGAAGAATGCTCCTTACTCTTGTCATCATTGGGAAGAATTACCCCCTTACAGATAGCTAAAAGGAACAATGTTGTCATTGGGAATTTATCTGAGAGGCAGAAATTGTCCATTGCTTAAGGAACCCCTAACAACCCCTAACCCCCTTCCCCAGGAGGAACCCTGCTTGACAAACCCTGCTCTAGACGTAAAGAGTGCCCCCTTGTCCTCTGTGTTGACCTTAAGGTGAATAACTCAACACCAAGTTCACTATATGGACCCCTTATGTATTTATACATGTTGATCATATCCCCACTTAATCTCCTCTTCTCAAGAGAGATTAAGTTTAGTTCCTCTAATCTTTTCTCATAGCTGAGCCCCTCAATGCCTCTTATCAGTTTGGTTGCCCTTCTCTGCACTTTCTCCAGTTCCCCGATATCCTTTTTGAGAACTGGTTCCCAAAACTGAACTGCATATTCCAGAACTGAACTACATGTTCCAAAATGAGAAAATCCCTCTGTCTCTTCATGTAATCCCAGACAGACTTGATGTTGAGATCAGGGCTCTGTAGGGGCCAAACCATCACTTCTAGAACTCCTTGTTCTTCTTTATGCTGAAGATAGCTCTTAAGGACATTGGCTGTATGTTTGGGGTCGTTGTCATGCTGCAGAATACATTTGGGGCCAATCATACGCCTCCCTGATGTTATGGCATGATGGATAAGTATCTGCCTGTATTTCTCAGAATTGAGAACACCATTATTCCTGGACAAATCTCCAACTTTATTTGCGTAAATGCAGCCCCAAACTTGCAAGGAACCTCCACCATGCTTCACTGTTGCCTGCAGACATTCATTGTTGTACCGCTCTCCAGCCCTTTCATGAACAAACTGCCTCTGGCTACAGCCAAATATTTCACTTATTCACTCATCGGTCCTGAGCACCTGCTGCCATTTTTCTGCACCCCGGTTCCTATGTTTTCATACATAGTGGAGTTGCTTAACCTTGTTTCCACATCGGCGGTATAGCTTTATGGCTGCCATTCTTCCATGAAGACCACTTCTGGCCAGACTTCTCCAGACAGTGGATGGGCGTACCTGGGTCCCACTGGTTTCTGCTAGCTCTGGGGTCAGTTCTGTGCTGATGGCACTGCTGGACAACTTCCGATGTCCAAGGGAAGTCTGCATGATGTGTCATTCATCTGCTGCATTATGTTTCCTTGGCTGGTCCTCAATGTTGCCCGTTTCTTTGTACTTCTTCAAAAGAGCTTGAATCACATCATGAAGCCCCAGTCTGCTTCGAGATCTTTGCCGGGGAGAGACCTTGCTGATGCACTATAAGTACCTTGTGCCTTGTTACTGTGTTCAGTCTTGCCATGGTGTATGATCTGTAACATGAAACGGTCTTCTACAACCTCACCTTAGAAGACGAGTTTTAGGCCTTTTACATAGCCATTTTATTTCAGTTATTGACTGTTTTAACCTACATATGAAATTGATGATCATTAGCCCCTGCTGGGTATAATTGATTATTCATACCCCTGACTCTAATCCTACAAAATTCCCAACTTTGTGCAAGTGTGCAAAGTGTGAAAGTGTAAAAATGTAAGCTGGTTTGAAGCCAAAGGGCAGTCACACCAAATATTGATTTGATTTAGATTTTTCTTCTGTTCACTCACTTTGCATTTTGTAAATTGCTAAAAATAAAAAATAATAAATAAATAATAGTTAAAATATATAATAATAATAATATTAAAATATATATATTTTGAAAGCATTCTATTTTTACAGCATTTCTTCACACCTGCATAAAAAACTTTTGCACTCTAGTATATATATATATTATATATACATACATACACACACACACACACACACACACATACATACATACATACATACATACATATATACACACACACACACACACACACATACTATATATATATATATATATATATATATATATATATATATATATATATATATATATATATACACACACACACACACATATATAATCTCTACACATAGACACACACAATTACCAAACGTATTGGGACACCTGCCTTTAATGGCATCCCAGTCTTAGTCCGTAGGGTTCAATATTGAGTTGGCCCACCCTTTGCAGCTATAACAGCTTCAACTCTTCTGGGAAGGCTGTCCACAAGGTTTAGGAGTGTGTCTATGGGAGTGTTTGACCTTTCTTCCAGAAGCGCATTTGTGAGGTCAAGCCCTGATGTTGGAGAGAAGGTCTGGCTCGCAGTCTCCGCTCTAATTCATCCCAAAAGTGTTCTATCGGGTTGAGGTCAGGACTCTGTGCAGGCCAGTCAAAATTCCTACACACCAAACTCGTTCATCCATGTCTTTATGGACCTTGCTTTGTGCACTGGTGCGCAGGCACGTTGGAACAAGAAGGGACCTTCCCCAAACTGTTCCCACAAAGTTGGGAGCATGAAATTGTCCAAAATGCCCTGGTATGCTGATGCCTTAAGAGTTCCCGTCACTGGAACTAAGGGGCCAAGCCCAACCCCTGAAAAACAACCCCACACCATAACCCCCCCTTCACCAAATGATTTGGACCAGTGCACAAAGCAATGTCCATAAAGACATGGATAAGCGCATTTGGGGTGGAGGAACTTGACTGGCCAGCACAGAGTCCTGACCTCAACCCCTTTGGGATGAATTAGGGTGGAGACTGCGAGCCAGGCCTTCTCAACCAACATCAGTGTCTGACCTCACAAATGCGCTTCTGGAAGAATGGTCAAACATTCCCATAGACACGCTTCTAAACCTTGTGGACAGCCTTCCCAGAAGAGTTGAAGCTGTTATAGCTGCAAAGGGTGGGCCAACTCAATATTGAACCCTACGGACTAAGACTGGGATGCCATTAAAGTTCATGTGCGTGTAAAGGCAGGCGTCCCAATACTTTTGGCAATATAGCGTATATTCTATCCATCTCTTTTCTAACTTTTTCCTCGCTTAATCTCACAGACTGAACAAAAGAAGTCTTTGGATTCCCCCATCCACACTAAATAGTGTAAATGAAGGATTCCTCTGTTGGCTATTGTATTCTGACAGTCGGCCACTTGTGACTGTCAGCACACCCAAATAGTGCCTGCATTTACACCTTCGAATTTAAAGCGGTGTCCCAGCCTCCCCACCCCCCCTCCAAAAATGAAAAGTCAGCAGTTACAGACTAATATTAGGACACTTACCTGTTCTGGAGTCCAGCGATGTCGGCACCGCAGCCGATGTTTCCATTGGCTGTTGGGTGCTGCCGTCACCAATGCCGGTGAGGGAACCCGGCAGTGAAGCCTTGCGGCTTCACGGGCGGGTCCCTAATGCGCATGCGCGAAGCGCGGTACGCATTCGGATTGGCTCGGGGGCGGGGGAAGGAGGAGGGGGCCAAACTTTCGAGGGACAGTATTGCGGCGCCATCTCCCGGAAATGGGAAAGGGAACCTGTCAAAAACAGGTACCCGTCCCTCCCTGAAAGGTGCCAAATGTGGCACCGGAGGGGGGGGTGAGGAAGCAAATGAGTGGAAGTTCCACTTTTGGGTGGAACTTCGCTTTAAGATCAAAGGATGTTGGGCAGGCCAGGGCCAACAGTGTCAGCCACTGGTCAGATTTCACTCGGTTCTTCAGAAACTGGCCCAAATTCGGTATGTGCACAGCCAGCTTATCTCCCAACTCCTCATCTTGCCCCTATCATCATTTTGATGCGGAGATTATGCCACTGTTCAAGTTATGTTGCTTGTAGCCTGACTTTTACAAATCGATCAACCCAGCAAGGAAAGTATAGAAATTAAAGCTTAGTTAGTGGGTAGGTTGGAGTGTATGTACACCCTTACAATGAACTTCCCTTATTTTCTCCCTTTTGATTTATTAAATTTACCTTTGCAAGCATTTTGTTATAGCTTTTCGATTAGTGAAAAAAAAAAAAAAAACCCTTCTTAGTCTGGCAGGATCTCCAGGTGAAAATAAAAAGTCTGAAAAAGAAAACTAGTGCAGAAACCATATCTAAAATAGGACTGGTAGGCTGCAATATATTAAAGCTGGACAGCCAAAAGCGTTACACTTGCAGTAAGCCCCCCTCCACACTACAAGGGTTTAACCAGTTTCCGACCGCCCACCGCAGATATACTGTGGCAGGGCGGCTCAGCTGTGCAAAATCACGTAGCTCTACGTGATTTTGTGCACGCGGTCTTGGCGGCGCGCGCTTCCAGGGCCACGCTTCCGCTGTGTTTAGACACAGTGGGAGGCAAGCCACGGGAGGAGCGCAGCGATTGCTGCTGGCCTCTCGCGATCGTCAGAGAAACTGACAGAAGACCCACCTGCTTATGTAAACAAAGCAGGCGGATCTTCTGTCACACAGGCAGGGAGAGATCAGGAGTTTCGGCTAAGCTGCAACCCCGATCTCTCTGTGCCTGTCACAGAGCCCTTCCCGCACCCAGTCAGTAAGCATTGTTAGGCATACATTAACCCAGCCCAGTCCAGTTCTGGGCACCGGTCCTCAGGAATGATGTGCTGGAACTGGAGAGAGTCCAGAGAAGGGCAACAAAAATAATTAGGGGAATGGAGGGCATCGGCTATGAGGAAAGACTACAAGCATTGAACTTATTCTCTCTGGAGAAGAGAAGATTGAGGGGGGAGATGATATCAATGTACAAATACTGAACTGGCGACCCTAGCATAAGGAACAAACTATTCAGAGAGAGGAGATACAATAAGACACGTGGCCACTCACTAAAACTACAGGAAAGGCGGTTTAACCTTAAAATACGTAGGGGGTTTTTCACTGTCAGAGCAGTAAGGATGTGGAATTCTCTTCCACAGGCAGTGGTATCAGCAGGGAGCATTGATAGTTTTAAAAAACTATTAGATGGGCACCTTAAAGACCACAACATACAGGGGTATACAATGTACAACATACAGGGGTATACAATGTACAACATACAGGGGTATACAATGTACGGTTAACAGCAAACACAATCACACACACACACATCATAGGTTGAACTGGATGGACGGATGTATTTTTTCAACCTCACTAACTATGTAACCCCTTTGATCACCCCCAGTGTTAACCCCTTCCCTGCCAGTGTAACTTATACAGTAGCAGTGCATATTATTTGGCACTGATCACTGTATTAATGTCACTGGTCCCCAAAAGTGTCAAAAATGTCAGGTAGGGGTCCCATCTGAACGCCGCAATAACGCAGTCCCGCTACAAATCGCAGATCGCCGCCATTACTAATAAAAAAAATAAAAAGTCCAAAAATCTATCCCATAGTTTGTAAACGCTATAACTTTTGCACATACCAATTAAAATACGCTTTTTGGGATTTTTTTTTTTTTTTTTACCAAAAATATGTAGCAGAATACAAAATTGGCCTAAACTGATAAACACATTTTTTTTTTATTAGGAATGTTTTTTTTAGCAGAAAGTAAAAAATATGGTGTTTTTTTCACAATTGTCGCTGTTTTTTTATTTATAGTGCAAAATCCAAAAATTGCAGAGGTGATCAAATACCACTAAAAGAAAGCTCTATTTGTGGGAAACACAAGGACATCAATTGTATTTGGGTACAGCGTCGCACGACCGCGCAATTTGTCGTTAAAGTAATGCAGTGCTGAATCGCAAAAAATCGCCTGGTCATTAAGCGGGTAAAATCTTTGGGAGCTGAAGTGATTAATGTTAATTTCTCTTCTAGGGGGTAGGTACAGTATAAGAAAAAAATATTTGCTTTATTTCTCACCCCTGCAGGCTTCCTCGTCTTCACAAGTCTGATACCCTAAAGCCATTTCTCTTTGCTCCTTGACTGGTTCCAGCTCTTCCTTGTTATCATATACAATGCAGGACCAGCATCCTGCTTTGTAATGGCGCTTTTCCACTGCATGGAACCGAACGGTTCGGCTCACTTTTGCGCTTTTCCACTGCATGGTACGATGTTGGAACGGTTCGGTACGTTTCGGTACGATGGCGCTTTTCCACTACATGGAACCGAACGGTACGGCTCGCTTAAACAGTACCACCTCGGTTGTGGTTCCAAGAGGGCCGTACCGGTACCATATCCCACAATCCTTTGCATGCAGCCTTGACTGTTTGTTACTACTAGCCACTGATTGGTCAGAGAATCGTTGTTATCCCACCCACTTACTACTTTAGTGGAAAAGCAAACCGTACTGAACCGTTCCAACACCGTACCATTCAGTGCAAAATCAAACCGAGCCAAGCAGGGCCGAGTGGAGCCGAGCCGGTAAAGTGCCATAAGTAAGGAAGCTGAGGGACTGGCCACAACTCAGGGCTTTGGACAATGGAGTAGAGTAATGGCAAATGGGGGAGTGATGAATAAGGTATGAAATCCGCCATATTAATCATGCACTAGACCAGTGTTTCTCAACCTTTTGTCAGTCAAAGCACCCTTAAAAATTATGTACAATCTCGAGGCACCCCATTCTAAAATGTAAAAAATTAAACTAATAGTTTAACACACAACATATATACTTGTAGGACACCCAACATGACTTATTCATCCAAAGCATATAGACCTTTGCAAACTGGTACTGACCAATGGTATTCCAATGTTTATCTCCCTCACTCAGCTAATGTGACCCCCAGTATCGATAGAGAAGGAAAGGGGAGGGGCAAACAAGGATGCCATACAGACACCAAATGTCCCTCTTATCAACCAATGACTTAATTAGTTGTTAGGACACTGACTACTTGAAGGTTGTAATGGTGCACAATGAAAACTTGTGTCTTTGTGTAACTAAAAGGCAGGCTTGGTCCACCTGCTGGCTTGTACACAATTTTTGGGCAATTTTTAGGCATTTTGACAAGGCACCCCTAAAGAAACCTGATGGCACCCCAAGGCGACTGGTCCCCCCAGTTGAAAAAAGGCTGCACGAGACAACATAAGTATTTATAATTTTTATCCAACTAGGGGGGTCACCCTTAAATTTTCATTAGTTCTTGGGTTTAGATAAACTAAGTGTTCAGGTTAGATAGAAGGGAAAAAGTTTTATTGTTAAAATGTATTAATTAAAAATTCAACTCAAATCTTTTTTTTTTTTTTTCCATTTTGAATATGGAGTAAGGAAAGGTATAAATACTTGTTCATTTTGGATAGCGTAAGGTTATAACCCCTGTCAGTTTTTTTTTTTTTTTATTGGCCATCTTTGTCCCATTGGGGAGATTTCCCTTCACTTCCTGTTCCCATAGCCCAAACAGGAAGTGAGAGGAAATTTCTATAAAGAAAATCCCTGGTTGTCACCAGTGCCCCCCTTGGAGGATTTCTCCTCTATTCCAGTTCTGTTTAAATCAAATTTGAGCTTTTCTTTCCTTTTCACTCTAGGTAATAATGGTCACCAGGACAAAAAGAAGGTGAACAAAAACCTGACAGGTGTTTAACTACTTGACACCCGCGCTATATCCAAAAGACGGCTACAACGCGTACCTAAATTGCCGGCAGGGCGTACATTGACGTCCTCCCGTGCACGAGCGGCCTGCGTTCTCCCTGCGGAGCGCGCCCAGCTTTCTCTGTGATCAGGTGAGTCCATGAGTCACAGATTGGAGTAAGGAAGCGATCCCGCCCCCTTACCATGTGATCAGCTGTCAGACAATGACAGCTGATCATGGGAAGTAAACATCAGCCGTCGATCAGCTGTTTTTTTCTCCTCGGTCAGTGTGAGGAGAAAAAAAAAAAAAACGAACGCTGGCTGCTGTCAGAGGGACATCAGTCCCAAAGAGGAGAGGGCAAATTGTGCCCACCAGTGCCACCTACCAGTTCCCACAAGTGCCCACCAGTGTAACACACCAGTGCCCACCATTGCCACCTACCAGTGCCCATCAGTGCCATCTGCCAGTGTCCACTAGTGCCACCTACCAGTGCCATCAGTGCCAATCTGTGCCCCACAAGTGTCACCTACCAGTGGCTACTATTGCCCATCAGTGCCACCCATTAGTGCCCATCAGTGCCCCCTCACCAGTGCCCACCAGTGCAAGCCTATCAGTGCAGCCTATCAGTGCAGCCTATCAGTGCAGCCTATCAGTGCTGCCTCATCAGCGCACATCAATGAAGGAGAAAAATTACCTGTTTAGAAAATTTTATAACAAACTAGAAAAACATTTTTTTCCCCAAAATTTTCGGCCTTTTTTGTTTGGCCAGCAAAAAAATAAAAACATCAGTCGTGATTAAATACCACCGAAAGAAAGCTCTATTTGTTGGAAAAAAAATGATAAAAATTTCATTTGGGTACAGTGTTGCAAGATCGCGCAATTGTCATTCAAAGTCCGACAGCGCTGAAAGCTGAGAATTGGCTTGGGCAGGAGGGGGGTTTAAGTGCCCTGTAGGCAAGTGGTTAAATCCCTCTCCACTCGATCCAAAAAAAAAAAAAAAAAAGTTTTGCCTTTAGCTATATGTTAAGGCTGCCATACGAAGCTCAAGTTTCAACCGACTTGCCCACAATCCGAGCTGTGGGTGCCCTAAGGGTATATAGGCACCTTTAGGTTGATTAACAATATATTTTTTAGCTGGGGTGCATTCAGTAAAATTTGGGTTAGTCTACAGCACCTAAAAGGTGCAAATTTCCAGCGTCAGGCTTTGCACAGGTAAAAGCACCATACCTGTCCCCTCCTTCCCCTGATCGGAGATGGCGTGCCTTGTAGACAGCCCTATTCCCAGCCAGAAAGACAGAACCCTACTTATGTCACATCAAGAAGGGGGCCAAACTAATGGAAGTTCAGCCTATTGAACATGACTTAAGAAGCATGACATTAAAACGATTCCTAATGGTGTCCTATAACCCAGCCTGCTGTGTGTAAAGCCACCCCATCATCTCATCCACAGATCAGGAGCTGCTCTCCTCTGTAGGGCAGAATGGAGCCTTTTGTTAAATCCACCAAATACTTTTTTTTTTTCTTTTACTGAAGATGGATTCTCTGCTCTTCCCTTTGAACTTTGCAATAAAGTCTCTTATATCCTCACCCCATGGTAAAGTGATGGGGCTTCCATCTCTCCCTCTCGGCCTAGAACATCTGCTGGGGAGAAATCCAGGCTGCAGGGCAAAATCTGTAAACACAGCAAGTCATTAAAAAGATATTAGTGCAAGTAGGCTGGCCCAGCAGAGGATATTGATCAGGGATACAGGACAGCAGCGGAGGACCGCCAAGCTTCCAAGGTTTGGGACACTTTTCATGCTAATTAAAAAGAAAGTATCTCCATTCATTCAAAGGATGATTGATCTGACACACTGAGAAATGTATTTGTGTCTATAATTTATCTTCGGTGACATCGATAGTACAGGACTCCTGTGCAACAGAGAAAAGTCTGGATGTCCTTTGATACTTATTGTTGGCCAACGGTCCATAGAGGTAGACACTAGATTGCCATGGCAGATGGAACTTGGGATGTTAGGAATTCAATTGGCACCTGATGCTCTACACCAGTGGTGTCCAAACTTTTTTCAAAGAGGGCCAGATTTGATGAAGTGAACATGCGTGAGGGCCGACCATTTTGCCTGACATTTGAACCATTAAAATTAAATACACACACACACACACACACACACGCGGCTCAAAATTTCAAGTCATGAGCTACTAGCCAGGCCTTAAGAGTTACTCGCCACTTGTTGCCCCACCCAAACCCTACTCTGCTCCACCCCTAAACACGCCCTCGCCAGAGTGCCCACAGCGTGCCCCCTTTCAATGCAGAGTGCCCACAGCGTGCCCCCTTAAATGTAGAGTGACCACAGCGTGCCCCCTTAAATGTAGAGTGCCCACAGCGTGCCCCCTTTCAATGCAGAGTGCCCACAGCGTGCTCCCTTTCAATGCAGAGTGCCCACAGCGTGTCCCCTTAAATGTAGAGTGCCCACAGCGTGCCCCCTTAAATGTAGAGTGCCCACAGCGTGCCCCCTTTCAATGCAGAGTGCCCACAGCGTGCCCCCTTAAATGCAGAGTGCCCACAGCGTGCTCCCTTTCAATGCAGAGTGTCCACAGCATGCCCCCTTAAATGTAGAGTGCCCATAGCGTGCCCCCTTAAATGCAGAGTTAGCACAGCGTGCAGAGAGACCAGCGTGCACTTACCTGATGCAGCAGCGGCTTCTCCTTAATCCTCTGCGTCTCCCGAGTCCTCCTCCTCCTTGGCCAATGGCAATTGTTCGCCTTTCGGCCAATCAGGAAACGGGTCTCGGAACTGCTTCCTGATTGGCCAGGAGAAGGTTTAGGAGGTGGATCCGTGTGACAATAGCGAATATTCATTCGCTATTGTCACACAGTGGGTGGGCTCAGGGCGCACTGCTCTGCGCCCCGGGTCCACCCTTTTCTGAAGAACAATGCAGAACGACGGCGGCGGCGGTAGGCACTACATTCCCCATACAGCTCAGGGGGCCGTATAAAACTGAAGGACGGGCCGCAACTGTCCCACGGGCCGGACTTTGGACATGACTGCTCTACACAAAGTGGAACTATGGACAAAATCTAAAAATGACATGTATGATGCCATCCTATTTCAGCAGCATTAACACAGCGGTCCCACTGTTCTATTATCAGTCGATCTTGCAAACCTAGATCCATAATTTCTCTGCTTCTTTTAACAGGCCAAACTGTCCATCAAATCTTTTGGCTATAGGAGTTGGTACCAACCGTTCAACACTGATGGGTTGCTTGTAACCACAGTATTTTATTCATATGCCTGTAAGTGCTTAAAAAGTGTTAGCTAGAGTTAGGCTTAAGGTCTCATGCCTAGGGGTGGTTTGGTACATAGAGCATGAAAAAAAAAATGTGTTTATTGGATGAGGTGGAGATCGTGATATCACCCCTACTCATCACCACCTCATTCAATCGCACAACGTACTGTATTCAAAAAATTTTTAGGAGTCTGTGCCCAGGGCCGGGACAAGGGGTGTGCAGAAGGGACAGCGTGTATTGTATGGATGGGGGAGCTGCAAGCTCCTTCTACTATAAGGCTGAGAGGAGTAGTGACAGCGGCATCACTACCTCTGTCAGCCCAGTGCTGGAAGTAGCAAGGAGAGGAGAAGAGCAGGGAGGAGGTACAGGCTGTGCTCTCTCTCCCCCTCCTCCTCCTTAAAAGGTCACATATAATGAAGGATGGGGGAGCAGTTTAGCAGGTGACCTATGGGTCCCCAAGAGATTTCTTAAATTGGCAGAGATTTCCTCTCACTTCCTGTTTGTCATTGTGGAGATTTCCCATCTCTTCTTGTCCCATAGCCATACAAATGGGAAAAAAAAAATCTGACAGGGGTTATAACTAGTGATCAAACAATATCGTTTTTTCTATTGCCGATACAGATATTTTGACTATCGCATATCGGTATCGGCCGATAATTTCGTACATTAGAAAAAAAAAAAAAACTTTTTTTTTGTATTTTTTTTTTTTTTTTAAAAAGGTACTCTTATGGAGGGATCTGAGGGTCTAAAAGACCCCAAACCCCTCCTCTGCACTTAAAAGCATTCAAAACACCAAGTTTGGCTGTTTTGAATGCGGTCATTTTCTTGAATTTGGTGCTGAGCACCCGGAAGTGATGTCATGGCATCACTTCCGGGTTTTTACATGGAGACCCAATCAGAGCCGAATGCGGCTTTAATCGGGTCTTCTCTTCGGCGGCCGTGCATGCTGGTTGCCTGGGCGAGCCGCGGAAGGCGGTAGGGCAGGGGGGGGGAGGGGTGGCACGTTTTCATCGCTTGCTAATGAAGTATTGTGACCTCTGGTGTCTGTATGTAGGATATTATTATCTTTGGGTCTGCAATTTATTAGAATCCGGTATTATATACCCTTTGACTTTTATATTCATAATTTTTACCTGTATATTCATTTTTATATTCATGGCTTCTTACTTTTAGATTCATGACCTTTGTATTTGTACTCCTGATTAAGGGGGGTATGTTTGGCCCCTGAAACGCGTTGTTTATTGTGCTATGAATTAATTTTATCATTACATTTCCTTGGACTCTTGGAAGTCTGTTTGGCACTCTCATTGAATTGTTTGTGCCGGGATTTCCAGCTCCCTGTTCCTGTAGAAGGTCCCCATTTTGCCGAACTGGAGCCAGTGTTCCCAGTTTTGGTGACCTTTAGAAAATCTGAATCCAGCACCCCATTTGTTTTTGTGTGTATCACTTTTTTACTGTCTGTAATATCCTTGTAGTATTGGGGCAGCCAGCACGCCCTTCTCTTCCTACCAGGCAGAACGTTATTTCCATTACATCCTAATGACAGGAAGTGAGGGGGTGTCCGCTGGCTGGCTACAAATTAAGTTCTGTGCATCTCAAAGGCTTTATCTATCTACTAATACACTGTGACTAAGTGATTGTACTAGGGCATGTCAATAAAATAAGGGACACTAAAATTGTTCTTGCACAAGGACCCTTTGTTGGTTACCAGCACCATTGGTGGGCAGCCATATTTGTCCATTACTAGGGTCTGATCTCCATCACAGGAGCCTGTAGGCACACAACCATGGCTACCCACAGTGGCACCCCTCTGCAAAAATAAACCTTTATACAGGACAGTTTCTTGTTTTACTGGTACAAACCTGTCATACGGAAGGCTTCCTCTTTACTTCTAATAAGCCTACTTTGCCTCATGGTAATCCAAGGCCTAACCATTAAATGTGCAGGCCCTACTTCCTGATTTGCACTGCAACACAATGGTTGTGCTTATAAGGCAAAGACGTGTCCTCTTTAAAACACCCAATCATGTGCAAGAAAAAACATATTTGTGAAGCACACCCCCTTAGGAGCCACAAGTAGAATGGGATCCCCTACCCTGCACAGCCAGGCACAACAAATTTCCACAGGCACTCAGACTCAGAGAACAGTCTAGTACTTTGTTTTTTTTGTTCTACTGAGGGATTAGAACTTGGGTGGGGATTGGGAATTATGGGATGCCCATTTGACTTCAAACAACTTTAGGGAGATATTATCCTGTATACAGTCTATGTACATTCTTATCTTCCTCCAGCACACTTGCTTGCAGAACTCCAGCTGGCACACTGTTTGTGGTTCTGACAAGATTCAGCCCATTACAGGCAGGAACCCAAGGCCACTTGGTGTGTAGCAAAAAAAGTTAAGTGTCCAGCATACATCTCCGTGGCTATTGATCCCAGCACCACATCTTCAGGCACTGCCAGGCCGCCTGGCTGCAGCTGCCTCTTTCACTAGCCCTCCTGGCTAACTTCTCCACAGTCCCCCCAGACAGACACTCTCTTCACAGTCCTCCCAGACTGCATACTCACCAGCGTACCCAGCTGACTTCTCAGGAGATCTCCCGGACCTGTTGACCTGCTCCTGCTGTCCTCTCACTTGCTCCTGTACCTCCAGGAAAGGATTCCTCCATGTGTTGTAGAGGAGCCCTCCAGTACCCAAGCCCCAGGCCCAAGGTCAACCCCCCCAGACTAGGGGGTTCCCTGCAAGGGCCTCCAACAGCCTCCTTAGCACTCCATCCCCATCTTCCACCTAGCTGGCATGGCTGGCTTATTTATGAGGTGCTTACCCCCTTCAAGCCCCTTTTTGCTGGGGATTGGTCGAAGACCTCATACATATGCCAAGCAACTCCTCCTAGTCTCCACCCACTACTTCTGGAAGCTTCCCCAAGGTTCCAGAAACCAAGAGGAGACACCACATCATCCAGCCTCCCTGAGTCACTCAACCCTGACCCAGATTCAACCCAAGCCTGGCTCTCAGCCAAGCACTAAGTTGCCTACATTAACAAAACTTATTTATACCTAGCACACTAGCTAGAGGGTACTACACTTGCTTGCCATGATTGGAATATTGAAGTGAACACAGTTCCACTTTATTTACTTTGCTAAGTGAGCAGTCTCTGTTATTTTGGTAAATCAAAGCCCAGGCTGACTAAAGCTGGCCATAGACAGATCAAATCTTCACCAGTTTAGCAGAGACCGGCCAAAATCCAATCCATCTGTGGGTAGGCTGGTTGTACCCAAGTAGATCCATCGATCGACTTGGGTACAACCAGCTTGTTAGATTTTTTTTTTTTGCATGCGGGTGGGTCTGGAAACGTAACCCCCGCGATGGAGGGGGGTTTACTATATATATATATATATATATATATATATATATATATATATATATATATATATATATATATATATATATAGTAAGCTGGGGAACAGGTAGCAGGTGCAAAGCTCCCTGGGATAAGCAGTTTTTCAGGCACAGATTCCAAATCCAGTGAGGTAGTGACAAACAATGCGGTGTTTATTGGTGTTATATACAAAGTCTATATACAGGTGCTGTACAGTGCTTTAAGGAAAACAAGCAGGAATAATAATAATAATAATAAACAAAAGCCTAGCCGTGTCTCGGCGCTTACTACACACAATGCAGTCCCTCACTAACACAGACTGAGCAAGCCTACAGCTTGTCAGCTTCCAAAGACACAAACAGGTAGTTTCACTGACCTTCCACTCTCATAGACCAAACGTTGTCTGTTTTCCCAGGCTGAGAGAGCACTGCTTTCTGTCTCAGGTGAGATTAAATTGGCCTGGTGAAGAGGACTAAGATCTGAACTGGATCATGGCTCAGAGATCCCTAAAAGATATACGAGAGATGCCTGGGTGATGTATAAACCCCGAACAGGACTTTTCCCGTCTCTCTCTGGGACGCTCTGCTACTAATATATATATATATATATATATATATACACACACACACACACACACACACATACACATACACATATACACACACAGGGCTTTTTTTCTCAGAGAATAGGTTCAGGAACTCCTCCCTTTCGAGTCACCCTTTGACTCCGCCCCTTACCCACCTCCAAGCACCGTTCCTTGGTTCCACCCCCTACCCACCTCACAATACCACCCCTTTTAGAGAATACAGTCCCATGTATTATTTTGTGGTGCTAAGTAATTTGTTTGGAATTTGTTAATGATAACAAGAAAGACAGTAAAATAGATCTAGCAACAATGGACACTCCAACAACAGTAGATCCACCCCAGCAACAATAGACTCCCAACAGCCAGCATCAATAGACCCTCCAGCAGCCAGCAACAAAGACCCCCTCCATCAACAGTACATCCCTCCCAGCAACAACTGACCCTCTACAACATAAGCCCAACTCCCAGCAACAATAGATCCCTACCAGCAACAATAGAGACCCCCCCTACAAACATAGATCCCTTTCAGCAACAAAACGTTCCTCAGTAGCCAGCATCAATATACCCTACAGCAGCCAGCAACAAAGACAACAGTACATCCCTCCCAGCAACAACTGACCACCAGCAACTATAGACACCTCGTGAGCAACAGTAGAACTCCCCAGCAACAATAGATCCCCTCCAGAAACAATAGATCCCTCAGCAGCCAGCATCAATAGACCCTCCAGCACCTGCTATTACATACATTGAGTTCTGAAGGTGCCGGAACTGCATTCCCCCGCGTTCCCCCTGAAAGAAAGCCCTGTATATACATACACACACACAGTAAATATCAGATGAAACAAGTAGGTCAGACTATTGGCATCCTACCCACATCTATATGCTTATGCTTCAGCCAGTTCATGGCCTCCCTCTGCCAAGAACATTTTAGCACCTTGCAGCCAACTTCCAGTAATTCGTCTCCCATGATGGAAATACTTAAAAGAACATCCAGTGTTAATTCAATTAACTGTATCTTGCCCCCTGGGGGGTCTGAGTAGAGGAGGGAGATAAAGCAGAGAGATTACGCAAGCTAGGGCTCAGGCCTCAGGGCATGTCATTCTGGTAACCCTGCCTTCTCTAGAACTGATACTGAGGATTGTTAAAGGTAAAGCCAGGGGCTATCTGTGCTGGCCACTTCTGGTCACCTTGCAGGTTGTTTGTTAAATGATACTGAAGGGTCAGATACAGATATGATAAGTAAGCTGCAGGTACTTCATAGAGGAAGGAAAGGTGTGAAGAACATCAATGCTCTGAGAAGTTTGGGCTTGTAGAGAAATGATAGATCACACCTTCTGGGATCAGACTCTAAGAGCAGATTAAAGTGAAACACCATACAAGGATTTCTATAGATTGGAGGAGGGTTTAAAGCAGTGATCGAACTATTATCGGCAAAGCCGATATATCGAGGGGCGATCTGCACTTTCCCCGATATATCGGAATCGGCCACCAAGGTGACCGATATTGCCGATATTTCGGGAAAGTGCTTCTACCGGAGTGATGCCTCACCCCGGTACCAGCGCCCATAGCTGACGGTCGGCTGTCATTACAAGGAGCGGGAGGGGTCGCCCCCTCTCCCGCTGCCTTCCGCGGTCCGCCCGGGTCTTCCGTCCCACCAGGAACCAGCCTGCATGGCTGCCGAAGATCCAATCAAAGCCACATTCGGCTCTGATCGGGTCTCCATGTAAAAACCCGGTAGTGATGTCATGACCTCACTTCCGGGTATTCGGCGCCAGATTAAAAAAATATACAGCATTCAAAACAGCCAAACTTGGAGTTTTCAATGCTTTTAAGTGCAGAGGAGGGGTTTGGGGTCTTTTAGACCCCCAGATCCCTCCACAAGAGTACCTGTCAAGTGATAAAAATATATATTTTTTTAATGTAAGAAAATATCGGCCAATTTTGGCTGATATCGACATGCAATGGCCAAAATATCGGTATCGGGATCGGTATAGGCAACGAAAAACCGATATCGGTCGTTCACTAGATTAAAGTGTAACTCCACTTTTGTTGATGTAGCACCCTCCTAGGTAGGTGCTAGTGAGGACTATAGTTTTGGCTCTGTTTGCCTATCAGAGGAGAAGCAGGCAAATCTATATTTCTTTCTGCCTACCAGAGAGCAGGATCTGTGAGTTAGGTGTGCTCAGTATGTAATTCATTGGGTCTAGATAGTGTTTCACACTGGTCCAATAGGGAGGCATGTTGGACAGTGAGAGGAACCTGGCCAATGGGTAAACAGGCTTTAATATAGTCCTGGTTATTGTCAAGGACCGGCCGTCTCAGTGCATTATGGGATACTGTATAAAAACCAGGAGCACATGTGTTGAAGAGTCTTTGGCTGGAGAGCAAAGTCCCGGAGGGAGGGTGGCCGCTGCCTCCTCCTCTGTAGCAGTGGCACTTGGTAACAGGCGGTCGGCCTAGGGACCAGAGTAGCGGAGCTGAACCCAGAGTTCCAGGAGCTGACTGAGTGGAGAGACACTGGAAACCCTAGAGAAACAGTATCGTGAGTACAGGGGATTGTGTCAAGGGGCCTGACCTGAGGGTGGCCACCCCAAAAGTAGGATAGTCAGTGGACGGTTGACAGCAGTCCAGAAAGGGGATACTGAGTGTCCCTAAGATAAATGTAGTTCACCAAGTCTTTTGGCAAGAGACTTAAATCCAAATCTACCTGAGTGGCAAGGTGATGATCAGCAGCCTGGCTGCATCATCAGATAGGAATCCTTGCAACTTGTGAATAGTTAATTTGGAGTATCCCACTATTCCCTTCTCCCATCCCCATTTAAAATAAAACACCAAAAACAACATAACCCTGGACTGATCATTGACTGAGCCAAGAAGTATAATGTTAATCTGTGATGCAAGTGTTGGGTAACCCAGGGGGACCCGGTTACCGGAGTGTATTTTCCAGCAGTCCTCAAGGGGGCAGTGCTACATTGAGAAAAAAAAAACATTCCCCTCTGGGTGATCTCTGTAGATTGCAAGGATTACAACAAACTTTGTTACAGATTCCTATCTTTTGTTATTCTGAAGAAATCCCTGTGTGTGCTGAGTGGGTCTAATGGGAGTGGTTTCATAATTATCAACCAGCTGTGCAGCTGCACAGCGCTAATGAGGTAATGTGCTCGGCTTGCACGGGGCAAAAAAATATCAAATAAAGAAAAAATAATATAGCGTATACATTTGCGTCTCAAGTTATATTGTAATTGAATGTTATTAAAAATGACCTTTCCTTTTCAATCTGCAGCCACTGTAATTTTTTGAAAATGCAATGCAATATGGCCGCCTGGAGGTGTTCTGTACACAGAATGTATACTGACCACACCCCCAGAAACATCATTTCCTGCTTGTGTGATTGGCTCACCAACTTTCCCAAAAGTCTGCACAAGTCAGATTTCTGGCATCCCCTGCAACAAAAAAATAATTTTTGATGAGATACTCCCAATAGGAACACGACTAAAGGAATGCAGGCCCAGCAGATTTCCTCATTAGTGCCCTGCAGGTGCGCAGTTGATTGATAATTATGAAACCACTCCCATTAGATAAACTCAGCACAGAGGAAAAACCAGGGATTTCTTCATTGGGGAGCACACTGAGTTCCCAGCACAGCTAGAGAACTGACCAGTGTGTTCTCCTGCTTAGTGTGGTCAGTTTTTAATAGGAAAGCAATGGGGCTAACAGGAACACCAGGGATTTCACACAAAGGAAGCAATAGAAAAAGAACAGGAAACTTTCTCATACGAGTATGTGGTACAGCAGGCACTTATCAGGAATATGAAATGTTGGGTTAACAAATGCTTTAAGCTGCACAATAGCTTAATGAATTAAAGAAAGTTTTTGTATTGCATACACCACATTAATAATGCAAAAAAAAAAAAAGTTCAAAATAACTTTTTGTTTACATCAGCCGCCTGCCTTTCTCCCTCTCCAGCGGGAGATCGCGAATGGCTGGCGGACATCGGAGCCGCCAGTCACTCGCGCGGGGAAGGCAGGGAACGAGCGGGAGCGCGCTCGCCCCCTAGAGGCTCGTGGGCAAGCGGCGTAGCCCTATGTCGTTTTGCCTGTAGGGGGCTGACTGCTGCCTTGAATAGTTGTGCGGCGGTCGGAAAGTGGTTAAGGTGGTAATTAAACTCATTTAGTGCCTTATCTGCATTAAATTAGCCCCAGAACCTGTGTAATTAACCACTTCCCGCAATCTGACGAACATGTACATCGGTTTGAGGAAGTGCTTGTACCGGGTTGATGCCTGCAGCTAGAGGCATCATCCGGGTACCGTATTATATATATATATATATATATATATCTTATGCTTTTCTAGAGAAAAATACTGATTTGAACTTGTAAGCAACAAGTGTCAGAAATAAGCCAAATGGCCTATTTAACCCCTTCACGCCGACAGTACGCAAATATGCAGCCCCACCGGACTGAGTTTTTTTTCCATGGGGCTGCATATTTGCATACCTCCCTCTGTTCTGGGAGCACGCCTTACTGCGTGCTCCCAGCACAGAGCCTGGGGTCTCCTCGAGAGCCCCGGGCCCAGGTCTAACGATAGGGACCCGGAATGGCACGTTCCGGGTCACTTGATCGCTGTGATAGCCTCTGATTGGTTTTCACAGTGATCGGTCACTGCAAAGCCCGCCTCCATTTTTTCTGTCTCTGTGAATGGACGAGAGAAAGAGAAAAAAAAGAGAAAAAAAAGAGAAAAAAAAAAGGAGAAAAAAAGAGAAAAAAAAAAAAAAAAAGAGAAAAAAAAAAGAGAAAAAAAAAAAAAAAAAGAGAAAAAAAAAGAGAAAAAAAGAGAAAAAAAAAGAGAAAAAAAGAGAAAGAGAGAAAGAGAGAAAGAGAGAAAGAAAGAGAGAAAGAGAAAGAAAGAGAGAAAGAGAAAGAAAGAGAGAAAGAGAAAAAGAGAAAAAGAGAAAGAGAGAGAGACATTGTATCATTCTCTGTCCTTGCATAGATAGGAAAAAAAGTGTGTAAAGAAAAAAAAATAAGATAAAAATTTTAGAATTTTAAGAAAATTAAAAATTAAGAAAATAAATAATTAAAAATACCTAGATCAAGGTTTGATCTAGGTCAGTGCCCGGGTTAGTGTTTGGGTCAAGGTCAGGGTCAAAAGTAAAAAGGTCAAAGGTCAGGGTCAGTATTTTGGTACTTTCAGATCCCTGCCTTCCACACCTTTATTCAGAGCAACCTTGTCAGCTTGCTCCTCTTGAATTGTCGGTATATTCCTGCGCTGGAAAGAGTAGGTGTCACCATTGTTGATTTGACTGATTTTGTCTAAATAGATTTATTTTAGTTTGAGGGTGGTTGGTTTACTTACCAGTAGTTGTTTTTTTTTTTTGCTTTTTTTGTGTATTTGATCATTATTTGTGTACCGTTGCTTCAGTTATTTTTTATTTTACACTTTTCCACAAGTGTCTGAATTTTAATTCCCCTGAAAAATATTTAGAATAATGAGGCTAATGAAGTCTGTTGCTTTTTTTGGCAGAAGAAATGGGCCAGAATAATAGAAATGAGCTTCCCTAACCCTCTGGAGCCATTTAAATCTCCAGATCAAAAATTTGGGTAAATCAAAAAAAATATTTTTATCCCTATTAATAACGAAGACAGGCAACACCGATACATCCAGGAGATACCTGAAGAAACCCACACAATTTGCACACAGTCAGGCAGGTCCATGTACTATATGCAAAAATGCAAAAAGTGGTCACCGCCCCCACCTATAGCTGGTCTTAGTGGTAAGGAGCACTGGAAGGGCGGACGCAGATCAAAAAAACGAAGAGATTTCCAACCACAACTTACCAACCAGCCAGCAACCAACCGTACTCCATGTACTATATGTTTTATTTATAAAATTAAAATGAAGACATTAAATTCCTTATTGGTTTAGGGTAAAATGGTTTACATAAAATTCTCAGATGAATAATACATTGCAGGAGATTACCAAAAACAGAGGATATTTAAAGCAGAACCCCAACCAGAGGCTGTAATAGGCTTCAAAAAAAGGGTGGGCTCGGAGGCAGAGCACTGCGCCCTGAGCCCACCCAGTTGTGTGACAATAGCGAATGAATATTCACTATTGTCACACAGATCCTCCTCCTGGCCAATCAGGAAGCGGGTCCTGAGACCCGTTTCCCAATTGGCCGAAAGGAGAAGCCATGCCATTGGCCTAGGAGGAGGAGGAGGGAGGAGACGCAAGAGACTGAGGGATAAGCCGCCGCCATTGCTGCCTGCCCTCCACATGTCCAGGGTAAGTGAGCTGGCGATCGGGGGGAGGGGGGGGGGCGGTGGGGTACGGTGTGCGAGCTGGTGTGGTCCGTCTGCCATCCCCCCTTGCCCATGGAGCACCAGCCGCCACTGTATAAGCTATTTCTGTCCCTCGAAGAGATTTCTGTCCTAATAACACACCAGACAAGGGGGAAAAAAATGTCCCCCAATGGAGAGACAGACAGTTTCCCCATTCAACGCCCCAATTTTGGAAGCAGGAACCAATCAGATCAGCTCTTGCTTGAATGATTACTGCAAAAATAAATTGGGTGATCATTTGGCGCAACTTCAAAATTACTCATGGCACATCATTGGCTTGCATTGTGATCTTGCCCTAACAAGGGCCTAATAACCCCATAATAAACCCTAAGGCCTGGTTTACACCTGTGCATTTTTTAGTGCATTTTCAGTTTTACAGGAACACACTACAGTCCATTTAACATGGTTTCCTATGGGCCACATTCACATCTGTACGCTTTATGGAAAGAGCCAGGGGCTTTTTTTCTGGTTTTTGGTTCCATAAACTTCAATGGAAAACATGTATTGAAAAACGTAAAGTGCACATGGAATATGCAAACTGCAACCTGCATAGATGTGAACCTGGCCTAATTAGCCATTAATTAACATCCTATCCCCTTTCTAATGTTAGATGTATTTTTTATTTTTACGTTTAGTCTGTGAAGGTTTAATCATTTTGTGTAATTTATGTTATTGGTCTGTCATGTGAGAGGGTGACACCATAGAAGCACCTTTGGGAGATGGTTGTCAGCCCATACCAGGTTCAAAACAGAGATGCAAAATTGGTCTGGTATTGAAACTGGACCAGTAATGTACAGCTAAGTTGGCATAGGATGTGGTAGTATTTTCCAGTACACGGCTAGAATGGCCAGTGATCAGGGCCATCTTAAACACAGGGCAAAAGGGGCAGCTGCCCTGGGCCCAGAGCAGCTGCCCTTTGAGCCCGCACTGGCTGCAAATAGGTAATAAGTGGATTTTGGACAGCCCAAGAAAATATTTGCACAGGGTCCAATAAATATTAAAGACATGCCCTGCCAGTGATCATATGTATTTCTTGCCCTGTGGTCACAGGAACAGGAAGTCATAATAAATAGCTGCAGTGGGGTCAAATACAGCAATACAAAGCTGACAGAAGTCCTAACTCTTTCCCTCTTCAACCAAAAAAAATATATAAATGCCTTGCGGCAATTTGAGTTTATGGCAAGGTCTTACCTTGCCTTCTTGTTGGCAGCCATCTTGGACATGTGCAGACTGCGGTCTCTTATAAACTCTGTCTGCTGCCTGGGCCTCGCTCAGTGATGATAATGCACACCTGACTATATATATCACCTGATGGCTTTCAGACCTTGCCCTTGCGTTTGTGCTCCAAGGTGCATCACTGCTAAAAGTCCTCTGGTCTCTGTGGTTTCTCCGTGCATGACTTGGCTTGGCTGGCGACCTTCCTGGCTCTGGATTCTGCATTGGCAGACGACCCCGCATCAGATGAAGACCTGGCTTCGGCAGACTACCCGCTTCTGGACTCTATCTCGGCTTGGATGACTACCTGTTCCTGGACTTGATCCTGGCTTGGATGACTACCTGTTCCTGGACTTGATACCGGCTTGGATGACTACCTGTTCCTGGACTTGATACCGGCTTGGATGACTACCTGTTCCTGGACTTGATACCGGCTTGGATGACTACCTGTTCCTGGACTTGATCCCGGCTTGGATGACTACTTGTTCCTGGACTTGATCCCGGCTTGGATGACTACCTGTTCCTGGACTTAATCCCGGCTTGGATGACTACCCGCTTGCGAACTTGACCCCGGCTGTTCTTGATTTTGCTCCACTCTCTTGCTCTGCGATTATTGTTGCATAAATAAATTGCTTTATTTTACTTGCATCTTTGTGTGGTCTGGTTTCCTGGCACCCTGATACGTTAACTGTTATTCTAATTTCCTGTACTGGTACAAATAAGTAAATAGTTATAAATATCATTAAGTGTTAAGCTGGCCATGCACAAAGCCAATGATGGCTGATCCCTGATGAATTGGCCAAAATTCAAGCCATGAGTGGCTCTGTCAGCATCCTTCCACCTGCCAGCCTTCAATCTGAAAATTGAGTACAATAGTCAGCAGGAGAGATTCAGTTATCCACAATGTTTAGCTTGGATGGGAGAATCAAGTGATCTCTCTTGCTAAGCCCCTGGAAAGGAAGGCTAATGCTGGCCATACTAGCCGAAAAATCATTAGAAAATCTGTTATTTGGTCCATTCGTTCGTTTTTTCGTCCAGGTAATGGACACAAATAGAAAATCAGTTTTAACTTTTCAGAGCTGAAAAATCGAAGAAACTGTTTGGAAAATTCTGCAGAACGAACAATAAGTCGAAAGGTAATGTGTTTCTTGCCCGAACTGTTTGCACTAGGCATATGTGACAAAATGAACGAAAAACTGATTCATTTATGTTCATTGAACGGTTTATCTATCAAATTTCGGTCATTACATAATGGCACGATCGTCTGCTCTCACGGCCAAGTGTTCATTTTTCTAAAAGGAGTTTGAATGATTTTTCGTATAGTGTATGGCCAGCATAAGGCCGGGTTCACTTATGTGCGGCCTCAGATTCATGCCTGGGGTCCGGTGCGTGTCTCTTGACCCGTTCATGTGCGATTCAGGTCAAAATTTTGGCCAGAATTCGCACCTGAACTAGACCCAAACATGCACAGAACCCTTTTGAAAGCCACTCTTCAGCTGCCCCGGACCTGTGCGAACCGACTCCTTTGAAAGTCGGAATTTACATCTGAACTAGACCCAAACACGCACAGGACCCCTTTGCCATACACTCCGCAGCTGCCCCGGACCTGTACGAACCGGCTCCTTTGAAAGTCGGAATTTACATCTGAACTAGACCCAAACACGCACAGGACCCCTTTGCCATACACTCCGCAGCTGCCCCGGACCTGTACGAACCGGCTCCTTTGAGAGTTGGAATTTAAACCTGAACTAGACCCAAACACGCACAGGACCCTTTTGCAATCCACTCCGCAGCTGCCCCGGACCCGTGTGAACCGGCACCATTGAGAGTCGAAATTCACACCTGAATTAGACCCAAACACGCACAGGACCCTTTTGCCATCCACTCCTCAGCTGCCCCGGACCTGTGCGAACCGGCTCCATTGAGAGTCGGTCACAAATGTCATTCGAATTGGATGCGTGGAAACGGGCATCCAGATCGCACATATGTGAACCCAGCCTTACAGTGCATGGCCAGCTTTAGTCTACCTGGGAATCATTCCTAGATCTCTCCACTTCCCCCCAAAAATGATATTTCAGTTATAAGGCGAGTCTGGCATGCTTATATTATATCTCCCGAAGGCTCCAGAATTTTCCTGCCATAACTCTTGGCAAAAATCTCAGCCACCTTGTAGGTTGATGTGTTGCTGCCTATCTTGGATTGTTCGAGCAATTCCTGTTGGAATTCTCAATAATAGTAAATAAAATAAATAAAATTATGAAGGGTGGATGCAGAACCAACAATCCTGTGAAAAGAATTTGAGCGATAAAAGAGTTGGGAGCTTTAGCACTACAATATCGGTTTTAGGTGACCCAGTGACTAGCTACAACTTCGACCTTTGGTAGCTTTTTATTGGCTTTTAAATATAGTACGTTTTCCTTTAAGGCATTATCCACTCTGAGTACAGCAAATATGTAGCTCTGCTTGGAGATGCGGTTTGTCTTCCAAAAATGTGCTTACCAGGCAGAGGCGTAACTGGAACCTTCAAGGCCCCGGTGCAAGAAACCACGAAGGGCCCCCTGGACCCCTTCCCTTCAAGCCTGGGGCTCTTCCCACTGATCCTGGGGCCCTTTACTCTCGTCATGGGGCCCTTTATTACAGTCCTGCAGCGAGACTCTTCCAGAAGAGTACACAGGGGCCCAGAGACAGCAAAACACAAGTGAACTGGATAGGAGGAGTTGCGGGGGCAGCATACAGAGGAACCAATCTCCTCCATTTTCCTCCTGCAGCTACAGGAGGAAAAAGGAGGACAGTGATTTATTTACATGGTGCCCCCGCCACCCCTCCTATCTAGGTGCACAGGGGCATGGAGCATGGGGCCCGGTTGCAATTGCAACCCCTGAAACCCCTGTAGTTACTCCCCTGTTACCAGGTCATCGTTTTCCTGCACATACACACCAAGATCCTATTAATTACTATTCCACCAGACCATTGGCAGCCACCATATAAACATCTCATTATAGGCATAAATAAGATTGCAGTGTGCATGCACAGGATAAAGATGTACCTGCACTGGCACGTCTGGAGGAAAGTCTATGTGGCTTATGGCAGGGCCATACAGGGAAGTTCCCTGGAATGGGGATGAAGTATTGGACCAGGTGTGCTGCACCAGGTTGGTGGGGTGATGCCTTGTACCAAAGGTACAGTTGTATTTTAAAAGAATCCTGCCAGGATAAAGCTTTTGGGACCTGTCATTGCTTTATGATTGTAGTTATAAGCTTAATGGTCTTTGCTTCTCTGCTTAGAGTAGATAAGATAGAGGAGATAATTGATGACCTTGATCAAATAAGTAGCCCTGAGCATACTCAAGAGCTTCTGTGAAAAGGAGGCCAGGTCATATTTCTCCATATCTGCTATCATAATATGTGCTTGATATGATCAGGTTTTTGAGAAGTGGATTCAGAATGAGGTGCTCATACTGTATATTTCTATAGGTAGGGAAGGAGATGTCATGCCTTCTTCCTCAAAAGGAGCATATAAGACCATTTCAAGCCTGTGGATGGTGTTATGAGCAAGGATAGGTTTAGGTCTCATATTCAGGTATACTAAGAAAAACAGGTGTAGCACTGCCCCCTAGGGAGCTGCTGAGATTGGATTTCCCTGGGTTACCCATAGCAACAGTTAAACTTATTACTTTAAATCCTTGGCTCAGTCAATGAACAGTCCAGGGGGATTTGTTTTTTTTTTGTGTTTGATTTGATATTGGAGTATCCCACTCATCCCTTCTCCCATCCCAACTATGAACTATGCACAATCCTGAGGACAACTAACTGTAGTGTGTGCGGCAAGGCCGCTGCTTCACCTTGCCACTGAAGTGAAGTAGAAGAATGTGAACTCCTGTTTAGGTTACTCTTCAGGGTCTAACTTGGCACCCCCTTTCTCTCTTGCTGTGTGTGCTGAACTCCTGTCCACTGAAATTCTACTGGAGTGGTCCCCTTCCTGGGCACACCCCCAGCAAGCTTCCCGGTACTCACGGACACTGTTTTTCCGTGGGTTGCTTCTGCCTTCAACTCCCTTGTCTGCATCCAATGGACCTTCCAGATCAGCACCACACCTCTAATTCTCCATCACTAATGTGACTATCTTCCATACTGACAGGAGGAGAGACAGCCGTCACCCTCCTCCTTGGACCTGGCTTCCCGCCCATAGACACCCTGTCACATGTGCCCTTGGCTTTTATAATGTATCCCAGGATGCACCACTGCTTGTGCCAACCCACTGAGATAGTTACAAAAGCCTGTGTGTCACTGACTAGGTTTCCTCCACCGTCCAACAGGCTCCCCTATTGGATACAGTGGGGACACTCCCTCAGACCAGGTGAATCACACATGGACACATGCAACAGGCCTAACTATCAATCAGGCTCTCCTGATAAACAGGCAGAGCAAAAACTATACTTTCCCTAGCACCTATCTAGGAGGGTGCTACACAGGCATGAATCTCCTTTAGGTAGAAAAGTATTCATTGTCAAATACCAAAGTTTGTGGTGAAACCAAGCCCTCATTTGGCGAGCTGTGAAACCAAGCCCTCATTTTGGTGAGCTGTGAAACCAAGCCCTCATTTTGGTGAGCTGTGAAACCAAGCCCTCATTTTGGTGAGCTGTGAAACCAAGCCCTCATTTTGGTGAGCTGTGAAACCAAGCCCTCATTTTGGTGAGCTGTGAAACCAAGCCCTCATTTTGGTGAGCTGTGAAACCAAGCCCTCATTTTGGTGAGCTGTGAAACCAAGCCCTCCTTTTGGTGAGTTGCAAAACCAAGCCCTCATTTTGGCGAGTTGCAAAACCAAGCCCTCTTTTCGTCTAATAGCACCCAGGGAATCTCATTCCTCTTACTTATTTACGTTTAATAAAAATTTAACGACAACATCTAACTTGAATCCCTTGCCAAATAAATGAGCGGAGCATACTATTTAAAGATGTAAAGAATGCAGTTGGAATCAGTACAGGTAATGCCCTGAAGTAGTATCAAATTTTAGTGAAGGCCAGCTTTTTCAATGAAGCTAGTCTAGCTGTCGCCAACCAGGAATTCTGCATCTTTCCAAGTTCTGTTTGTACTGTTTGTTAGAGGGGTCCAAAAATATTTTTTTTATAGCTGAGAGCGAGGAGTGGTAAGGGTATTTTCCCCAGATATAAAATAATTTCCACTTCACCATAATTCTAGTTAAGGACTAGGAACCTTAAAGCCTAGCTCAAGCCAAAGTTTGGTTGTGGTTTTAGATAGAGTAGAGAACGGTTAGAGTCCTTTTAATTGTGTCTTTGTTCCCATTCGGGAAATTCCCTCCTTCCGTTCTGCTTATGTTTCAGTACGCGAAACAGCTTTTAAAACCGGACGGAGAATATAATCCCTAGCCGTTCTATCCAAGGCTGAAAAATAAACCTTTGTCTGGAGTTGGGTAACCCTGGTGCCGTAGTCAATGACCCATGACTGTTTCATGATAAACGTGGCCCGATTGCTGTTTTTCCCTATTGAAACCACAAGTATTGGCCAAGGATCATCTAATATCTCAGACAACCTTTAAATTGACAAACAGATCAAAAGTAGCCTTATTAAATGGCATATGATCCCAAGTTGATGGGTTCTGCAGCTGCTTGGCTTATAATGAGCACCTTACTGTGGAGCCCCTCAGGATCCCCTCCTCACTCCTGTTCATTTACAATGAAGAAGAACCCCTGCCTGCTCTCCCCATTCAGCACTGGCGGTGCGCACGTGAGCACACAACTAAGTATAGGGACACAAGAACCCCTTTAGGTACCATTTGTGCAGATTCCCATAACCAGCCCATGGCCTGTTGTCAGCCTCCCACCCCAAACATCTCCTTAATGGCTCCTGTTTGCTTTGTAGCCTGAAGATTCTCTTCTCCTAAGCCTCTTCATGCTTTGTCTCTAGGCTGCTTTAAAGAGGTAAGACCTGAGGAAAACTCCATTTGTTTCCATTCTCTTTCAATTGCGCCTTGTGCCAAAAAAAAAAAAAAAAAGGGGGCCCCTTGTTTTTTACGCGTGCCAGTCACCTGCAGACCCCAGAGTCCCTTTTTAAGCCTTCCCTTTCTCTTTTGACTTCTGCTAAAGCCCCGCTTCGGAAACGAGATTTAGATTGGCTACAGATTGAGACGCCTTTGTCTCTGAAGGGTTGTACTAAGCTAATTAAATTTGATTCCCAACAAATAAATTCACAAGTCTCCCATTAAATTCAGTTCTGCTTTTCAACGAAATACTCCACATTCACTCCATTTTTTTCTCTGCCTCTTTTTAAACTTTGGGAAATGTACTCCTCATTGAGTAAATCTATTGAAAACATTTGCAGATCTCTTTTGTCTGGGGGGACTCTAAGCCCTTTCTTTCCATCATAAAAGCACCCCCCCCCCCCAATCCAACATCACCTTCCCTCTTTTGTGTTAGTGAACCAATGCTTGAGCTCCAAGTGACACGTTTAGGCAGTTGTCGGGTAAACATTTTTTATTTCAAGATCTTTGTCTTTAACATTCTCTTCTGATTGACATTGATCTAGGAAAAGTGTATCATAAACCCTAATATTGTTTAATATATTTATTAACTTTATAATAAATAATATTTAAAAAATTAAACCTTTTTTTGGCTTTACAAAAAAATCCTTAATTTAAATTTCACACTTAAGACTTGTTAAAAAAGGATTAAACCTCTTCTAGGAAAAACTATAAAGGTTTAGCTTTGTTCTTAAAGTTTACAAGCCTATAAGCTAATGTTTAATATATATTTTTAGTTATTTGCAATAAATCCGAACTTTTACATATTACAAATTTTTGTATCGCACATTAAGCCCCCATTCACACTGGGGCGACGCTACTTCGCACCGTGACCTCCGAGGTCGCGGTGCGAGCAGAGCGCCGCTACCTCGGAGCGGCCGCCACGGACTTCGTAACATTGAAGTCTATGGCGGTCGCCTCCTGGTCGCCCCAAAGAAGCTCCGGACCCTTTTTCTGAGTCGGAGAGACTTGTGTCGCTCCTATCAGAACGGGTCCGCAGCTTCCCTATGGGAGGCGACCTGCGGCGACCTGTGAGGCGACCAGGTCGCCCCAGTGTGAACGGGGGCTAAAATGTATTGTATGACACTGTGTTTGCAAAGCATGCAGAGATGTCTAAAGAGAAAACTTATCAATACCTTTATATTATTGGCACATTGTGTTAAAATTAACTTGATAAACCTGGGAGTAGCTATTAATAACTTTGTTTTGATAGGTCTGAATTTGTCATCTTTTCCTGGCTGGGTTATCTAGTATGTCACCAGTCAGGTAAAGTCCAACTCCAGCAAAAACGTTTTTGAACAGTGTGGAGGGGTTATATCCAGGGGTGTAACCACAGGGGTTGCAATTGCAACCGGGCCCCATGCTCCAGGGGGCCTGTGCGGTACACATGGATAGGAGGGGTGGCGGGGGCAGCATGTAGAGAAATCACGGTCTTCCTTTTTCCTCCTGTAGCTGCAGGAGGTAAATGGAGCAGATTGGTTCCTCTGTATGCTGCCCCCACCACTCCTCCTATCCAGTTCAATTGTGTTCTGCTGTCTCCGGGCCCCTGTGTGCTCCCCTGGTCCCCCCCACTGTGCTGCAACATCCATCCCCCCCCCCCACCCCCACTGTTCTCCCTCTCCTGCCGGCTGCTGCAGGGGATGTGTCACAATAGAGAACCAGGAAGGGATCGGTAAATATGTAATTTACCAGCTCCTTCCTTTTCTGAATGGTCAGTCATAGTCAGTGACATTGTAAAACAATAAAATAAAATGATAAAAAATACAATTAAAATACCAAAAAATAACTACTGACACCAGTGGGTGAACTTCCAGGATCGCATGGGTCGCACTCGCAACCAGGCCCTGGCATTCCACCTCCGTGGGGAGGCCCCAAGATGGCAGGAACGGGGCCCACTGCAGAACTTGTGAATGGGTCCCACTGCGGGACCATAATAAAGGGCCCTGCAACGAGAGTAAAGGGCCCCAGGATCAGGGAAGGGCCCCGGCCAGGGGTCCGGGGGGCCCTTCATGGTTTCTTACACTGGGGCCCTGAAGGTTCTAGTTACGCCTCTAGTTCTATCGGTCATGTTTTTATTGTTTTCTGTATCTCTGTTTGTTTTTCTTCTCTTTATCTCCGGTACAGATGACAGAACAGTATTCAAGAAAAATATCCATAATGGTCGGGCGGGTAGGCTGGGGAAGAGGCGGCCGGGTAGGCTGGGGAAGAGGCAGCCGGGTAGGCTGGGGAAGAGGCAGCCGGGTAGGCTGGGGGAAGAGGCAGCCGGGTAGGCTGGGGAAGAGGCAGCCGGGTAGGCTGGGGAAGAGGCAGCCGGGTAGGCTGGGGGAAGAGGCAGCCGGGTAGGCTGGGGAAGAGGCGGCCGGGTAGGCTGGGGAAGAGGCGGCCGGGTAGGCTGGGGAAGAGGCGGCCGGGTAGGCTGGGGAAGAGGCGGCCGGGTAGGCTGGGGAAGAGGCAGCCGGGTAGGCTGGGGAAGAGGCAGCCGCAGCCGGGTGTGTTGGCAGTGCCTGAAGAGGTGGTGCTAGCATTAGTGTCCACAGAGGAAAAGTTACATGCTGTTTCACTATATCTGAGCTACACCTAAAGGGGCTGCGAGTTCCTGCCTGTAATGGGCTCTTGCTAAATCAGACTGGGAGCCTGTCAGATCATCTCAAGCATGATTGCTGGAGAAAGCAGAGGAAAGAGGAGAAGAGACTGTATATAGATTTATATAGGAAGTTGTCCCTGAAGTTGTTGAAGTCAAGTGGACATCCCATAACCTCCTATCCCTATCCAAGTTATTAACCCCCTAACAAATAACAAAAAAACAAAGCTACAGACTGTTCTCTGACTGTGTGTGTTTGTGAAGATTCGGTGTGCCTGGCTGTGCAGGAGTGGGGGATCCATTTCATCTGCAATACAGCGGTAGTGCTACAATAGACAAAAGCTGACCATTGTAAGCACCCCTTGTCAGTGAGAAATGGTTTGTCTAAACCCTCTGACTGACACTTTTGCTGGACAGCTTAGTCTGTTAACCAGTTCTAGACCGGGAGGATTTGCCCCCTTAATGACCAGGCCATTTTTTGCGATTCGGCACTGTGTTACTTTAACGGAAAATTGTGCCGTTGTGTGACACTGTACCAAGATAAAATTGACGTCCTTTTTTTTCCACAAACAGAGCTTTCTTTTGGTGGTATTTGATCACCTGTGCAATTTTTATTTCTTGCGCTATAACCTAAAAGCGACAATTCTGAGTAAAAAAAAAAAAAATAAAAATCAATATCTTTCACATTCTGCTATAGAACATTCCCAAAAAAAGAAAATTTAAAAAATCAAATTTTTTGATCCTTTTGGGCCAATTTGCATTCTGCTACATATTTTTGGTAAATAAATAAATAGCAATAAGCATATTTTGATTGGTTTTCACAAAAGTTATCGCGTCTACAAACTAGGGCAAAGATTTATGTCATTTTTAATTATTTATTTTTTTACTAGTAATGGCGGCGATCTGCGATTTATAGCACGCCTGCAAAATTGCAGCAGACATATCGGACCCTTAACCACTTAAGCCCCGGAAGATTTTACCCCCTACCTGACCAGGGCCTATTTGGCGATTCGGCACTGCGTGACTTTAACGGACAATTGCGTGGTCGTGCGACGCTGTACCTAAACGAATTTGGTGTCCTTTTTTTCCCACAAACAGAGCTTTTTTTTGGTGGTATTTGATCACCTGTGCGATTTTTTGATCATGCGCTATAAACAAAAAAAAGAGCGTCAATTTTGCAAAAATAACAATATTTTTGACATTTTTTTTTTATATGAAATTCCCCCCCCCCCCCAAAAAAAAAAATGGAAAAATCTAAATTTTTTAACATTTTAGGCCAATTTATTTATTTTTTTACCTTATGTTTGGTAAAAAAAAAAAAAAAAAAAAAGCATATTTTGATTGGTTTGCGCAAAAGTTATTGCGTATACTAACTAAGGGAAAGATTTTTGTCATTTTTGTTTTTTTTTAACGAGTAATGGCGGCAATCTGCGATTTTTTTGCGGGACTGCGACATTGCGGCAGACAGATCGGACCCTTGACTGACATTTTTGACACTTTTGGGGGTACCAGTGACATTACTACAGTAATCAGTGCTATACATATGCACTGTTACTGTAAAAATGACACTGGCAGTGAAGGGGTTAACTTTATTTGAGAGGGAGGGGTTAAGTGTGTCCCTAGGGGCGTGATTCTTACTGTGATTGGATGTGGCTGTGTGTGTAACAGCAGAGATCTACTGTCCTACATAGCAGGACCGTATGATCTGTGCTGTTACACAGGGGAGAAGGACAGGCGGCTTTGTTTACACTAGCCGCCTGCCTTTCTCCCGCTGTACCGGAGGATCGCGGGGGGGGGGGGGGGGGGGGTCACCGTGAGCGGGAGCGCGCCTCACAGGCGCCTTTGCCTGTGAGGGGCTGACTGCCGGCGTATATAGTCGGGCGGCAGTCGGCAAGTGGCTAACTGACATTTTTGACACTTTTGGGGGGACCAGTGACATTACTGCGGTAATCAGTGCTAAAAATATGCACTGTTACTGTACTAATGACACTGGCAGGGAAGGGGTTAACATTGTGGGTGATCAAAGGGTTAAATGTGAGCCTAGGGGAGTGTTTACTAACTGTGGGGGGGAGGGGCTTGTGAAATGATCATAGAGACCTGCGATCCTATATAGAAGGATCACAGGCACTCTGTGATCATTCCATGGAGAAGAACAGTCGGCTGCGTTCACAAAAGCTGACCTTCCTCTCTCAGCGGGGAGCGATCGCGGGTGTCAGGCGGCAATCGGAGCTGCCTGCCCGCTGCATCGGCATCCCCGCTACCTAGTGGGGGCGGGAGCGCGCAACCGGCCACGAGCGCTCGCCTCCTAGCGCCATGCGCGCGACTGACGTAGTACTACATCGGTTCGCGCAGCCGAGCCAGCCTGCCGCAGTGAAAATGCGGCGGGTGGTCGACAAGTGGTTAAAGGAAGTTGAAAAATAACTTATTGTCCGGTTCACTAGGTTTTAATAAAGGATTTAAAATGATTAAAAAAAAAAAACAAAAAAACAAAACAAATACAAAGATCACAACTAATAATTGATAGGTGCAATATAATAAACTTTGGGGAATCTAATACAGCATTAGCCACTTGCCGACCGGTCACGTTGACTGTACTGTGGCAAAGTGGTTCGTTATCGTCTGGCGACGTAGACCTACGTCACCAGACACTCCTCTCTCTCGGCGCCGCGTGCGCGCCGCCGGAGGTTTGCTCCCGCTGTATTCTGTTACAGCGGGAGTCGGGCCAGGGGGAGGAGCAGCAGTGATCACCGCCGCTCTTCCCCGATAGTCGGGGATCTAGTGTGGAGATCCGCCTGCTTGTGTAAACAGAGCGGGCGGATCTCCTAAGTGACAGCCAGGGTCAGATTGCAGGGTTCAGCATAGTTGAACCTGCGATCTGTCCCTGTGTCACATAGTCCCCTCCCCCCACACACGTTAGTAAGCACCAGGCATACATTAACCCCTCCTTCTCCCAATAAAATTAACCCCTTCCCTGCCAGTGTCATTTTGCAGTAACAGTGCATATTTATAGCACTTATTACTGTAGTAATGTCACTGGTACCCCCAAAAGTGTCAAAAATGTCAGTCAAGGGTCCGATCTGTCCGCCGCCATGTCGCAGTCCCGAAAAAAAAAAAAAAAAAAAAAAACACACACACGTAGAAAAAATGACAGAAATCTTTCCCTTAGTTAATAAACGCAATAACTTTTGCGCAAACCAATCAAAATACGCTTATTGCGATTTTTTTTTACCAAAAATATGTAGCAGAAAACAAATTGGCCTAAAATAAAAAAAAAAAAAATTTAGATTTTTACATTTTTTTTGGGGGGGGGGGGGGGGGGAATTTCATATAAGAAATATGAAAAATATTGTTATTTTTTCAAAATTGTCGCACTTTTTTGTTTATAGTGCAAAAAGTAAAAATCGCACAGGTGATCAAATACCAAAAGAAAGCTATGTTTGTGGGAAAAAAAAAGGACGTAAATTTCGTTTGGGTACGGCGTTGCAAGACTGCGCAATTGTCCGTTAAAGTCGCACAGTGCCGAATCGCAAAAAGTGGCCTGGATGTAAGACAGCAAAATCCTCCGGTGGTAAAGTGGTTAATGTGCTGTAAAAATCGGGGTGATTAAACTCAAATGGCGCATGCGTTTTTAAGAAGTTTTGCGAGTCCAGAACTGCATTTTTAAGGGCACGGCAATCCACTTTTTATTTATAGTAACAAAAAAACTCACGTAAAAGACAGCAATTTTCCCACGCAGGGGTTCCACCATTACTGTAACTTGCACACTGCTTCAGCCTCCTGCCTTACTCACTTGCCACACGGCTGCTTCAGGTCTCAAGCCTAGACCTTAGGTCTGCTCTTCAGACCAACGCAAAGGGTTCCTTCCAGCCAAGCTCTCTCATAGCTTCCTCGGGATCAGCTCAGTCGCAGACTAAGGTGCAATATCGCTGCAGACTAAGGTGCAATATCGCTGCAGACTAAGGTGCAATATCGCTGCAGACTAAGGTGCAATATCGCTGCAGACATGGGCGCTCTGGCTGCCCCATACAGCCTCTCTGACTCCTGGAGATGATGGGAGTCCTCCTGATTGCCATGCACAAACCTCCTGTCTGTTGGGTGGAGCCCTGAGCTCTATAATGAACCCAGACGACATCTGTGCAATCAGCATGCCTGCCTCTCCAAAAATCAGGCATAAATCACTAAAATAAACCATGGCACGGGCTCACCTATCCACAGGGCTGACCCTAAATCCTCGGTGCCCAACCTGCAGTCACTCGGGACTTTAAGCTGAACTCGCAAAATTTCAAGACAGCATTTCAGTCCGACTTCAGGGGCGATTTCCTGCCCCCGCATATCTCCAAAAGTAGTACAGAAATGACTTTTGGGAATCTGTGCGGTGCCGCAAAGTCGGCGTCGCACCAATTCGGACAATGCCATTGCCGGCAATTGGCTCCGATTTGACATGTCAAATCGAACCAATGTGAATTGCATGTCAAATCGAATCAATGTGAATTGCATGTCAAATCGGATCAATGTGAATTGCATGTCAAATCGGATCAATGTGAATTGCATGTCAAATCGAATCAATGTGAATTGCATGTCAAATCGGATCAATGTGAATTGCATGTCAAATCGGATCAATGTGAATTGCATGTCAAATCGGATCTATGAGAATTGCATGTCAAATCGGATCAATGTGAATTGCATGTCAAATCGAATCAATGTGAATTGCATGTCAAATCGAATCAATGTGAATTGCATGTCAAATCGGATCAATGTGAATTGCATGTCAAATCGAATGAATGTGAATTGCATGTTAAATCGAATGAATGTGAATTGCATGTCAAATCGGATCAATGAGAGTTGCATGTCAAGTCGAATCAATGTGAATTGCATGTCAAATCGAATCAATGTGAATTGCATGTCAAATCGGATCAATGTGAATTGCATGTCAAATCGAATCAATGTGAATTGCATGTCAAATCGGATCAATGTGAATTGCATGTCAAATCGAATCAATGTGAATTGCATGTCAAATCGGATCAATGTGAATTGCATGTCAAATCGAATCAATGTGAATTGCATGTCAAATCGGATCAATGTGAATTGCATGTCAAATCGAATCAATGTGAATTGCATGTCAAATCGGATCAATGTGAATTGCATGTCAAATCGAATCAATGTGAATTGCATGTCAAATCGGATCAATGTGAATTGCATGTCAAATCGAATCAATGTGAATTGCATGTCAAATCGAATCAATGTGAATTGCATGTCAAATCGGATCAATGTGAATTGCATGTCAAATCGAATCAATGTGAATTGCATGTCAAATCGGATCAATGTGAATTGCATGTCAAATCGGATCAATGTGAATTGCATGTCAAATCGGATCAATGTGAATTGCATGTCAAATCGGATCAATGTGAATTGCATGTCAAATCGGATCAATGAGAATTGCATGTCAAATCGGATCAATGAGAATTGCATGTCAAATCGGATCAATGAGAATTGCATGTCAAATCGGATCAATGTGAATTGCATGTCAAATCGGATCAATGTGAATTGCTTGTCATATCGGATCAATGTGAATTGCTTGTCAAATCGGATCTATGAGAATTGCATGTCAAATCGGATCAATGTGAATTGCATGTCAAATCGAATCAATGTGAATTGCATGTCAAATCGAATCAATGTGAATTGCATGTCAAATCGGATCAATGAGAATTGCATGTCAAATCGGATCAATGAGAATTGCATGTCAAATCGGATCAATGAGAATTGCATGTCAAATCGGATCAATGTGAATTGCATGTCAAATCGGATCAATGTGAATTGCTTGTCATATCGGATCAATGTAAATTGCATGTCAAATCGGATCAATGTGAATTGCATGTCAAATCAAATCAATGAGAACTGCATGTCAAATCGAATCAATGTGAATTGCATGTCAAATCGGATCAATGTGAATTGCGTGTCAAATCGGATCAATGTGAATTGCATGTCAAATCGAATCAATGTGAATTGCATGTCAAATCGGATCAAAGAGAATTGCATGTCAAATCGGATCAAAGAGAATTGCATGTCAAATCAAATCAATGAGAATTGCATGTCAAATCAAATCAATGAGAATTGCATGTCAAATCAAATCAATGAGAATTGCATGTCAAATCGGATCAATGTGAATTGCATGTCAAATCGGATCAATGTGAATTGCATGTCAAATCGGATCTATGTGAATTGCTTGTCAAATCGGATCAAAGAGAATTGCATGTCAAATCAAATCAATGAGAATTGCATGTCAAATCGGATCAATGTGAATTGCTTGTCAAATCGGATCAATGTGAATTGCATGTCAAATCGGATCAATGTGAATTGCTTGTCAAATCGGATCAATGTGAATTGCATGTCAAATCGGATCAATGTGAATTGCATGTCAAATCGGATCAATGTGAATTGCATGTCAAATCGGATCAATGTGAATTGCTTGTCAAATCGGATCAATGTGAATTGCATGTCAAATCGGATCAATGTGAATTGCATGTCAAATCGGATCAATGTGAATTGCATGTCAAATCGGATCTATGAGAATTGCATGTCAAATCGGATCAATGTGAATTGCTTGTCAAATCGGATCAATGTGAATTGCATGTCAAAATCGAATCAATGCGATGTGGGCTTAGAATGTAAGCTCTCAGGAGCAGAATCCTGGGATCCTATATAGAAGGATCATAGGCACTCTGAACATTCAAAAGAGGAGAACGATCAGATGTGTTTACAACAGCTGCCCGTCCTTCTCTCTCAGCGGATCGCGGATGGCCGCTGGCCCCGTGCATCGGAGTCCCCGCTGCCTAGTGGGGGCAGGAGCGCGCCACTAGCGGCGCGCTCTTGCCCCCTAGCACCACGCGTGTGACCGACGTAGTCCTACGTTGGTTCGCACAGGAGGGGGCTGTCTAGAAGTGGTTAAACTGGTATTAAACCCAAAAGCAAACATTTATTATATTGCAGCTTAGCAGTTCTTGGATGTGATGGCTGCATTTGTTTTCTTTTTTAGGCTTTCTTTCTTCTATTTTAACCTGGTGATCTGGCCAGTAAGTCTGTTGTTTTTCAAAAGAACAAGTGCTCTTGCAGATATATTAAGTTTCAGGGATGAGATAAGCAATTTACCACTGAGAGAGGTGTCTTCAATGATCAGCATTTGTTTATGTAATACCTTTATGCCAAAAGAAAAAAAAAACTGTTTTCTGTAACTACTTATAAAATATTGACTGGAGCTTGGCTTCAATTTGTTAGTGTATTTAAATCTGTTAGTCCATCTAACACAGGGATCTCCAAACGACAGCCCTCCAGCTGTTGCAGGACTACACGTCCCATGAGGCCCAGTGTCCAAAGGGAGGGGATCATGCTCTGCTTCAGTATGTCACAGTACATGTTGGCATTCATGGTCCCCTCAATGAACTGTAGCTCCACAGTGCCGGCAGCACTCATGCAGCCCCAGACCATGACACTCCACCACCATGCTTGACTGTAGGGAAGGCACACTTGTCTTTGTACTCCTCACCTGGTTGCCACTACACACGCTTGACACCATCTGAACCAAATAAGTTTATCTTGGTCTCATCAGACCACAGGACATGGTTCCAGTAATCCATGTCCTTAGTCTGCTTGTCTTCAGCAAACTGTTTGCAGGCTTTCTTGTGCATCATCTTTAGAAGAGGCTTCCTTCTGGGACGACAGCCATGCAGACCAAATTGATGCAGTGTGCGGCGTATGGTCTGAGCACTGACAGGCTGACCCCCCACCCCTTCAACCTCTGCAGCAATGCTGGCAGCACTCATACGTCTATTTCCCAAAGACAACCTCTGGATATGACGCTGAGCACTCAACTTCGTTGGTCAACCATGGCGAGGCCTGCTCTGAGTGGAACCTGTCCTGTTAAACCTCTGTATGGTCTTGGCCACCGTGCTGCAGCTCAGTTTCAGGGTCTTGGCAATCTTCTTATCGCCCTAGGCCATCTTTATGTAGAGCAACAATTCTTTTTTTCAGATCCTCAGAGAGTTCTTTGCCATGAGGTGCCATGTTGAACTTCCAGTGACCAGTATGAGAGAGTGAGAGCGATAACACCAAATTTAACACACCTGCTCCCCATTCACACCTGGGACCTTGTAACACTAACGAGCCACATGACAACCGGGAGGGAAAATGGCTAATTGATCCAGTTTGGACATTTTCACTTAGGGGTGTACTCACTTTTGTTGCCAGCGGTTTAGACATTAATGACTGTGTGTTGAGTTATTTTGAGGGGACAGCAAATTTACACTGTTATACAAGCTGTACACTCACTACTTCACATTGTAGCAAAGTGTCATTTCTTCAGTGTTGTCACATGAAAAGATAGAATAAAATATTTACAAAAATATGAGGGATGTACTCACTTTTGTGAGATACCTTAAGTAGTGGCCAGCGTGTAAAGCCTGGAATGTAAGCTTACTGGCTTCATGTGCAAGTTCACCTTTGCTGATGTGACGGAGCAGATGAGATGCACCGCACGACAAGCTTCTGTTTGTGCCACTCCCTACAGATAATGTGTATTGTACAGAGCAGGGCACTGCAGTCTACGCCTCAGCATGTAACAAGGCTTGTGTAAAGAAGCTTACTATCCCCACGTGAAAGGCCGAGACATGGAACCCTGCAGATCCTGGTGTGTCCGGTGGAGCCTATGACAAGTCACTGACACTCCGCACTAGGGATCGACCAATATCGTTTTTTTTATTGCCAATACCAATATTTTGGTCATCGGATATCGGTATCGGCCGATATTTTCGAACATTTAAATTTTTTTATTCCACAGGTACTATCGTGGAGGGATCTGGGGGTCTAAAAGACCCCAAACCCCTTCTCTGCACTTAAAGCATTCAAATCGCCAAGTTTGGTTGTTTTGAATGCTTGCATTTTTTTGAATTTGCCGCCAAGTACCCGGATGTGTCATGACATCACTCCCGGGTTTTTTACATGGAGACCCGATCAGAACCGAATGCGGCTTTGATTGGGTCTTCTCTTCGGCGGCCGTGCAGGTAGGATGCCCGGGTCCCCCGGTGGGACGGGAGACCCGGGCAAGCCGCGGAAGACGGGGGGAGGGTCAGGACATGACATGGAACATGGAGACCGAATGCGGCTTTGATCGGGTCTTCTCTTCGGCGGCAGTGCAGGTAGGATTCCCAGGTCCCCCGGTGGGACGGGAGACCCGGGCAAGCCGCGGAAGACGGGGGGAGGGTCAGGACATGACATGGAACATGGAGACCGAATGCGGCTTTGATCGGGTCTTCTCTTCGGCGGCAGTGCAGGTAGGATTCCCGGGTCCCCCGGTGAGACGGGAGACCTGGGCGAGCCGCGGAAGGCAGCGGGAGGGGGGAGATGTGGTTGGTTGTCATTACAAGACCGTCGACCATTGGCTATGGACGCCGGTACCGGGGTGATGCCTCTAGCTGCAGGCATCACTCCGGTACAAGCACTTTCCGAAATATCGGCAATATCGGTAATCTCAGGGGCCGATTCCGATATATCGGGGAAAGTGTAGATCGGCCCTCAATATATCGGCTTTGGCGATAATTGGTTGATCTCTAATGCAAAGCCTTGACTAAAGGCATAATTCTGGCTCAGCAAATCAGTCTTGTAAATGGGGCCTTGGCAGAGGCACCTACCTGTCTGGAAATATCAGCAACATCGGTGACCTCCGAGGCCAATTCCAATATATCGGGGAAAGTGCATATTGACCCCCCGATATACCGGCATTGCCGATAATCGGTCGATCCCTACTCCGCACAATGGAAAGGGACAAGATCATCTTTCTGACGGGAGACACCAGGGCCGGCCCTACCATGGGTCCCGGTGGGACCATGGGACGTAGAGAGGGGCGGCCCAATCGTATTCAACTGAATAATGCTATCAATTTATCACAGGTAGCATGGTAACAGGAGGAAAAATCAGGAATGATCTCTTGGGTGAATGGGGTGTGGTATCCCTGACCAAGCTTTATTGCTTAGCTGCCATAAACAAGATTGTGGCCAGGGACCCAGCTATGATTTCCAGTAGAGGTCCCTGAACCACAAGGCTTTCTAAATGGAATTACATATTGTTTAGCAGGCAAATGAGTTCACCCATATCTATTCCAAATGTCAATTCAGTTGTTTGCCTACAGATCTGATCTTTTATCTTTTGGATTTGACATACAGACTGATTTAACGTGCCCCGGAAATCTAGTCATTCCTCCCTCTCTCTTTATAGACAATACTTTACAAGCAAGACCAATCTATCATTTTGCATTAACGAAGAACACAAGGCCGCAAGGGTGATTTAAAAGAAAAAAAAAAACCTCTTTGCTGCTAAAAGGATAAGCGACACTTTGCAGAAACAATAGTGTGAGCCTCTTTTCGATTGGCCACCTCCCCTCCTCGACTATAAAAATGGCAACGGATAGCAGGTAATGGACGCGCCACTACGGCGCCCAAGTGCCATCCTAATGGCTGCATGCATATGGAAGTCAGCCATAGTGGGTCGTAGTAATATCTGGCCCCCTGCCCCACCCTTGATAAAAGCTTAAGAGTCCTAATGATGGATTTCTATAATTCATTACAGTATGGGTATACCACAGGGGAACATTGCTAAGCTGTACTTACAGATAGAGTTAAGAGATCGCATCCGCCCGCAAATTCTTAGGCATTTATGGTTTTGGCACAGCTCACAATGCTCAGTCCTCAATTATAGGACACCTCAGAGTTCATTATTGCTCAATTACTCCCTCTCAACCATGCCAAATGTGATTCTGGCACAGAGCTCCGAAGATAAATTAGAAGGAAATGTTTGCTGTAATTCTCCACTCTCAATTCCCATCCCAGTACTCAGCGTTAAAGCCTGTCTCAGCATCTCGCGGGCTGTCACTCTGACTATACGCTGCTCTTCCCATCTTCCACCTGTGCATCTCGTCTGTGGCCGGAGGGCCCATGTGTGTCTATCATTATCCCCACCAAATAGGGAACAGATGGGCGCGTTTTGGTTTCATCTGTAAAGGGAATTTGTCCCAAAAACTGCAACTGAACATGCAAAAGTTACCTCATTAGAGAAAAGGACCTGTTACTGTAGACTTGGGATCATGTAATTCTGAATTTATAGGTGGGGGGGTGTAGAAAATTGGAAGAGCTAGACTATATTACCATAAGTATTGGGACGCCTGCCTTTACACGCACATGAACGTTAATGGCATCCCAGTTTAAAGGCCCGTACACACGGTAAAAAAATCAGAAGTAAAATTTCATCCAACGATAATAATCTGCCAATTTTCGGATAGTTACTGCTTTCGAACCATATTATAAAAAGTATTGGGACTCCTGCCTTTACGCGCACATGAACGTTAAAAAAAATCAGAAGTAAAATTTCATCCAACGAATAATCTGCCAATTTTCAGATCGTTACTGTTTTCGAACCATATTATAAAAAAGTTTTGGGACGCCTGCCTTTACATGCACATGAATGTTAATGGCACCCCAGTCTAAAGACCCATACACACGGTAAAAAAAAAAAAAAAATCAGAAGTAAAATTTCATCCAACGAATAATCTGCCAATTTTCGGATTGTTAGCGCTTAGCCGGTTACGAATTTTCGTACGACAAATACTGGATGTGCAGGCTATAAAATTTTTATCGTACATGAACGCAATGTCCGATTTTCATTTAATTAGTACAGTTTTCATCCAAAAAAAATACTAAGAGCTTTCAACAGCCGAGTATGAATTTTAGTACGGCAAAAACTGGATGTGCAGGCTATAAAATTTTTATTGTGTTTTACATACAACCCTTACTGCTCAAGGGACTCAACATACAAGAGTGGGCAACCCACTCTCCTTTTCCTATAAATTTCCTATCTGTGTTCCCTAATTATTATGCCATATACACGTTTTTTTATTAATTATTATGCCATATACACATGCCATTTGGGGACCCATGTCCCTCTTCAGTGGTGGCCCGTCTATTGGGGGCGCCACTCCCCTATCCATCCGTCCGGCCTACTAATCTATATGCAGGGCTCCGGACGTGTGGATTCCAATGGGTTTTTTTTTTTTTTTTGAAGCACGAGGCTCTAATAGGCTTCAAAAAAGGGTGGGCTCGGGGTGCAGAGCACTGCGCCCAGAGCCCACCCAGTTGTGTGACAATAGCGAATGAATATTCGCTATTGCCACACTGATTCTCCTCCTGGCCAATCAGGAAGCGAGTCATGAGACCCGTTTCCCAATTGGCCGAAAGGAGAAGCTATGCTATTGGCCAAGGAGGAGGAGGGAGGAGACGCAGGTGAAGCCCACGGAGGAGACTACTGAGGGGGAAGCGCAGCGCAAGGTAGTGAACCCGATAGACTGCTGCGGATGGACCGGAATGTGAGCCCAAGATTCCCCAGGGCGTGGAGTCTAAGACCCAGCAGGTGTTCACTAGAGCCTCTAGTAGTGAGGATGGACTTTGCTGCAGCTGTGCCCAGGTCGCGGCCCCTGGGGTCCCCCAGGTCACGCTCCGTAGGGAGAGAAGGGAAGCAGCCACTCAGGACACACGGAATGGTGAAGGTTAAGCTGAGGTCGGGGTAACAGGCAGACAAGGGTAACCAAGGGACTGGCCAAAGGTCAGGGTAACAGGCAAACAGGAATAGTCAGACACAAGCCAAAGTCGGTACACAGCAAAGTAGATCAAGGAAACAAACACTGTTGAACAGCAAAGAAGACCTGCAGTGCACTGGTTAATATAGACTTCCTGTGATGACCTGGGGTGGGGCAGGAACAGGAAGGAGAGTTGATAAAAAGGAACCAGAAGTGCAGTCTGACCTCTAATACAGACATGAAGGGACAGGTAAGCTGCCAAACTCTATTGAAAGTCCATGACAGTTGTTCTTTTGTATCGCTTTTGTATTGTTTCTTGTTCTTGTTGACTTCTTTTTTCAATAAAAATTATTGCAAGTAAAAGTTATTATCGTACGTGAATTTGTTTAATTAGCACAGTTTTCATCCAAAAAAAAAAAAAAAAAAAAAAAATCGCAAGAGCAATACTAGGCATGCTCGGAAACGAAGGAACACATACAAAACAATTCAACACATGACATCACTTCTGCAGTTGAATTCTGTTGTATGAGAATTTTCGTATGAAATTAACCTCTTCACTTTCCATATGAGACTAGCATGCAACAAAAAACTAAAGAAAATTTGTCTGATAATCAGATCGTGTGTACAAGGCTTTAGTCCGTAGGGTTCAGTATTGAGTTGACCCACCCTTTGCAGCTATAACACCTTCAACTCTTCTTGGAAGGCTGTCCACAAGGTTTAGGAGTGTCTATGGGAATGGTTGACCATTCTTCCAGAAGCGCATTTGTGAGGTCAGGCATTGATGTTGGGCGAGAAGGCCTGGCTCGCAGTCTCATCTCTGCGGTACAGGGTCCCCTGCCTACCTCACCACTGGGATACAGATTAGACCTCTTTTTCAAAAGGCAGATTTCACTGTTTTCTATACCAGTACCCACCCTCTCTGGGATATCACTAGGCTCATATACGTATATACAATTATATCTGGCCCGAGTTCTCATAACTCCTTAATGGCCAAGGACGGACATTTACTCACTCCATCATGGCTCCACATGTATTTCCTTAGTATTTTCCTTTTTATTAATAGATTGGCTCCCTTGAACCGAAATTGGTCTCTTCCCTATTACTGCGTTTATATATTTTTACGCAGTCCATTGAGGAATGGGTCTCCCCTGTAAAGCTAGTTGTGATGGACACTTTTGGGGAATGACTCGAAGCGCTCCTGTAGAAGCGTTAGGCTCGCAAAGCATGTAGAGCTTGAACTCTGGTCTATACATTAGGTTATTCATACCTTCAGTGTTTACTGTAGGGGTTCTCCCACCTATTGGGTTAGACACCTATGGTTTGGTTTGGGTAATTGTAACATCCTAAGTGATTTTAATATTGTTGTATGTACTGTCCTGTATATATTGTAGATTTTTGATATGTATGAGATGTAATTAGAAAAAAGGAAATTTTTATTGTCTTTTTCGTGCCTATAAAGTCCATTTTGTCGTAGATTATATTTCCTCTGCTCTAATTCATCCTAAAGGTGTTCTATCAGGTTGAGGTCAGGACTCTGTGCAGGCCAGTCAAGTTTCTCCACCCTAAACTCACTCATCCATGTCTTTATGGATCTTGCTTTGTGCATTGGTCCAATGCATTTGGTGGAGGGGGGATTATGGTGTGGGGTTGTTTTTTAAGGGTTGGGCTTGGCCCCCTAGTTCCAGTGAAGGGAACCTTTAAGCAAGCAAAATGACTTCCAGTTATGGTTTAGTTTTGTATAGGATGTGGAAGGATTAGAACCCCTCTTAAGGTAAGTCTATATTTCCTCTATCTAAAAACTGAACTGTCTTTCTCCTTCATCATCATTAACTTATTATAAAACGGTTATCTTTTGTACCATTTGCCCCTCAGATTTAGATTGTAAGCTCTCAGAAGCAGGGAGGGACCTCCGAACCCTCTCGTCTTTATTGTATTGTAGCAGTCTTGCCTCCCGTTATATTGTAAAGAGCTTTGCAAACTTTCAGTGCTCTAGCCCTATATATAAAATAATAACAATATCATGGGTTGGGGGCAGTTCTGTGAGTTTGAGATTTGCAGCCCTGTCAAATGAATATACAGATTTGCTTGGGAGCATTCTTACCAACTGCTGAGTGTCCACTGCCCTTCTCTGCCAATCCCTCCACTGGCTTCCTGTTGCCCAGCAAATTAAACTCAAAATACTAATAACCAGGACTTTTTTTTTCAGCGGGAACATGGGGGAATGCAGCTCCGGCACTATATGTATATAATTGGCAAAGGGTGGTGGGGTGTTCTGGAGGGTCTAGTCGTGTTGGCTATTTAAGGATCTACTGTGGCAGGGGGAAGTCTATTGTTGGGGGGGGGGGGGTAAATCTTATGTTGCTGGGAGGTCGGTTGTTGCTGGGAGTGATCTGCTGTTGAGGAGGGAGGGGTCTATTATTGCTGGCTGCTGGAAGGTCAATTCTGGGGGGGGGGGGGGGGTATTATGTTGCAAAGATGTCCATTGTTGCTGGGTGGATCTATAGTTGCTGGGGGTCTATTGTTGCTGGCTGCAGGGGATCTATTTTACTGCTTTTCTTGTTATTAACAAATCCCATACAAATTGCTTACAACCACAAATATTACTTGGTTCTGTATTCCCTGAAAGCGGCGGTACTCGGGGGTGGGTAGGGATGTAACCAAGGAACGGTACACGGAGGTGAGTAGGGTTGGAACCAAGGAACTGTACTTGGAGGTGGGGACGGATGTAACCAAGGAACGGTACACGGAGGTGGGTAGGGTTGGAACTAAGGAACAGTACTTGGAGGTGGGTAGGGATGGAACCAAGGAACGGTACTCGGAGGTGGGTAGGGATGGAACCAAGGAACGGTACTCGGAGGTGCGTGGGGATGGATCCAAGGAACGGTACTCGGAGGTGGATAGTGATGGAACCAAGGAACGGTACTGGGGGGTGGGTATGGATGGAACCAAGGAACGATACTCGGCGGTGGGTAGGTATGGAACCAAGGAAAGGTACTCGGAGATGGGTAGGGATGGAACCAATGAACGGTACTCGGAGATGGGTATGGATGGAACCAAGGAACGATGCTCGTAGGTGGGTAGGGGTGGAGACAAGGGGTGATTTGGAAAGGGGGTTACCTGCACCTATTCTCTGAGAAAGAAAGCCCTGCTAACAACAACATACAAAGCCATTCACAACTCTGCCCCAAGCTATATCACCAATCTTATCTCCAAAAATCACCCAAGCCGTCCTTTCAGCTCCTCTCAAGACCTCCTACTCTCAAGCTCCCTGTATCCTCCTATGCTCATCTCCAGGATTTCTCCAGAGTCTCTCCCATCCTCTGGAACTCTCTACCTCAATCTGTCCAGCTATCTCCTACTCTTACTGCCTTTAGGCGATCTCTGAAATCTCATCTTTTCAGGGAAGCCTATTATGCCTCCAACTAACTGAACTTTTATCACTTCCACCAGCTCATCCCCCAAAATTATATAACCTTTTGTACCACTTGCCCCACCCTATTAGATTGTACACTCTTTTGAGCAGGGCTCTCTTAACCCCGTTGTGTTGGAACTGTACTGTCTCCCTTTATACTGTAAAGAGCTGCGCAAACTGTTGGCGCTATATAAATCCTGTAGTATAATAACAATAAATAAGAGCTAACATCTGATTGGTTGCTACAGGGAACACAGACACTTTCCTCTCCCCAAGTGTTTATCCATGATGCCCATTACTGGCTGACAGAAAGCTGACGGACTCTGACAACCTGCATTAGAAGCTGGGTAAGTGCAGAACAGGGGAGTCTTTAGATCTCCTGTAATATTGATAAGAACTGTAAATGGCTGGAATGACCCCCCCACCACCACCTAATGGAAGTTATTATAGGCAGCAGACCAGACTCATGCTCTCTCCCCATAGCCCATTTATTAGTGACAGCTAGCATCATGTCAAGTTGCAAAGAGAGATATACAGTATGTAAGTAAGGTTTAAAAGGTAGCATATAGCTGAGCCGGCCTCTTGTGGTTTATGATGTAACCTTAGGCACCTATACCCCCCCCCCCCCCCTCCTAGCGTAGTTCTGCCATTCAGCCAAGTTTGAGTTTGTAATATGGTCATGGTCACACAGCATAACTAAAAATAATAAATTTTCTTACCTTTCCAGTCTTTTCTTTGGAGTAGGTTCATATAGGGGCCTCAATAGGCAGTGTGTAATATTCAGAGGAAGGCCAGTGTTCCGCCGAAAACTCCAACTTGCCGAGAACTCCAACAACAACGTTATGTCCGGTGAGTGTACGCCAGGAAAAATTGGAGATTTCAACCACTTGGAGTTTTCACAGAACAGGGGCAACCTTTACACTCCAGTAGACGCTATATTGAGTGGAGATTGTTAGACCGCCCGCTAGTTGTCGCCACCCTGGAGGCGGCCATGTTTTTGGTTAGTAGCTGGCGGACTAATGCCCCGTACACACGCGTTGATAGTTGGCCGTGAATTTTCGGCCAACGTCCGATTTTCGGCTTGTTAGTATGATGCTTTCGACAACCGACTCCGACTTTTCGGCCGAATAAAATCTGGTGTGCAGGCTATAAAATTTTTGTTGGCCGTCAACACAACGGCCGTTTTTCCGTCAATCAGTACAGATTTCGGCAGACAAAAATCTGATGAGCAAGCTATAAAATTTTTGTTGGCCGTCAACACAACGGCCGATTTTCCATCAGTCAGTACAGATTTCGGCAGACAAAAATCTGATGAGCAAGACTGGGCATGCTCAGAGAAGAAAAAACACACGGAAAGTAAACCAACAAATGACATCACTTCTTTAGTTGGTTTTTGTTGGCTGAGAAAATTTGTGTGCAGACTAGAGCACATTTCAACCAACACAACAACACTGGACAAAAGTCGGCCGATCGGTCGTCCGATAATCGTTGCGTGTGTACAAGGTTTAACAATCTCCACTCATTATAGCATCTACTGGAGTGTAAAGGTTGCCCCTGTTCTGCGAAAACACCAAGTGGTGGAAATCTCCAATTATTCCAGGGGTACACTCACCGGAAATAACGTCGGAGTTCTCAGCAGGTGGAAGTTTTCGGTAGAACACCGGCCATACAGGTTCAAATCTAAAGCAGTTCAGCAGGAACCGGTCGAGATTCAAACCATTAATGGGCAGGCTGAATGTACCAAGATGATCGCTCAACTTGGGTACAACCAGCCTGCCGGATTCTCTTGCGATTATCGCTGGCGGCCCACCCTACTCTACTGGGAGAATACAATTGCTGGTTCCCCTGTCAGCACTGACTGCGTTGATGGGGGAATCATGCAAACTTCTTTCCTGCAACCCATTGTTGCAAGAAAGAAATTTGCACCGTGTTTGGCTAACCTAACCTACAATGGACGGATTGCTTTAAAAGTGCATTACTATACAATGTACCACCTTGAGATTTTTAAAGCGTAGCTCCACTTTTGTTGAGTAAAAACATTCCCCTCTGGGTGATCTCTGTACATTACAAGGATTATAACAAACTTTGTTGCAGATTCCTACCTTTTGTTATTCTGAAGAAATCCCTATGTGTTCCTCTGTGCTCATGTGTGAAAATGAATCTAATGGGAGTGGTTTTATAATTATCAATCAGCTGAGCACCTGCATAGCCCTAATGAGGAAATCTGCTGGGCCTGCATCCCTTTAAGTGTTCCTATTGGGAGGATCTCACCAAAAATAACATGTTTGCTGCAGGGGATGCCTGAAATCTGACTTGTATCTTAGTGCAGACTTCTGGGAAAATTGGTGAGCCGAAAACACAAGCAGGAAATGATGTTTCTGGGGGTGTGGTCAGTATACATTCTGTGTACAGAACAACTCCAGGCAGCCATATTGCATTTTCAGAAAAAGAGGCTGCAGGTTGAAAAGGAAATAAACCTTACATGGGGTTATAACCCTACTCTATTCAAATAAAAAAAAGGTTTGCCTATAGTTCTACTTTAAAGCAGAGTTCCGGCCTCGGGGGACAATTTTAGCTAAAAATACCCCCGGGACAGTCAGGGCTAGTACATTCCATAATGCAGAGGCGTAACTAGAACCTTCAGGGCCCCGGTGCAAGAAACCATGAAGGGCCCCCTGGACCCCTGGGGCCCTTTACTCTAGTTGCGGGGCCCTTTATTACGGTGAGGGAAGGGAGAATTCTGAAGGGGGGCAGCACAGAAGGGGGGGGGGGACCAGGGGAGCACACAGGGGCCCAGAGACAGCAGAACACAAGTATACTGGATAGGAGAAGTGGCGGGGGGCAGCGTACAGAGGAACCAATCTCCTCCATTTTCCTCCTGCAGCTACAGAAGGAAAAAGGAGGACAGTGATTTCTCTACATGCTGCCCCCGCCACCCCTCCTATTCAGGTGTACAGGGGAGCCACATGGGCCCCCTTGAGCATGGGGCCCGGTTGCGATTGCAACCCCTGTAGTTACGCCCCTGCCATAATGGATAGCCTCTGTACCGTCCTGGGTCGCACTTACCTTGCAAGAAGAAATACTTACCTTGAAAAGTTCTTCTCCAGCGCTGCCATCTCAGGTGTGGGCAGCTGAAGCCGCAGCGTCCCTCTTCGTGTCCTCTTCCGTGACATCGGAGTCCCACAATGCACTGCACCGGCCCCGCTCGTCACTTCTGCTGCAGGCGCGGCATCCCTGCACAGCTTCTGGGCATGCCCAGAAGCTGTATAGCAGGGAATGCTGCGTTTGCACTGGAAGTGACGAGCGGGGCCGGTGAAGGCGCACTGACTCCTGGGAGTGATGACGTTCAGCTCCCAGGAGTCATTGCGAACCGGAAGAGACGGCGCGGGCCACGGCCGCAGAGGGGGGAAGTGGAAGGAAGGTGAATATTTTCTTCTATAATAAGGTAAGTGACCAAAAAAAAAAAAATTGGCAGTATCCATTTCTTTTTCAGGTTAGCTTCAGCCCAAAATAGATTTTTTCGATTTTGAGGCCGGAACTCCGCTTTAACCAATTCCAACCCGCCGTATATTTATTTATTTATTTCAGGTCCTTATAGTAAAATGATGGTGGCAGCGTGGCACCCTCGTTCTGGGATGGCGCCACAGAACCACTGCTCTTGCACACCCTTGCCTCCGATTTGGGTAAAGAGCCGATCAGCAGCATCTCCTCACAGGGGAGACTGTACAGGTAATCAGGGTACTGATCATAAGTGACCTGATTAGAGTACAGCCCCAGCAGCGCCCATCAGTGACACCGAAACGCCCAAAAAAGGACATCAATTTTAGGTACAGCGTCGCACTACCGTGCCAATGTCTGTTAAAGTAACGCAGTGCGGTTCAGCTTTAAAACAAAAACCTACAGCACACGTTACGTAAATAACAATGAAAGCGATTATACTCCGATTGCTCAGGTTTTCCTGGTTGAATAATGCTTAAAGTGATTGTTATTTTTAAAGAAAAAAAAAAAACTAGACTTTACAAACCTATTATACTTACCTCCTCTGTGCAGTTGGTTCTGCACAGAGCAGCCCAGATCCTCCTCTTCTTGGGTTCCTCTTCAGAGCTCCAGACCCCTCCCCCCTGTTGAGTGCCCCCACAGCATGCAGCTTGCTATGGGGGGCACTTGAGCTGAGCCACAGCTACCTGTGTCCATTCAGACAATTGGTTTGTGCAAAAGTTATCGCATCTACAAACTATGCAAAAGATTTATAGAAATTTTTTTTTTATTCCTAATGTCAGCGACCAGCGATTTTCAGCAGGACTGTGACATTGCGGCAGGCAAAACTGACAATTTTTGGGGACCAGTGACACCAATACAGTGATCAGTGCTAAACACTGGCAGGGAAGGGGTTAACATCAGGGGTGAAAAAAAAACGGTTAAGTTTGCTCCTAGGGAGTGCTTGCTAACTGTGTGGGGGGTGGCCTAACTGGAGAAAGACAGAAATCCGTTTTCCTGCTTAGCAGAAACACAAGATCTCTATCTTCCCCTCTGGCAGAATGGCGGTTTGCCATGTTTACATAGACAGACCGCCGTTCTGCCTCTCCTGAGAACGATTGGCGTTTCCCAGCAGACATCTTGTTCGCCGGGCCCACTAATTGGCTCCTCGCCTTCACTATAGTAGGGATCACTGATCCAGACAAACCTCTGTCCCTTAGTACCTGGCTTTCAATAGCTAAGCCATTAAAACCAGCGACTGTAAAACAGTATGGTAGATCAGCCCTTGGAACAACTGATCTTCTCTGAGAGGAAGCCCCCAAGGGACATTTATGGCCACCAGAGTGATTGGAAGATTCTTGCCCTTAAATCCTCGCAGGAATTGCGGAAGAAGCCTAAGATGATACTGGCCTTACTGCCAGAGGAACCCGTCTGCCAGAGGAACCCGTCATCTCGCCACGAACATCGGTATCCTCCTGTGGACCCGAACCTACTTAAGGAGATGCATGTAGGACTGTGCAAACAGAACTGTCTTGAAGGTGGATAGCACCAGACTCAGAACCTGTATGCAAAATGGGAGCGAGAACTGTGTGACAGCAGCCGGTGAAACACAGCCTGTGGTTCCTGAAGTTTGTCCAGAGGAAGGACCACCCTGGTCAGAATTGGAATCAGGCCTAGGTAAATCAATTCCCTGGACATGGATAGGGGGGACCTTAGGTAGATTAGGACATCACCTGAACCTTTGCAGGAACTAAATCCGCACAAGGAGACTCAGGACCAAAAAAAAAAAAAACCTGAAAAGGACACGCTTTGTCCCCCTTTCCGGGTACCCCTAAAATAATCATTTTGCGGATTCCCTTGACACTCATGAAGGAGGTCCACAAGGCCGGAAACCAGCAAAGATGTCCTTCCACCCCAATAATGGGTGAGGGCAGATTTTAATGCTGAAGGGGTCTTGTCTGCTGATCCGGAGAAGCTAGCTCTAGACTTACCAGACCAAGGATGCTTGGAACCTCCTGGGGAAGATTTGAAAGATCTATTTCCCTTATTCTCCGACCCAGAAGCACAAAATAATTTTGTATGTGCTGAGAAGGAGGGCCCCCGTCTGCGACGAGTCTCCTTCCCTAGACTATGGCAGGAAGGTACTCTCCCCCCCCCCCCCCCCATGATACCCTTCATAATGTCATCCAAGGTAGCCCCTAACAGGCGATCACCTTGAAAGAGCAGATCAATGACAGCTTTCTTGGAGGCTTGGTTAAGCCACAGCACGCGCCTAATCACCCCCGCTGAAACAAAGTTTGGACAGCACAGGAGCTGTATCCAAAGCTGCATCACAAGTAAACTGAAACTGGTCCGCTAAATCAACATAAGCAGCGGGGATCTGCTCGCTCACCCCCCCACCCCCAGGCCCTGGCCCAAAAGCTTGGCCCATTCAGTTAGGGTCTGGGACAAAGACTGGCCGCAATATCGAACCAGCCAAAGTAAACATGCTGCGTGCCAAAGCCTCCACTTTCATGTCAGTCAGGTCCATAAAGGACTGGGGATTCCTCTACGGGGATCATGTTCGCTTTGTTCAACCTGAAAACAGGAAGGTCCACCACTGGTGGACTAGTAGACTTTTCAAAAAATGACTCCTCAAAAGGGTAATGTACAGCAAAACGTTTGGGGACCACAGGCAGTAATTTTGTTTTTTTCCATTCCTTACAGGAAAACCTGTCAAAATAAGGCACATAAAAAACACCTTTTGGAGTGCGAGGTGACTTCTGCGTACCAAACGACACAACCACTTCCGTGGCTACATAAGCCGCATCCTCTATTTTTAAAGTCTCATGCACTGCAGTGGTAAGTGCCACCTCCATGATGGGGTCAGTGAGGGAGATGTGACCCTGAGGCTCTAAAAGGAAAGGAAGACTTTGCAGTCCAAAAAACGATCTTTTTGGCACCACTAAAGGATCCCCCCCAAGGCTCAGGGTACCTATCAGCAGAGAGAGATATAACAGGGACCCCAAGGACTCACCCTACCGATCGGAGGAACGCCGAGAATTCGGACCCAGCATCATCATGGACGCCATCCCTGTTCATATGTCTCGGGCACAGGAAGAGGAAACTGAGCAGGAAGAGGAGGAACTTCGGCATCTCGACAAGGTTTCGGTTGTCTCCAGCGTCTCCCAGACTAACTGAAAATGGCCCCCGTGACATCGAGCTACACAAACATGGCCACCAAACGGTGACCAGCGAGACTAAGGGAAAATGGCCGCTACAGCTGCCATCAGCTACAGCATGCTGCCAGGATCTTCCTTGTACCCTCTGCAACACTGCACAAACTGCAAGGGGATTCCCCTCCTGAAGGTAGGACACACATTAGGGGAGACTCCGCTGTGCATTCTGCACCGGGACCCCCTTGAACTATACCCACACTGCAAACAATGGGGCATGCACCTAGGGGTCCCCTACACTGTGACCCCTCCAGAATACCAGCGCAGGACGCTATCCCAGGACCTTTATAGAGTGGGGATAGCAGGGGAGACCCCAGGGGTCTCAGCTGCATCCTCTGCCCTGGGACCCCCACCAGACTCCAGGTCCAGACAGGGGGGAGCCCAGCTCAATGAGGGATTTAAGGAAGGGGGGAGGTCCAACCATCCCTGGAGGTTACCCGCATCCACCCCAAAAAAAAAAAAAACGAACACCAAAAAGGGGGGTGGGTCTATGCTTACTCTTCCATGGTTTGGGTAATGCTCCAGACAGAATCCTCGCCACCAAAGTAAGGGAGCTATCGGCCAAGGGACCGCTGGGACTCAGACTCAAGCCCGGTTCTATGTGATCCTGTGAGACATTTAACGGACGGGCCAGCCTCTGTTCGTGAGTAGCTGCGGTCTGCACGCAATGGCTGGGTTGGGGATCACTGATACTAAATTATCCAGGCTGTCGCCCAGCCCGGCAGTTGATTGCAGATTTCCCGAGAGAAAAAAAAAAAAAAAAAAAGATATATGGAAGGAGAAACAAAATTGCTAGAGCCAGATATCCCAGCTGGTAGCCTTGGTCCTGACTACACAGATAAAAACTGATTACCTAGAGCGGGGGGGGGGGGGGGTTATATATCAGCTGAGGATGGCCCTTGGGCATAACCAAGTGTTTTTTGTTCTGCCTAATCCTACTCCTGGAGGCGGCAACATAACCCAGTAGTTATGACTGATGGAGCCATGTGTCCGTCGAACGAAACAAATATCTTTTTTCCATTTTCTGTACATACAGTGACCAGTGCAGTACAGCGTCGTCATACAACTGCTGTGGGGGGTGACCAGGGACACCAACTGGTCACAGTATCTAAAAAATTATATATTTTTTATTTAAAATGCATTTTTTTTTTTTTTTTTTTACATACTGTAACCAGAGCAATAGTTGTACCATAGTAAAAAACTTTACCACTCCGGGAGTTGATATGGATTTTTTTATATAATTTTTTTCTTAATATATATATATATATATATATATATATATATAAATATTATGAAATATAATATAAATATATATATTATAATATAAAACTTTACCACTTTGGGGAGTTATGGATTTTTTAATTATACTATATATATATATATATATAAATATTATAACATATAATATAAATAAATATTATAACATATATTATAAATAAATATTATAATATATAATATAAATATATTATAACATATATAATATAAATATATATTATAACAAATATTATAAATATATATTATAACATAAATATTATAAATATATATTATAAATATTATAAATATATATTATAACAAATATATATTACATAATATAAATATAAAATATATAATAAAAAAATATAATTACATTATAAATATAAAATATATAATAATAAAATATATAAATATATATATATATTTTTTTAATTATATATGTTATTTATTTTTACATACTATGATTGCTTATAGCATTAAATTTCACTGCTACAAGCACATATTTTTACTGAATGAGTGTGTAGACACTGTGTATTGTTGCGATTGACCACAGCTAAATCACATGGTACAAATGGGCTGCGTTTGGCCCGGTCTGTATCATGTGATCACTGTGGCCAATCACAGCTAGCAACACAATTATATACAATGAATGGCATGAAAAGAAGCCATTTATGGTTTACAACTGTCAAGTGGTCTGCTGTGATTGGTCACAGCGTTCACGATTCGGGCAGCGGGCCGGTACACCATTTAGTCATCCACGGTTTCCAGCGGACACAGCGGGTGACAGATCACAGCCACTGCACGGCCCGTTCTCGGGAAGATGTCATAGGACGTCCTCCCAGAACAATAGGGTTCCCGCCCATCCGTCATTTTACAGTGATCGGGCGGGAAGCATTAAAACAGGGATTTAATTTAAAAATGTTTTCTGGATACAGGGAAACACAGAAATAAACCTTTTGGCAGTAAGGTCCAAGACAACTAGACCATCATTTAGGAGGAGAAATAATAATAATTTAAAGAATAATTAATAATAATTTAGTGTGCCCCTTCTTCCTTAACAAAATAAGATAAACTTTAATAGGAGAAAGCACATATTCCAGTGCTTCTAAAGTCAGCATTAATTTAGGGAACACATTGATAACTTATGGTGTTACTTTTCTAAGGTCCTGCAGATTTTACTAGCACTGCACATTAAATATATTTTATTTATGTGCAAGTATTTGGAGGAGTGTCTGATGTACAATAAACATGTTAGCAATTGTCAAAATTAAGAGAGACAAAAACATTTTATTCCACAAGCAGACCTGTGGCATTTTTATTATATAGAGTGTAAAATGCAGTTGTCAGGTAAGACATTTCTCTGTAACATACTCAATATTATCCAATCGTGATTTTTTTTTAATAGTTAAACAATTTTTAGGCATAAAAGAAAAAACAAAAAGTAAAAGTCAACCCCCCATTTTTTCCAAAAAACGGAATGTTCCCATGGATTAAATTTTTAAATTCACACACAAAAAAAAAAATTAGCTTGTATTCCGTTTAAAAAAAAAAAAAATAGTTATCTGTACAAGAAAAAAAAATAAAAAAAAAACTACAAACATTCAAAATCATATCCCTTTTATTAAATCAAAAGTATTTTTTTTAGCACATACTGTGGTTAATACTAGAATTTATTTTCTATGATAAATTTGACAATTAGATATGAAAATATTTAAAACAAAAACACAAAAAAAAAAAAAGAGAAAAAACAAACCCTGGAGTTAAAAAATAGTTATAATGATTCTTTTTTAAACGTCTCCATACTGGTAAATGTTCCACAGTGTTTACATTAAAGATTTTAACAGCTGAATTC
>NC_138774.1:278248324-278273324 GCF_965119305.1 Pelophylax lessonae | reverse complement strand
GCACACCAACTGATAACTTGATACTAGAAAGATTTGTAAATGGATACAAGGTACAACAAAGGAAATGGTAGATGCGTTTCACATGACCAACAAGCAAGCCGTTGGTCGTGTGAAACACGTATACCATTTCCATTCTGTTGTACCTTGTATCCATTTACAAATAAACCTTTCTACTATCAAGTCATCAGTTGGTGTGCGGCCACTTTCACTTCATGGTTATACCCAAGATTGGTCCATCAGCCTGCCCATACATGGTCTGAATGTCGGTCGCCCCCTGCTGAGCCTGGTTTAGGGCTACAATTAGCCAGATACTAAGAAAAACTGGGAGGATTTCTGAGTGGAGTGAACCCTTATGTCACTAACAGAGTCTTGCATTTTACAAATGCCTATCAGGTCAGGTGGTCAGGGAACGGTCTGCTATTGATGATGTACACCAAGGTGTCAGCTATTAAGCATACCCTAGAGGTCTCGGTGAGCAAATCACTTCTGGATTCTCAGTGCAGCAGCCTCAGAAATGCGCTTCTGGAAGAATGGTCAAACATTCCCATAGACACACTCCTAAACCTTGTGGACAGCCTTCCCAGAAGAGTTGAAGCTGTTATAGGTGCAAAGGGTGGGCCAACTCAATATTGAACCCTACGGACTAAGACTGGGATGCCATCATAGTTCAAGTGTGTTTAAAGCCAGGTGTCCCAATACTTTTGGTATTATAGTGTATATCAATCATTGTGATTAAAAACACGGTCACCAGGAAGATTCAGTGAGTGTTTGGCGAGTCACAATAATTTTACCTTGAGTTAGGTGCTGTGTAATTCGACGGCACTATATAAATGCTTAATGTAAGTGTAATAAACACTCCCCATGCTGATTGTTCTCATAAGGTTTAAACTAGGGATCGACTGATTGTCGGTGGCCGATATGCACTTTCCCCGAAATATCGGAATCGCCCCCGCAAGTTACCGATATTGCCGTAAAGTGCTTATACCGGAGTAATGCCTGAAGCTAGAGGCATCACCTCGGTACCGGTGTCCATAGCCGAGTGCTACAACTCGGTACCGGTGTCCATAGCCGAGTGCTACACCTCGGTACCGGTGTCCATAGCCGAGTGCTACACCTCGGTACCGGTGTCCATAGCCGAGTGCTACACCTCGGTACCGGTGTCCATAGCCGAGTGCTACACCTCGGTACCGGTGTCCATAGCCGAGTGCTACACCTCGGTACCGGTGTCCATAGCCGAGTGCTACACCTCGGTACCGGTGTCCATAGCCGAGTGCTACACCTCGGTACCGGTGTCCATAGCAGACGGTTGGCTGTCTTGTAATGACAACCGATGCGGCTGAGAAGCCGCTCGGCTGTCATTACAAGGAGCGGGAGGGGACGTCCCCCCCCCCCTCCTTCTGTGGCTTGCCCGGGTCTCCCATCCCACCAGGAGATCCAATTGGCAATTTTTAAGCATTTTGCCAAGGCACCCCTGAAGAAACCTCAAGGCACCCTGATTGAAAAAGGCTGTTTTGGGTCACCTCTTACATTTGGTGAGTGTCATATAGGACCAAGTCCAAATCAGTTAAATCTAGTGACACCCAACCGAGGTCAATGGCCACCCTAACAATATCAAACTTGCGGAATTTACACCTTAAGAGACATAACTACAGAATTCTGCCTGTGCTCAGTTTGAGCAGAGTTGCATAGACCCTACACATGGCATTGACACATACATGCCTATTTGATGACATGACGAGGAAGGGCAATCACATACCATAAGGCTACTGTAATCTGCCCTAAATACACCAATAGTATTAACTGAAACAGGAAATGAACCCCACTTCATCTCCCCCTGCACCATCTGTTGCCTTGTACAAAGAACTCAATATAATTCTGCGAAATTCTGGAAAAAGAGCATAATTATACTGAATATTTTGCTACCCTATAGGGTAGCCAAAAGGCGTTGAAGCCATCCTGTCCAAACCAAAAGTTTTTCCCAGCAACGACCCTTTCCAAAAGCAGTTAGAGAGTTCCATCCTCTAAAATCTGACCGATGCCACAAGTCAGGCCCTGTCCATGTGTTAATGGCTTAGGGTCACAAAGTGCCCACCTGCTAATTCACACAATAGGGAGCTCCATCAATGGCTTTTCTTTGGGAAAGTCATTGAGGGACACGCCAATTAATAGACTGCAGGCCAGCATGTTTTACCTCATTGGATGCTTTATGTAGGAGGTGAAAGGGGGGATGTTAGAAGCAATAAAGCTCTAAATGATTAGATCACTTATTAGGATGGCTGTGGGAGGTGAATGGACTCGCTCAATTTGTTCACCATTTGGGCTGTGAATGGTTACAGACGCTCTCTGCTTGCATACAATATGGGCAGGGGAACAATAGGAGCTGCAATAAGGCTTGTTCTCGCATAACAGAAAGAAGAAAAGGATTGCACCAAAACAGGCCGCATCTTCCAGCCTGGGCCACTTGAGTCCACTTAAGGCGAATGCCTTGCCTAAACATGGGTGATGCTGCCATTTTATGGAATGACCCATGGCTTGCTCTGATCGGGTCTGGACACACTGGGCTTGAGTGTGAAATAGGATTCAAGAAAATGAAAGAAATGCAAAAGCATAATTTGTTCATAAGTTAAAGATTTGGTCAGCCATTCAGATGACAAGAATTAAGTCCTATTAGTATCTAGCAAACCTAAGAAAAACCAGCTTTGTCTCCCCCCCCCCCCCCAATCACACCCCAAATCTCATCAGTAGACTTGGGGTCCCAACGTGCAACGTCATCACACACTGGCCCAGACCAGAGCCATCTTGTTAGTTTGAATTAATACTTTGATATGCTGGCCTGAGGAAACGCGTCACCTACGGTATCACAGTTACATAGTAGGTGAGGTTGAATAAAGACAATAGTCCATCCAGTTCAACCTGTGTAGGTGTGTGTGGCCCTTTAAATCTCACATACCCCTGAATGTTCCTATCCTTGAGATGTACGTCTAAGAGTCTTTTGAAAGCCACCATACTTCCCGCAGAAACCACCTCTTGTGGTAGAGAATTCCACAATCTTGTAGCTCGAACAGTAAAGAACCCCCCACGCTGCCTGAGGTTAAAACGCTTCTCCTCTAACCGCAATGTATGCCCTCGAGTCCTCATGCACTCCCTATGACTGAATAGCTATTTTTCTATGCCGAGATCACCATTGAGATATTTGTAAATTGCCATCATGTCCCCACATCATGCCCGGGAAGTGACATCACCAGCTCCCTGTGTGTCCCACGACTCCAGGAAGCATCGGATCCCAACGGCAGAATCCTTCAGAGTATACCAACCGCAGATGCCACCCCGAAGACCCGCTCAACTGATGTTGATACACCTCAGTGCTCAATGCCTATTATGATTCACCCTTGTGAGTACCAGTCTTTCTATCTTTATTAGACATTCATACATACTACACTTAATCTGGCGCTTGTGCTTTCTCCTCCCTGGGTTTTACATTAATGAATGTGAATGTAATACTGGGAATGAATGGTTCTGGTCTCCCTTTGATTTATACCTTTTTGGGAGGGGAACCAATCTTGATGTCTGGGAGAATGGTGCAAGCAAGGCGAACTGGCTGATTTATCCTTGGAAGTCTGATCACTATCTTTGGTTCTATAACTGCGCTATATGACCGTTCCTTAGGGTGGCCAAACGTACTTTTTTGAGCTTCAGGCGTTTTTCTTCTGGAGACAAAACGCTCAGATGTGAACAGGGGCCATTGAAATGAATGGGATTTTGCTTGTTGGGCATTTTGAGACTTCAGAGATGAGCATTTTACGAGCTGAAATACGCTCAGGTGTGAACAGGGCCTTAGGGTGGCCAAACCCTTATGGCAAGGGGCAGTGTGATTGGTTTTATGTAGGGGTGTACTGATCCGACTTTTCTTGTCCCGATACCTGGCATTGTGTATCTGCCGATACCGATACCAGTACCGATCCGGAACAACACACATACACAATATGCATGCAGCTGCAGTACAGAGCAAAGCCGCTGTTTCATGTGTACGGCTCCTCCATTCACAGGCGGAGTGCATCTAATATCACTCCGCCTGTGAGCCGAACCTATACAGGAAGTAGCGGCTCCCATCCCATACTACTACACCAAGTAAGGGACGGCTGAGCAAGGACTCAGCAAAACCGGATCGGCGGCTCCGTGCAAGTAAGGGACGGCTGAGCCGGGACTCAGCAAAACCGGATCGGCGGCTCCGTGCAAGTAAGGGACGGCTGAGCCGGTGTTCTAAAATTTAGTCGGACCCGTGAAAATTCCGGACCCTCGTCACTTCCGGGGACGCTCCGTCACCACCAGCTGCTGCGAGCCCTGCTGCGCATGCGCACAAGGCATTTTGAAGGTCCGATGAAATTCTAAGACTTACGAACAGCTGACTGGGAGGAGGAGGGGCTGAGGTGGGACGCATACACCACCGCGGGAAAATGTTACAACACCGCCGCGTCATCGAGCAAGGAACATGTTGCAGAGCGGACAGAGGAGGCGGGAAGGAAGTGAATACTCATACTAAATAGTAATGATAAAAAATGTTTAGTATTTATTTTTTTTATCATTACTATTTAATATGAGTATTCACTTCCTTCCCGCCTCCTCTGTCCGCTCTGCAACATGTTCCTTGCTCGATGACGCGGCGGTGTATGCGTCCCACCTCAGCCCCTCCTCCTCTCAGTCAGCTGTTTGTAAGTCTTAGAATTTTATCGCCCTTGAAAATGCCTTGTGCACATGCGCACCGGGGCTCGCATCAGCTGGGTTATGACGTAGCGTCACCGGAAGTGACGAGGGTCCGGAATTTTCATGGGTCCGACAAAATTTTAGAACACCGGGACTCCGCAAAACCGGATCGGCGGCTCCGTGCAAGTAAGGGACGGCTGAGCCAGGACTCAGCAAAACCGGATCGGCTAATTTTACCGATCCAGCTATTGTGGCAGTATCGGCGCCGATATCCGATCCTAATATCAGATCGGTGTATCCCTAGTTTTATGGTGGAGGACTTGCTTATTCTTTGTCTCATCTTTTGAGTACCATTCCCCATGGGAGGCCAGAAGACAACTGACTTGACTCATTTCATGAATTTGTATGTGTTTTGCACTATTCCATACTTCCCTTTGGTGTGGTTGTATGTTTACAATCCTGTCCCCTGTGAATATTACCGTTGCACTTACTACATTTAAATGTCATATAGTTTTGTTGTGAGCAAAAATTTGCTCACTGCCTTTTCTATAATTTATAATCAAAATTTATTAATAAAATAATTTTTTTTAATAAAAATTTAGTTTTTTCTATAATTCAGGTATTTCTAAATGTGAAAAAAATGTCAGTGCTATCCCTGTGTATTACCCTCCTATTACTAAACTCTGTATACTATAGGAAGCAGCTAGCACCAGGGTATTATGTGTGGATAGGCATCACGTACAGTTTCAACAGAGCTACTTTTATTTTTCATATTTTAGGGATAGGTGTATCACAAGAGTATGTGCAATCCTTTTACAAATCCTCTGCAAGCTAAAACAGCGTGTGTGTCTCTATTTAGCTGGAGTTACCCTTTAGCCTCTCAGCTGACAACACTCCAAAAGCAGCCTTGCATGGAAAAGCCTCCTATTGTGCAAGCAGCCATTCACCTCAGAAAAAAGCACAAATATTTTAATACAGTCTGATAAATGGCACCATCACCTAATGTTACTTCTCTTCATTAGAGTGTGAGCAACGTGTAGGAGGAGGATAGGGGGGGAAGAATCATTTCACCTTGGAAACTGAATAGCGGCAGAGGAAAATAGAGATGTATGACCACTAATGTATCGGTTTAGGATATTCCCTTATGCTCTGGCATGTGGCCATTAACGTTCACAAGTACTATCATACAGTAGGAGACTTCAGCAGCTGCAGCAACAACAATAAACCATAGAGACTTGAGAGCGGGGTGCCTCTAGTGGTTCACCTTCACTACATAATGGATACAAGCCGACTGATGTCTGGGGTGGATTTACAGATGCCCATCATGCTTATCATGGCTTATTTAGTCACACAAGGAGCAGTTTACCAATAGTATTAGGCCCCCCCCCCCAAAAAAAACACAGAAATAATTGTTCAGAGACCTCATTTGTTGTTGTAGCGCGACTACTACTATTGCAACATGAAGATTTATCTGCCTCCTGACCTATCCTGCATAGCAGCACCTGGACTGGGAAGGGATAGGTAGTGCTAGCAGCCAATCAGGATGTGCTGACAGGAACCATGGTGTCAGGGCAGAGTTGATGATGTGCTGCTGCTGCTCGCTCATATTCCAATAGAGCAGCCTGGGAGGTGACATCACTATAGACCAGGGTTTCTCAACCAGGTTTCCTCCTGAGGTTGTTAGGGGTTCCTTGAGAAATGGTCAACTTCTGCCTCTCAGATAATTTTCCAATGACATCATTGTTCCTTTTAGCTATCTGTAAGGGGGTAATTCTTCCCAATGATGACAAGAGTAAGGAGCGTTCTTCCCACTGACTGTCACACTATTGTATCATGAGTTGTGGATTTTTAATTTTTAACAGGGGTTCCCCGAGACCAGAAATTAATTTCAAAGTTCCCTCTGTATTGAGAAAGGCTGCTATACACCTTAAAGCAGAGTTCTACCCAAAAGTGGAGCTTCCAATTTAAGGACTCCTGACCCTGACATGCCACATTTAGCATGGCATTTTATTTTTGGGGGGGAGCGGGTACCTAGTTTGACAGGTTGAAACCAAGAAAGTAAGACCGCACTCAAAGATGAAAATTAAATCAATGGTATCCTTTATTCCTCATGAACAAATTCATACAGTGCATCAAAAGACATGCCAGGTTGACGCGTTTCACGATACACCATAGGTGTGGTTATGATTAAGCGATCCTCTGTATCATGAAACGCCTCAACCTGGCTTTTCTATTGATGCACTGTCTGTATGAATTTGTTCATGAGGAATAAAGGATACCATTGATTTAATTTTCATCTTCGAGTGCGGACTTACTTTCTTGGTTTCAACAATTTTGGATGGCGGATCTGACCTGCACCAGGACAAACAGCCTCACCTGAGCGGCTCCTCTGTTCATTTCTACCTAGTTTTGACAGGTTCCCGCTACCACTTCCGCTCGGGCCACCTAGGCGGCTCCAGCAGAAGTTCTCCTCCTCCCCTGCTATCTTCTGGGACAGGTCACAGAAGATGGCCCGGCCAATCAGAACGCGTAGCGCGACTCGTTCATGCGCAGTGGGCACCCGGCTGTGAAGCTGCACAGCCAGGTGCCCACACTAGTGATGCCGGGGAAAGCACCAAGGCTTCGGGCGGCCTCATCGCTGGATCGTGGGACAGGTGAGCTTGTGGTACGTCTGGCTATGGTTATAATACCTAGCATGACACATTTATATGGATATTTTGTTTGTTGTTTTTTATGCTCATTTATCTTATTTTTGATTTAATATGGGCTATAACCCCTTTTTTCTTGATTTTATATAAGAGATATGGTGGGCTGAAGACCATTTTTTTGGACACCCTGCACATGCTTGGTCTTTTTTGATTGGACCCTGCAATAATTATGCGATTTTTGCCCAGCAGATCTGCTGTCATTTGAGGCTCCAGCTGCCCTTACCCAGTCTCTTATTAAGACTGGTCAGCACTAAAATCCTGAACACCTCAAGAGCTAAGATTCTTGGCTTAGACCTCGAACATCGTGAATACGGCACCCCTGATGGATAACAGTGATATGCTGCCCATTTGTTTTTAATCGCCAGGCAGGCCACCTATGCTCATAACCACAGTGAACTATGTAAGTTGTTATTCAAACTCTTTGTTCAAATGTATTGAAACTATATATACAATGTTGGAATTAATATGTTATGCATTGATTACCCACAGACCACCCTCTAAGGGCACCCCTGAGGAAGGAGCCCAAGAGACTCCGAAACGCGTCGGGTCACAGCCCGGGGGTTATGTGGTATTGAGTTCGACTGTCTTATGTGCAATATGTTCTAGCTTGCCTTCTTGCTTTTATTTCTTTTGTATCATTCAATAAAGAATTTAACTTTTATACAAATTGGTTTGTTATTTATACAATTTGATTGGTGCCTAAAAAGTCCCACCCCTAGGGGAATTTCCTTTTTGGTTTTGTGGTTATTAAATTACACTTTTTGAGGCTGCTGACTTTCAATACACACAGAAACGTCTGGAACTCCGCTGAAACGCTCACAGAGAAGGTGGTGTCACACTCATTGCTGTGCTGTCTGACAGGTGTTTAGGTCACAAGTTTCAAATCCTTTGGCACAATCGCTCTCCTATCACTGTGTGTTACCAAGGTGGACCATGCAGGTAAGGACGAGGGAGTAGGAGGTGTTAGGCTCAGCTGTGCCTAATAATATAAAGACGCCATATAAATACTGTATAATAATAGGTTTTAAAAAGATATGAGTCTTGCGCGGTCACGGATTGATTTACATAAAATGTCTCCCTGATGCAGCAAGTACAGAAATCTGTTGCCTTATACAGTAAGTCAAAGTATATATTGTGGGGGGGGGGGGGGGGTACTGCGCTTCAGAGATCTCTAAATATATGATATGCTAATATATTACATAAATATTTTTCATGGTATATATGAACTGAAGGAATGTAGTTGGTATATATACCATGAATATATATATATAAATAATAAATTAATCACATAGATCTATCACTTGAAATAATTGTGCAAACATGCATTCCTTATGTGCAAATATTTAAAGTGCTTCAAAGGGGACACCCCGTGAAAAAAATGTAAAATGTATAAACTTTTCCGATAAACAAAAACGTGAAACAACTCCAAATACTGAATAAATAGTGTTATCAATCAATCTATAAAGTGCAAATGCTTACATAAGTGCCAAATTAGTAAATTTTAACTCCCATGTGAATTCATAAATTGTGAAGTAAATAAATCACTGAAAATATGTGCTAAATTGACCAATATATACGTGAAATTGCTCTAAACAAAAATTATTTTTGTGTTGAAAATAATGTCCAATCGATAAGTGTCGATTCCCAATCGATTGCTTCTTTATCTTGCTTATGGCGCTTTTCCACTGCATAGAACCGTACCGGCTCGGCACGCTTTTGTGCTTTTCCACTGCGGTACCGCATGGTATAGGGTCGGAACGGTTCGGTACGGTATAGGTTTGCTTTTCCACTGCATGGAACCGAACGGTACGGCTCTGAAAAAACAGTACCTACTCGATTGTGGTTCCAACAGGTACCAAACTGGTACCATATCCCACAATCCTTTGCATGCAGTCACTACTAGCCACTGATTGGTCAGAGAATCACACCCACCCCGTTGTTATCCCACCCACTTAACTTTAGTACTACTTTAGTGGAAAAGCAAACCTATACCATACCGTACCGAACCGTTCCGACACTATACCATGCGGTACCGCAGTGGAAAAGCAAACTGGGCCTAGCAGGGCCGAGTAGAGCCGAGCCGGGAACTTGCAGTGGAAAAGTGCCATTAGTGGACTCCTTACACCTCAAAAACAGTGACTGCAGAATAATATGAACAATGTTTGATTTGTTTTGATTTGCTATTGGTCGACCAGCCTTTGAAAATACAAGTTACTTGGCTATAAACAAACTCCTCTGGCTTCACTCCCTACATGGCAATTTTTGGATCAGTGAACCAAGGCTGAAACCAATGGATAAATATAAAATACTGACACTTACATAGTACAAAGGATATAGGCAAACTACCATGTTCCCCCAAAAAGAAGACCAGGTCTTATATTTTGGCTATTTTTCAGAGGATGTCTTATTTATTTACGTTATGTAAAAAAGTTCCTGTGTTCCCCATCTTCTCTCCTATTCCCTCCCTGTCAGCTCAGGAGTCAGCATTATAAAAATCCTGTAATCCCAAATATAAAACCTAGTCAAAGTCCTTGTAAAATCATGTAATCCGTGCCATGAAAGGATTATATAATGCCCAGCGTGTGTCTTTATTTAAGATTATTGTGGAAAACACCTTAAAGCGCTGCTGGGCGCTCACGTGAACAGCCGGAAGTCTCCTTCCCTACTCCGAGCATTAGAGAGGGAGGGGAGGAGATCCCTTCCATGGACTGCAGAGGGAGGGGCTGCTGACGTCAGTCCGGAGGAGGAGAGCTCCAGTGGGTCACATGAGCACTCAGATTATACCTTATTTACAGCACCACTGGGTGCTCACGTGACCTGCTGGAGCTCTCCTCCTTTCTGACATCAGCTGCTCCTCCCTCTGCAGTGATTGGGGCGGGGCTGACGATAGTGGGGATCTCAACCCCTTCTTTTTCAAAGCTCGGAGCAGGGAAGGAGACTTCCTTCGGGTCACGTGAGCGCCCAGCAGTGCTGTAAATCCACACTGTTCCATAAAGACACACACTGGGCAATTTTATAAACCTTTTACAGTGCAGATTACGTGATTTTACATGGACTTTAACTAGGGCTTATATTGCAGCCATCCTAGAAAATCACGATAGGTTTTATTTTTGGGGAAAAAATGGATTTTTGTAAGAACTTACCGTAAAATCCTTTTCTCTTAAGCTCATTGACAGACGTAGTCTTCTTGATTCTCAAGAGCTGGGTTATGTTGTCTCCGCAGGAGTAGGACTAGGCAGAATGACAAAACGTTCTGGCTCCACCCTAGGGGGCAGTCCCTGAGGGTATATCCTCCCTCTCTCTGCTACAGGGAATCAGTTCTGTTTAAAGCAGTACAGAGAATTTAACCCAACCCAACTCAATGATAGAGGGGCGGGTACTACGTCTGTCAATGAGCTTAAGAGAAAAGGATTTTACGGTAAGTTCTTACAAAAATCCATTTTTCTCTATCGCTCATTGACAGACGTAGTCTTCTTGATTCTCAAGAGCTGGGACATCCAGAAGCAGTGCCACAAATGAGGGGTGGGATTGACAAAATCAAATCCAATCTAGTAGGCCCAACCGGTGCCAAACTAGAAGTTTTAAAGGCTCATTATAAACAAAGAATGAGACTAAAAGAAAAAATTTTCCAACGGAAAAAAACCCTCGAGGTAGACCACTGGTCTCCTCAAATTGCGGCCTGCAAAACCTTGCGGCCAAAAGAGGCATCAGACGATGCCATTACATCAACTTTATAATGTTTAGAGAAGGTATGCACCGACGACCAGGTAGCCGCCTTGCACACCTGGACCACTGACGCCTGATGGCGAAAGGCCCATGAAGCACTAAGTGCCCGAGTGGAGTGCGCCTTAACAGGGAACGGGGGCTCCCGACCCTTAATAGAATAAGCCTGTACTACCGTCTGTCTGATCCATCTGGAAATGGTCGCGGCAGATGCAGGCAACCCCTTTTTGGGTCCATCTGGGATCACAAAAAGTGAATCCGTCTTGCGAAACGAGTCTGTCGTTTTCAAGTATACCCTGATCGCCCGGACCACATCCAAGGAGTGTAAAGCAAACTCCCGAGGATGACTGGGCTTAGGACACAGGGAAGGTAATACAATTTCTTCATTCAGATGAAATTCTGAAACCACTTTTGGTAGGAAGGATGGATTCGGACGAAGAACCACCTTATCTCTATGAACCACCAGATATGGTGAACGACAAGATAATGCGGCCAGTTCTGACACCCTGCGTGCAGAAGTAATAGCCACCAAGAAGGCCACCTTCTGGGACAACGTGGGTAGAGGAATCTCCCTAATATGTTCAAAGGGAGGTTTCTGAAGAACCGACAACACTAAATTAAGATCCCAGGGGGGTAACGGCGCGTGCACTGGCGGAGCCAGATGTCGCACCCCCTGGATGAAATTCCGCACCAAGGAATGAGTAGCCAAAGGCTTCTGAAAGAAGATAGCTAATGCTGAGACCTGACCCTTGATAGTACTCAAGGCCAGTTTCTGCTCAACCCCTTGTTGCAGAAAAGCCAATATTCGACTAATCGAATAAGACCGAGGACGGAACCCCAAAGGTTCACACCATGCAATGTAGGACTTCCATGTGCGATGATAAATCTTTCTGGAAGTCGCTTTCCTTGCTTCAACTAGAGTAGGAATAACTGAAGCTGACAAACCTTTGTCCTTCAGCACCTGGGTCTCAATAGCCAGGCCGTTAAAGCCAGCGATCGTAAAGCAGGATGGAAGATCGGTCCCTGAGACAGTAGATCCTCCCTGAGAGGAAGTCTCCATGGGACGTCCGCCACCAGTCTGACCATGTCGGCGTACCAAGCTCGACGAGGCCAGTCCGGAGCTACCAGGATTACTGGGATTCCTTCCTCCTCTACCCTGCGAAGAAGTCTTGGCAGTAACGCGAGAGGAGGGAAAGCATATATTAGCTGGTATTGCCCCCACGGGGCGATCAGTGCGTCTGCGGTTTCTGCTAGAGGATCGCGGGAGCGAGCCACGAATCTCTGAACTTTCCTGTTGAATCGTGATGCCAACAGATCCACATCCGGGTTGCCCCACCGTAGGCACAACTGGTGGAAAACGTCTGGATGGAGGGACCATTCCCCCTGATCCAGGGTCTGACGGCTGAGATTATCTGCCTGCCAATTCTCCACCCCCGGAATGAACACCGCAGAGATTGCTGGAACAAATCGTTCCGCCCAGCGAAGAATGCAAGCCACTTCTTTGGCCGCTCGGACACTCTTGGTGCCCCCCTGATGATTGACATAAGCCACGGCCGTGGCATTGTCCGACTGGATCCGAACCGGGCTGCCCTGGAGCTGCTCGGTCCAGTGAATCAGACAAAGTCTGATCGCTCTCAGTTCCAATACATTTATCGGTAATCTGGATTCTTCCGGGGACCAAAGTCCCTGGACAGATAACTGACCGAGAATTCCTCCCCATCCGGATAGACTGGCATCCGTGGTCACTATCGTCCAATATATTGGCAGAAATGACTTTCCCTGGCTGAGCATTGGAGACCGAAGCCACCAAACCAGAGACTCTCTGGTCTGTTTGCTCAATCGGATCTGATTGTCCAGGGATTCCGGATTCCGATTCCATCTGAGAAGAATCTCTTGCTGAAGAATTCGGGTATGGGACTGGGCAAATGGGACTGCTTCGAATGAAGCCACCATCAACCCCAGAACCCTCATGCAAGTCCGAAGGGAAGACCAGCTGTTGGACAGTAACAACTGGACTGCTGATTGAATCTTTCGGAGTTTCCCTACCGGAAGGAAAACTCTTGTCCTGACTGTGTCTAGAATTAGACCCAGATATTCGAGCCTCTGGGTGGGAACCAGAAATGACTTTTGCTGGTTCACCAGCCACCCGAATTCCTGTAAAGAAATCATAGTAATTTCTATGTTTTGTAGCAAGGTCTGAGGAGACTCTGCATGAAGCAGAAGATCGTCTAGGTAACCTAGAATCGATATACCTCTTTGGCGCAGAAGTGCCAACATTGGGGCCAACACCTTTGTGAAGACCCGCGGAGCCGTGGCGAGACCGAAAGGTAACGCCACAAACTGATAGTGGTTCTCCTCTACGGGAAAGCGTAGAAAACGCTGATGTCCTGCGAAAATGGGAATGTGAAGATAGGCGTCCTTGATGTCTATGGACGCTAGGACATCCCCTGGATGCAGGAAGGCTGCTACCGTGCGAATGGACTCCATTCTGAATCTTCTTATGTTGACGAAAGAATTGAGCGCTCTTAAGTCCAGAATTGGACGCACTTTGCCCTCTTTCCTGGGTATTGTAAACAGGTTTGAATAAAACCCTTGAAACCGTTCTGTCCAAGGAACGTGGACTACCACTCCTTGTTGTAGTAGATCTGTGACTGCTCTCCGCAGATCTTCTAGACGATCCGGAGATAGTCGGATATTGGAAGGGAAGAATCGCGCCGGTGGGAGAGATCGAAACTCGATCTTGTACCCTGACTTTATGACTTCGCAAACCCATTTGTCCGGGATTCTGGAAAGCCATGGATCCGGGAACCGGCGAAGACGTCCCCCCACCCCAGTTATGGGTGGGGGCGCACCTTCAGGCTTTGGATGGTTTATCTTCAGGTCTGGAGGGGGCGGGCTTTTGCTTGCCCGACCAACGACCCCTGACGCCTCCTGCAGGAGCTTTGGAGGACTTAGTTTTTTCACCCGCTGAACGAAAAAACCTCTTGTGAGCAGAAAAAGAAGGCCCTCGTCTTTGACGAGTTCCTCTACCTTTAAAATTTTGCGGTAAAAAGGTGCTTTTTCCACCGGTGAGATCCTTAATGATCTCATCTAAGTTGGCTCCAAATAGACGCTCTCCTGAAAAGGGGATATTAGCCAATGCTTTTTTGGAACCTTGGTCGGCTAACCAACCTTTTAGCCACAGTGTACGCCTGAGAACCACTGCTGAGACTGATGCTCGCGCCCATTAATGGAGTGGCGTCTAACGCCGCATCACATACAAACTGTAACCCCTGTATCATTTGTTCCAACAAATCTGATACCGCCTGAGGGACTTCTTCTAAGTCCCGGCGTAACCACTTGGTCCATTCAGTTACAGCCTGCGAAACCAGACCAATAGCAATTATTGGCCTGAAAGCTGATCCAATCAAGGAAAACATGGTGCGAGACATAGCTTCTATCTTGCGATCCACTGGATCTTTAAAAGACGGAGCGTCTTCTAAAGGAATAACCGTGGCTTTATTCAATCTAGCAATAGGTGAATCCACCACAGGTGGTTCTATCCATTTTTTAATAAGGGTTTCCTCAAACGGATAACGCCTGTCAATGCGTTTAGAAATATTAAAGGTGCGTTTTGGCAGACGCCATTCTTCATCGATTGGATTGCCAAAACATTTGGGCAATGGAAAAACCTTTGCTACTTTGATGCGCTTTTTAGTCCCAAAAGGGATCTCAGTTTCAGCTATTTCTGATGGAATACCCTGTAACCTTAAAGTCTCTTGAACAGATACAATGAGTGCGTTTACCAACGCTTCCTCTCGGGCTATGGCGGATGCCGAAACATCCTCCTCACTGTCTGAAGAGACAGGACCCGAGACACCAATACCAGATGAAGTACCTGCAACTGCAGAAATAGGCTCAGAGTCTGAATCCGAGGTTTCAGATAATAAGGGGTTAGGCGGGGGTCGCTTTCTTGCGCCCTGTCCCTGACAAGCCACTTCCACCCGGGACACAAAAGTTTCCATAATAGCTGACAAAGATTCAATTGTCAATGGGGTGCTGGAGGATCCCGCAGACCCCTCGAGGGGATCCGGAGGAGATACATGAGTGGCAGGGTCCATGTTAATACAGGACACTTTTGCCAGCAAAAACAAAAAAACTTTTTCTTTTTTTTTTTTTTTTTGTGTGTCTCCCCCTAGCGCAATAGCGCCCCTCAGAGTACCTGCTTCTCGATCCCAGAGAGAGAGAGAGGGACCCCCAAGGCTCACCAACCGATGCAGTGCAGTTTCCAACAAACTGCAGCCAGCGTCTGTCTTACACAGACTGGAAGGAGCTGTTTGCTTTTTCCCGGGCAGAAGGCGTGGCTCCGCCCCCTGTGTACACCTTCCGGCGTTCCCAGCCCTCCACGAGGTAGCTGGGCTCACAAAACATGGCCGCCCCCATAGAAGAGACATAAGACTCCAAAAACATGGCGGCCGGCGTGACCTGAGGACATACATGCATTCGGTCTACGGCAAAATGGCGGCGGACCGCCGATATCGTCTTCCCAGCACATCCACCTGCACTCTGCTGAGAGGTGACATATGGATCTACAGAGATACACTGCACATAAGGTAGGATTATACCTCCTATGTTTGCTGTAATGTTACAGTCTGCTGGGTAGAGTGTTAGCTCTTGAACCAAGTCCACTTCCCACAAACACATGCTGTATTACAAAGGGGACTTGTAAGTGTCAGATATATACTGACCATATATGGAGGGGCCCATAATATATACTGCCTCATAAATGAGGAAAAAAGGGAACGTTTTACTCACCATACCGAACCGACAGGCACCCTCTCTTCATAATACCCTCTCCACCGAGGTGGGGGTTTGTGGACGCCTCGACTCTCTGGTCCTGGCGTCCAAGCGAGCTTTTAACTCGCAAAGTCAGTCCCTTTACTGGGACTCCGTCGCGGCCGACTCAGCGCACTGGTCTGCACGCGCTTTTAGGCAGAAACCGGGGTGACCACTGGATCTCAACATCCAGCCCGTCGCCCGGCCCCGCATACTTACTTGAATATGTCGCGGCCGACCAAGCGCAATGCCATGGTCTGCACGCGCTCGTAGGCCGGCTGGGGTGACCACAAGTGTCGCCCAGTCCGGCATTTTTGCTTGAAGATCTCACAGGAAAAAAACACTGGAGAAAACTACCTAAAAAATGTCTTTTTCTTAAAGAAAAAAAGTCTTGCCAGGACCAAAAGATCCCAGCAAGGAACTTAGGTCCTTACTCCTGACTAGACAGAAAAAAACTGATTCCCTGTAGCAGAGAGAGGGAGGATATACCCTCAGGGACTGCCCCCTAGGGTGGAGCCAGAACGTTTTGTCATTCTGCCTAGTCCTACTCCTGCGGAGACAACATAACCCAGCTCTTGAGAATCAAGAAGACTACGTCTGTCAATGAGCGATAGAGAAAAAACGGTAGCAACAGGTTTTCATTGACTTGTGCAGTCTTTACTAATCTGCAATCATATAAACCTTGCCTGGCATCACCATAACCAAGCTGTGAGAGGCAAGATGACCAACAATAATAACTGGGGAAAATGGCACAGAGCTTGATCTTTCCCCAGATTAGTCCCCATTGCATTATATTTAAGCTCAATAGTTCATATCTGCCTGTTATTTCTGTAAACATTGGTAATGGAATCCTTTAAGATATCAACGTATAGTGATCGCCTCGACTTGGTAATGCTGAAAGTGTGCATACAGTTGCTTTAATTGAAGTGAGAATTTTACTGACTGATCCACTTTAATAAGCCTGGAATGTCCAAAACAGTCACTCACCTGGAAGTTGCTGCGCAGGTTGCTGCCATGCTTGGTAAGTGCTACCCCAACCCTGCGTTAAAAACGCCTGAGGACCACTGAAAAGAAAGGAAGTAGACAGTCAGAATCTGCATTGGACTAGACTAAGCCTCAAAAAACATGCTCTGAAACCAGTATTTTGTTTTTTAACTCTGTGGCTGATTGAGAAGGGCAACTTCCTGGAGAGACAGATTCTATATATATATATCTCTATCTTTCACACACATACACAGATCAGCCATAACTTTCCACCTACATCTCAGTAGGTCTGGCTTTTGCCGCAGTAACAGCCCGGATCCAATGAGGCATGGATGCCTCTGAAGGTATGCTGTGGTATCTGGCACCAAGCTGTCAGTAGCAGATTCTTTAACCACTTGCGCTGTGGAAGGTCTCATGTTGGATACCTATACTGGTATGGACTGGGTAATGTGTTAGGATCTATACTGGTATGGACTGTGTAATGTGTTAGGATCTATACTGGTATGGACTGGGTAATGTGTTAGGATCTATACTGGTATGTACTAGGTAATGTGTTAGGATCTATACTGGTATGGACTGGGTAATGTGTTAGGATCTATACTGGTATGGACTGGGTAATGTGTTAGGATCTATACTGGTATGGACTGGGTAATGTGTTGGGATCTATACTGGTATGGACTGGGTAATGTGTTAGGATCTATACTGGTATGGACTGGGTAATGTGTTAGAATCTATACTGGTATGGACTGGGTAATGTGTTAGAATCTATACTGGTATGACTGGTAATGTGTTAGGATCTATACTGGTATGGACTGTGTAATGTGTTAGGAACGAAAGGATGCCACATCGTTTGATGCAAATGAAAATTATCAACCTACAAGAGGGCTAAAATCAAAGACACCCCGAAAATCAAAGTGAATAAATGATGCAGCAGGTTAGTCCGTTTTGATGAAATTTAATTGCAGCAACTCAAAATAGTACTCAGTAGTTTGTATGGCCCCCATGTGCTTGTATGCATGCCTAGCGTCAGGGCATGTTCCCAATGAGACGGAGGATTGGGTCCTGGGGTATTTCCTCCCAGATCTGGGCCAGGGCATCACTGAGCTCCTGAACAGACTGAGGTGCAACCTGGCGGCATTGGATGGCCTGAAATATAATGTCCTAGAGGTTTTCTATTGGATTTAGATCAGGCGAGTGTGTGGGCCATTCAAGGGTATCAATTCCTTCATCCTGCAGGAACTGGCTGCATACTCTCACATGAGGCCGGGCATTGTAGTGTACCAGGAATAACCCAGGACCCCCTGCACCAGCGTAGGGTCTGACAATGGGTCCAGGGATATCATCCTGATACCTAATGGCAGTCAGGGTACCATTGTCTAGCCTGTAGAGGTCTGAGTCCCTCCATGGATATTTCTCCCTAGACCATCACTGACCCACCACCAAACCGGTCATGCTGAACGATGTTACAGGCAGCATAATGTTCTCCACTGCTTCTCCAGACCCTTTAATGTCTGTCACATGTGCTCAGGGTGAACCTGCTCTCATCTGTGAAAACACAGGGCGCCAGTGGCGCCGGGCAGCGAGCACAGGGCCCACTAGAAGACGTTAAGCCCTCAGGCCACACTAATGAAGTCTGGTCAGACCTTCACACCAGTGTCCTGCTGGAGGTCATTTTGTAGGGCTCTGGCAGTGCGCCTCCTGAGGGGCAGATACCGGTCCTGCTGATGGGTTAAGAACCTTCTATGGCCCTGTCCAGCTTTCCTAGAATAACTGGCTATCTCCTGGAATCTCCTTCATGCTCTTGAGACTGTGCTGGGAGACGCAGCAAACCTTCTGGCAATGACACGTATTGATGTGCCATCCTGGGCAGTTGGACTGCCTGTGCAACCTCTGTAGGGTCCAGGTATGGCCTCACGCTACCAGTAGTGACACTGACCCTAGCCAAGTGCAAAACTAATGAAAAACAGTCAGAAAAGATGAATGGGGGGGGGGGGGTAAAAATTACCATGGCCATCACCTGTAAAACCTTTCCGGTTTTAGACTTCGCCTCATTGTTGCCAATCTAGTGCACCTGTTAATTTCATAAACACCAAAGCAGCCGAAACGGATCAACAACCACCGCCACTACTTAACTGACCAGATCAATATGCCAGGAGTTTGACTTAATGCTATACTCTGATTAAAAAGCATTCCTTTAGTTTCTTTGAGCAGTGTGCATATATACACACACCTACATATATACATACACACACACGTATATATATATATATATATATATATACATACATACATACAGATACATATACACACACACACACACACCTACATATATACACACACCTACATATATACATACACACACACGTATATATACATACATACAGATACATATACACACACACACACACACACACCTACATATATACATCTATCCATCTATACACACACACACACACACACACACACACACACTACTGTATTAAAAAGGTGTTCCTTTCATTTTTGAGCAGTGTAGGTGGTGCCATTGGATGATTTCCCCTTAGCTCTTGTTCCGGGGAAACTGCAATTTTGACCCCTCCCCCCCCTTTCTGTATCAGTGGTCATCATTACAAATATTAGGGAAAATATCCACAAAGGGGACACAGATAGCAAAAAAATGTGCCGATGGTCGAACTCTTTCCCAATCTATCTGAAAATGCTAATATTTTTATTAATTTGGATGGAATGGGGAAGGGTTAGAGCAGAGGTAGGCAACCTTGGCCCTCCAGCTGTACTGAAACTACAAATCCCATCATGCCTCTGCCTTGGGGAGGCATGCCTGTGGCTGTCAGAGTGTTGCAGTGCCTTATGGGACTTGCAGTTCTACAACAGCTGGAGAGCCAAGGTTGCCTAACCCTGGGTTAGAGTGAGGCGAAACAGGCACTGCTCCCTCATAAAATAAAGCCAGGCACTGCCCACAGTGTGCCACTACTTTGACATAATGAACACCCAGCGGTCACAGTAAATGACAGGCCATCTCCAGAGTCAGACGGCAATTTGTAAACTATAGCCAACACCGGCACTGTAAATCCAGCCTAGCCCACTACAGGCCATGGTTATGTCAAACAGTGTTTGCATCAAAGATTTGTTAGTGTATTTCATTTGAAGAGTTTTAAAGGGGATACCCCAGGGACTTTTATTTTAACCTGCACCCTTCCTTTACCATTCAGATACACAGTTACAGTCTATGATAGGTATAATGATACTGCACAAATATGATTGAAAGCGGACCCTCAAGGCAGGGATCAAGCAAAACCCACTCACTTTTGATGAGGCGTCGCATGCGGTTGGCTGAATGGACTCTGCCCGTAGCTGCCTGGACCGCTGATTGCTGTGCCCTGGAGGATGAACACAGACATTTTAATAACAGCACAGGAAATGCTTGAGCAAAAGATCCTTTATAAACTAGAAGCAATTGCAGCCGGCTGAGCGCAGCTAAGTAGCAACACAAAGGACGGCTAATTTTGTCTTTCAGCATCATTATCTCTCTACAGAAAAGAAGACCTGAAATTCACATCAAAAGGGCCTCTACCTGGGTGTGACTCATCAGATGCAAGCATCCCTCAGACTTCGAGAGAAGAGAAGGGCAATACTGAACCGTTTCCGCTCTATTGTAAGCCAGTTCAAAACCCAGAAACCAGTATGGATCCTAGGAGTCACAGATTTGTTTTGTCATTTTTGAATCCTACTTACCTAGGTGGATGCAGCATCGGTCCAATATGATGCATTTGTCCCCTGCCGGCTCTAATGGGCCTTACACACACTAAGCTTTTCTGAAGACTTTTTCCTTTAGACTTACCAAAACCATATAATTTGAGGTCAAACAAACACTTTCCATTTGTATGCAATCCGGCAGGCCCTTGGACTACATAGAAATGGTAAATCTGAAGGAAAAAGTCTTCAGAAAATCTTATAGTGTGTATGGCCCTTTAGGCTGAGAATCGAGCTATCAAACACCGCTGATCACTTGGTTCTCAGGGCTTCCTGAGCAGACAGCTGATGACTGTCAGCCATTGCTGTCTGCTCTACCCCCACTCACTGAATTGCTGGTCTGTGGAGGGGGCGGGAACAGCCAAACCAGGCTCTCAGTGGCTCGCTGAGAGGCCAAGCCAGGTGCCGGTCTAAGTATGTGGACCGATCCTGACCATATGGTAGCGATCTTTCCCGAGCCTAGACAGGCTCTGTAACATCAGCCGACAGCAGACTTTAGTCCGCTGACTGCTGAAAACAGGTCATAGAAGCGCAAAACGATCTGCACTCCTGTGATCCACAGGAGTACAGCCAAAAGAGCTTTGGCTGTACTCCTCCTTTAAAGCTTCTCACTCACATAATAATAATAAAATGGCCAAACTCTAAAGACAAAGTAAAGCTTCCTCTAACTTCTACCTATAGTTAAGCCTAAGATAAGGCTTAGCTATAGGTACTGCACCGTTTAGGCGATATTTACTTTGCATGCAGCCAGTGACATCACTGGCACGTGTGCTCTGAAGGAGCACATGTGCCGTGAACGACGGCTCCCGTGCACATTCGCAGGAGTGATGTCATCACTGCTCCGGCCAAGCAGGTGGCCGTTGAACTCGAACCTGAAAGGAAGACTGGTTAACATGTTGGCCATGTCAGCGGTGTTGGAGCACCGCTGCGGAGTCTTCGTTCAAAGGTATTTAATAATGAGCTAGCATGGGATGCATACCAGTTCGTTATGCCTTTGTCTTTCAGGTTTTTTAATATATATATATATATATATATATATATATATATATATATATATATATATATATATATATATATATATATTTTTTTTTTGGAGGTTTACAACCTCCTTTAAGCATTAGTACAACTAAAATTGAAAAAGTCCCCAAGTCCTTTTGTGCATACTTTCTCTAGGTGACTGACAAATCGTACAAAAGTATAAGTTTGAAAGCCAGGCAGGCTTGCTGATACAAAAGCTATAGATCTGAATCAGCAAAGGGTGTATTGGATACCTGCCGAGTGATCAAAAAAAAAAAATAAAAAAAAAAAAAGAAAGAAAGAAAAGAAAAAGAAAAGAAAAAGGAGAAAAAGGAGAAAAAAGAAAAGAAAAAGGAGAAAAAAGAAAAGAAAAAGGAGAAAAAAGAAAAGAAAAAGGAGAAAAAAGAAAAGAAAAAGGAGAAAAAAGAAAAGAAAAAGGAGAAAAAGGAGAAAAAAGAGAAAAAAGAAAAGAAAAAGGAGAAAAAGGAGAAAAAAAGAAAAAGGAGAAAAAGGAGAAAAAAAGAAAAGAAAAAGGAGAAAAAAAGAAAAGAAAAAAGGAGAAAAAAGAAAAGAAAAAGGAGAAAAAGGAGAAAAAAGAAAAAAAAGAGAAAAAGGAGAAAAAAGAAAAAAGAAAAGAAAAAGGAGAAAAAGGAGAAAAAAGAAAAGAAAAAGGAGAAAAAGGAGAAAAAAGAAAAGAAAAAGGAGAAAAAGGAGAAAAAAGAAAAGAAAAAGGAGAAAAAGGAGAAAAAAGAAAAGAAAAAGGAGAAAAAAGAAAAGAAAAAGGAGAAAAAGGAGAAAAAAGAAAAGAAAAAGGAGAAAAAGGAGAAAAAAGAAAAGAAAAAGGAGAAAAAGGAGAAAAAAGAAAAGAAAAAGGAGAAAAAAGAAAAGAAAAAGGAGAAAAAAGAAAAGAAAAAAGAGAAAAAAGAAAAGAAAAAAGAGAAAAAGGAGAAAAAAGAAAAGAAAAAAGAGAAAAAGGAGAAAAAAGAAAAGAAAAAGGAGAAAAAGGAGAAAAAAGAAAAGAAAAAGGAGAAAAAGGAGAAAAAAGAAAAGAAAAAGGAGAAAAAAGAAAAGAAAAAGGAGAAAAAAGAAAAGAAAAAGGAGAAAAAGGAGAAAAAAGAAAAAAAAGAGAAAAAGAAGAAAAAAGAGAAAAAAGAAAAGAAAAAGGAGAAAAAAGAAAAGAAAAAGGAGAAAAAAGAAAAGAAAAAGGAGAAAAAAGAAAAGAAAAAGGAGAAAAAAGAAAAGAAAAAGGAGAAAAAAGAAAAGAAAAAAGGAGAAAAAAGAAAAGAAAAAAGGAGAAAAAAGAAAAGAAAAAAGGAGAAAAAAGAAAAGAAAAAAGGAGAAAAAAGAAAAGAAAAAGGAGAAAAAAGAAAAGAAAAAGGAGAAAAAAGAAAAGAAAAAGGAGAAAAAAGAAAAGAAAAAGGAGAAAAAAGAAAAAAGAAAAAGGAGAAAAAAGAAAAAAGAAAAGAAAAAGGAGAAAAAAGAAAAAAGAAAAGAAAAAGGAGAAAAAAGAAAAGAAAAAGGAGAAAAAAGAAAAAAGAAAAGAAAAAGGAGAAAAAAGAAAAAAGAAAAGAAAAAGGAGAAAAAAGAAAAGAAAAAGGAGAAAAAAGAAAAAAGAAAAGAAAAAGGAGAAAAAAGAAAAAAGAAAAGAAAAAGGAGAAAAAAGAAAAAAGAAAAGAAAAAGGAGAAAAAAGAAACAAGAAAAGAAAAAGGAGAAAAAAGAAACAAGAAAAGAAAAAGGAGAAAAAAGAAAAGAGAAAAGAAAAAGGAGAAAAAAGAAAAGAAAAAGGAGAAAAAAAAAAGAAAAAAAAAAAAAAGGGAAAAGAAAAAGGAGCCCACCTCTACAACATGTTGGCAGGGATGGGTGTTTTTACTTTGAATGTGGCTGCTTTCTAAACTAGTGTAAGACTTGTTTTAATGCACCTGGATTAGACAAAGTACATTTGGGATTTAAAGGATGCTTTAGGGCTGCAATGTCTTCATCATCATCATCATCATCATCATCATCATCATCATCTGAACCTCACCAACCCCTCATTGGTTTGTAGACTTACCCCTACTTTCTCATCAATGAGATGCCTGGCCATCTCAATCTGCTGTGGGATACCCCGAATGGTGAATATCCGAATGCTTGGGTCTGTGTTGGGTGGGGGATTCCTTTGAAGCTCCACATGGGCCCCCGATTGCTGGTTAATGCTTTTGATATTTTCACCTCCTGTGAGAAGAGACGATAAAAATACAAAAAGTGGATTAGTCCCAGAAAAATCAACCTTTTGGACCTTACATCAACCTTACATTATTTTGCCATTTTAACAAACACACTGCATTCATAAATGAAAAAATAAATTGAACTGAATGGGGTTGGGGACAATAGGGGGACTTGTTTGCATCGTCTACTAATGCTTACCTCAGTCGAAGTCCACCCAACTCATGTATGTTCTTTCCGAGCTACTGACAGTGTCTAATGTTATATGATTGATTTCGTTCATTTGCCACATTGTCTGTATAATATTTCTCGTATAATATTTCTCATCTTTTTTTTTATGTTGATAATTCAATAAAAACACTCAAAGAGAAAAATTGAACTGAACGCTGACAACACAGATTTTCTGTAGTTTGAGGACATGGTTTAACCCACACACAACTTATGGCGTTTTTCCACTGCATGGAACCGAACGGTTCGGCTCGCTTTTGCGCTTTTCCACTGCACGGTACGGTTCGGTATGGTACGGCAGCGCTTTTCCATTGCATGGAACCAAACGGTTCGGCTCGCTTTTGCGCTTTTCCACTGCATGGTACCGCATGGTACGGTGTTGGAACGGTTCGGTACGGTACAGCGGCGCTTTTCCACTACATGGAACCGAACGATATGGCTCGCTTAAACAGTACCACCTCAGTTGGGGTTCCAAGAGGGCAGTACCGTTACCATATCCCACAATCCTTTGCACTACTAGCCACTGATGGTCAGAGAATCGTTGTTATCCCATCCACTTACTACTTTAGTGGAAAAGCAAACCGTTCCAACACCATACCATGCAGTGGAAAACCAAACCGAGCCAAGCAAGGCCAAGTGGAGCCGAGCCGGTACTTGCAGTGGAAAAGTGCCATAAAATGGCAGTGCAGTATTGTAAGTAATGCAACACGGGCGATCCTTCATTTTCAGATGTAATGTAATTTTGAATATGTCTTTTTATTATACTTTGACGTGAAGCTACAGAGCAAGGCATCCACAGGAGGAACAGCAAGTTTTCAAAATGGACGGCAATACAATGGATTGGAAGGAACAGGCCCTATTGACCTAAATG